>NC_053161.1:40395567-40709317 GCF_016835505.1 Polypterus senegalus
CTTGAGACTGTGCAGGGAGACACAGCAAACCTTCTGGCAATGACACGTATTGATGTGCCATCCTGGAGAAGTTGGACTACCTGTGCAACCTCTGTAGGGTCCAGGTATCAGCTCATGCTACCAGTAGTGACACTGACTGTAGCCAAATGCAAAACTAGTGAAGAAACAGTCAGAAAAGATGAGGAGGGAAAAATGTCAGTGGCCTCCACCTGTTAAACCATTCCTGTTTTGGGGGTCATCTCATTGTTGCCCCTCTAGTGCATCTGTTGTTAATTTCATTAACACCACAGCAGCTGAAACTGATTAACAACCCCCTCTGCTACTTAAATGACCAGATTAATATCCCATAAGTTTCATTGACTTTATGCTGTACCATTAAAAAGTGTTCCTTTAATTCTTTTGAGCAGTATATATATATCTATATATCATCTATCTATATATCTATCTATATCTCTATATATCTATAGATCTCTATATATATATATATATATATATATATCTATATATATCTATCTATATATATCTATCTATATATATCTATATATATCTATCTATATATATCTATATATATATATGACGGCAACACTCATAACAGTGACAAAACAATTACATTGACAATCATGTTATGTTATTTTTAAAATATTTCCTTTTCTTTTTCATAACTTCTTTAACACACCACTTCTCCGCTGCAAAGCACAGGTATTTTGCTAGTAATAATAATAATAACAATATTATTTAATAATTGCCATTATTAGTGCATAAATGGATTTGAATAATTGCATGTAAACTATTTGCCAAAATCTGTTGTATGTAAACGATACTGTTTAAAACGTTTTTTTCATCAGAAAACCCGGTTTCCACGTCTACCTGCATTAGTTTAAATGGCAATTTTACCACTCGAAATAGGGCAGATGCGCTTACTTATCATGTCGACTGGGCAACACAATGAATGCTGCGTCTATCTATATATGTCTATGTATTCCGTTGCCTGCTATAGGAATGTACTCTCTCGACTATTGGCATTGGTTTTGCTCCTTGCTATTTTTGTTATACTGCGACGGTGGTTTCCCAAGCCTTTGTTATACTGAATTCCTTTCTCATCATTTTCCGTTTCTATTCTTACACCGCCGAATGCTACGGTGGGCTTCGGCTAGTAAACAATAATAGAGTACACATCTGGAATTGAATATGCACTCAAACAAGCACACACAAAAGTTTGTCAAATTTATTTTATGTTCTAAACAGCAAAATATTCACAAGTCAATGAATAAATAAAAGGCATATCTTTTTACTTTATCGGTCTTAAATCAGCACTGCTAAACTCTTGTATAACATGGCAACCCCATTGTTGTATATAAAACACAATTTAAAAGTGATAGTTATTAATTTATGTAACTGAACTTTTCAAAGTTATGTGATTGGTTTCTTAGTTTTTGCAAGTTTTGCCTAGTTAACAAAAGTAAAAAAGATGCAAAAATACTAGCTTAAGTCTCCCAAAATATCAGGGAACTATGTGCTCATTTTTATTTTTGAGACGTTACGTTTTTATTATACCTCTTAAGAAGCAGTTCATCAAAATGAAAACCTGAAAAGGCAGTTCTCTTATGTTGAGCCGAGCCCAAAACTTCCAAAACAGAACAGTCTGTTTTGACAGGAGCACTAGATGAGAGAGGGTGTTGTCGCACGCGCATAGGGAGCCGCAGAGAGACCCAATTAGCAGCGTAACATATCACACCAGGGGACGAAGACAGGGTACTATCCTTTTTTCTTTCTTTCGTGTTCACAGAAAAACAGAAACATCGCCATAGTACACGTGACTTTCCCTAAGCCACGCACCTTCACTTCTGCATTTTCCCTAGTCCACCAAAGATGACGTCATGACGTCGGTTCCTTCCCAGCATCCTACTCTGCAACTTCCGGTCCCTCTTCATAAATGTTCCCCTTTCCATATGCCTGTTGTCCGTTGTACTTTGTATGAACACTGACCTGGAAACGTTTTATTTTTGCAAACTGTACAGTATACGGGGCCGGAAAAACCCCAAATCTTTATGTGCTTTTGTCTCTTTATTACAGTGTATTTTAACAATAAAAGACGTGTACTTCTTAGAAATAAATAGAGGCAGTCCACAAACTGGTTGCAGTTTATAAATAATCCAGGATTATGAAGCATGTATCTCATTAACTTCAGTAGCATAGACGTAGATCATAGATGTGATGGGCCCCAATTGCACCATCACAAACAGTGGCAGCTTTTGTAGTTTAGAATTAATCAAATGTACATTAATTCCCAAAATTTTTATTGTGCACAAACCAAATGTCTGTTGCAGTACACATAAACTGCATCTCCTCACAAGTCATTTTTAGTTCACCTTCAGTTTTGTGATAAGGGTCATAAAGATGCTTGGTGAATGTTTTTCTGTCAGAGACATGCTTCGAGGAAGCAGTATCTGAAAGCAGATGCGACTCCACAGTAGATATGGGCTGCAAGTCCCCCACAATATAACAAACAATAACAGTTTATAACAGAAGGTGCAATAGCAAACTTGTTTTAAGCTATGATATCTATATGTTGTTGTTTTACAACTGAAGACAGAACATAATAGTAAAGTGGTACTGTTGCCAATAACTTGTGAAAAACAAAATCAGTGTGGATTTTAAGTAGTTTGCTTAAACGGTAATGGAATTACTTTTCAGGTCAAGGTAAAGAATATATTACTTATATTTTTAAAAAAAGGAGTGCATTATATTATTTCTGACACAAAAAATTAATACTACATAAGGTGTTATGTTATACATTACTCTCATCTCTGGTGAAATGTTCCTCCCACCCCTAATTATAAACACAGTTTAATCTAGCAACACACATTTCCAGGGTAAATGAATGTTTATCATAATTGTGGAAAAAAACATGACTTCAGAAATACCAAACTAATCCTTTACCTGCCAATAGATGTAATCAAGTCATTAAATTCAATAAAATAAGCAAAACAAATCCTTACAGAGCTGCTTGATGAGCAGAGTCTCATACGTTTAGCTTTCCTCTGGGGACTGGAAGGCACTTCAGCTGCAATGTTGGCTACTTCACCCTGCCCCATGCTTCGAGTGACTGGCCTCTTTGTCCTGAACAGCTGACCACTGGTCTCATCAATGGGGCTAGGTGAATCACGGCTCCGGGTGCGAAACAGAGTGGGTGAGGAAGCAATGTCTCCCTGATAAAAACAAAAAATAAAATTTCAAAAGGTGTAAAATAAATATTCATAGTACAATTTTTAAAAGCAGAACTATAATGGAAGGTAGTTACATTAATAGTATATTAAACTAGTGTCTTTATTTATTATTGGTGATCAAAACTATTCAAAACTTAAAATGGAGGACTTCATTGGGATGGGTGCAGATATTTTTTTTTCTTTTACTGTATCCACTCTCTTAAAGAAAGTTTACTTCTCACTGTTTAATTATATTTTGTTTTTCCAAGTTCAACATTCTGTAAAAGCCTGTTTTCTGGGATTTGTTATTTGTAATATTCAGAAATACAGAATTGTATTTATAAATTTTAATTCTCAATAATACAACCTCTCTCTGTGATGTACAAGTTATGTTCTGTATTTATTCACTGTCAGAGAGATCTAAGGTTGTTCAATCTAGAAAAAGAACAGTAAAAAAAAAAAAAAGCCACTAGACACCAAAAGATATCATTGCAACAGGTATCCACATAATGATTGAAGTAAAATAGGGCAAGAAGTCAAACAAACGCTGGAATCCAAATACAACTAAGAACTACCCTAGAACAGATTAGTTACAATGAAAAGCTACACTTGTCTTTAGGTATTCAAAAAAAAAAATTGTACTGACAATGCTTAGTGCAACTGCCTTACAGTTCCTGGATCACTAAATTAACTGGAACGAGTAAAAAGTGTGTTCACCAAATATTTAATAGAATTTTCATTCCATATGTTAAATTACGTTTTGTTTTGCTTCTTTTACGCATTCTGTCAGACTGGCATTACAGTAAAACTGTAATAAAGACTTGCGCTTATTTTTGGACAGATGCAGCACATTTTCATTCAAATGGAACAAACAGGTATGGAAAATGAATGCCTGCTAATATATGATAATTAAAAGGTATGAAATCAGTTTTAAGTGAAAGAACAACAAACAATATAGAAAGGAGCTAATGCAAAATAGTAAGGACATCATTATTTTATTACTACTGTAAGTCATAATGGCCAATGAGCAAATAAAGAGAAACCAACATGGAAACATATTAAAGAGAATCTAAGAATGCCAAATGAAACAATGAATTTACTGAAAAACAATAATTAACCAAGTTATACACAAAAATAATACACTTGATAGGCAAACATATACAGTGGGTACGGAAAGTATTCAGACCCCCTTCAATTTTTCACTCTTTGTTATATTGCAGCCATTTGCTAAAATCATTTATATTATTTTTTTTCCTCATTAATGTACACACAGCACCCCATATTAACAGACAAAAAAAGAATTTTTGAAATTGTTGCAGATTTATTAAAAAAGAAAAACTGAAATATCATATGGTCCTAAGTATTCAGACCCTTTGCTCAGTATTTAGTAGAAGCACCCTTTTGAGCTAATACAGCCATGAGTCTTCTTGGGAAAGATGCAACAAGTTTTTCACACCTGGATTTGGGGATCCTCTGCCATTCCTTCTTGCAGATCCTCTCCAGTTCTGTCAGGTTGGATGGTAAACGTTGGTGGACAGCCATTTTTAGGTCTCTCCAGAGATGCTCAATTGGGTTTAAGTCAGGGCTCTGGCTGGGCCATTCAAGAACAGTCACAGAGTTGTTGTGAAGCCACTCTGTTATTTTAGCTGTGTGCTTAAGGTCATTGTCTTGTTGGAAGGTAAACCTTCAGCCCAGTCTGAGGTCCTTAGCACTCTGCTTGGCCGCATTCATCTTTCCCTCAATTGCAACCAGTCGTCCTGTCCCTGCAGCTGAAAAACACCCCCACAGCATGATGCTGCCACCGCCATGCTTCACTGTGGGGACTGTATTGGACAAGTGATTAGCAGTACCCGTTTGTCTCCATACATACCGCTTAGAATTAAGGCAAAAAAGTTCTATCTTGGTCTCATCAGACCAGAGAATCTTATTTCTCACCATCTCAGAGTCCTTCAGGTGTCTTTTAGCAAACTCCATGTGGGCTGTCATGTGTCTTGCACTGAGGAGAGGCTTCCGACAGGCCACTCTGCCATAAAGCCCTGACTGGTGGAGGGCTGCAGTGATGGTTGACTTTCTACAACTTTCTCCCATCTCCTGACTGCATCTCTGGAGCTCAGCCAAAGTGATCTTTGGGTTCTTCTTTACCTCTCACACCAAGGCTCTTCTCCCCCGGTAGCTCAGCTTGGCCAGATGGCCAGCTCTAGGAAGGGTTCTGGTCGTCCCAAACGTCTTCCTTGGGAACCTTAAGTGCAACAGAAATTTTTTTGGAACCTTGGCCAGATTTGTGCCTTGCCACAATTCTTTCTCTGAGCTCTTCAGGCAGGTCATTTGACCTCATGATTCTCATTTGCTCTGACATGCATTGTGAGCTGTAAGGTCTTATATAGACAGGTGTGTGCTTTCCTGATCAAGTCCAATCAGTATAATCAAACACAGCTGGACTCAAATGAAGGGGATCTCAAGTATGATCAGAAGAAATGGAAAGCACCCGAGTTAAATATATGAGTGTCATAGAAAAGGGTCTGAATACTTAGGATCATATGATATTTCAGTTTTTCTTTTTTAATAAATCTGCAACAATTTCAAAAATTCTTTTTTTTGTTTGTCAATATGGGGTGCTGTGTGTACATTAATGAGGAGAAAAAATAATTTAAATGATTTTAGCAAATGGCTGCAATATAACAAAGAGTGAAAAATTGAAGGGGGTCTGAATACTTTCCTTACCCACTGTATATTTTTGTAATACTGTAATGTAATGAAAACCTAAGAAAAAGGAAAAGAAATGGAGGCACTAGGAGAAGAAATGTCACAATTAAGAAAAATACATCATTAACAGAGGGTCCATCCCACCTTTCATCAAGAGTTTAATGGTAAACCAAAAATGACCTGACAGAAATAAAAAGTCTGAAAACTAAATTAAAACCCTAAACAAAAGACACCCAAACATTTATTTGATTTATTCACAAACCTGATGACCAAGAAATGCATAGTGCCATCCTTTTATCCTGTCACAGTGATGGCATCAGCACTGCGCATCTCCAAGAGATTCACAGCAATATTGTGGTAACTGCGTCTCAAAATGACGGCATGCAGGAAAAAGATGCAAAAAAGTACAAATACAAAATGACTTCTAAATCAAAAAAATGTCAAACTGATTCTGTGACCTAAAAACATGTACAAGGATATAATTTGTTGAGAACAAGAAAATGTGATTTATACTGGTTATCACCTTTATTTGATAAGTGAACCGTATAAAATATTGTATAAATATATTTAAAATTGCTTTTAGAAATATCTACTATAAAGTGAATAAAATGATCTATGCTTAAGCATATTTATCAGAACTGATTTAAATAGTGAGAGAAGCTGGAAAGCTTAGTGTGAAAGCAGAGCAGGTGATCAAAATTTAAAACCATCTTGCTATAGGATAAACAAGGAAAGCAGGAAGCTTTAGCTGCAACTCTGTAGTGATGCTTCTTTGGAAAAGTTATATAGACACACGATACAGACATATCACTGGTCTTTATCAGCTGTGTGCTTCGTCAATCAAGTAACCTTTCTAATTTTTCTGCCATTATGAAGTTTAAAATCGTATGGTGACCTACCAATAATACATCAGATATAAATCCCACTTACCAATAATCGCTGGCTATGCAATGTGAACTAACTTCACCAGCTGGGACAACGACATTGTGCCTCAATAAAATAAGGTCCTCTAATGACACAAAGATGAAAAATAAGCACGTCATTTAAGTATTGCCTTATACATTCTTCATACTACACGGTACACAATTAGAGACCTCTAGTTGAGAGTATTCCTTTAAGAAACACGGTGTTAACCCCCTGCCGCTGATAAATGAATGGTTTAGGGCTGTCAGATCAAATGTCACAATTTGAATATAATTCAAATGTGTGTATAATAAATCTTATTAGATTAGATGAGATGAGATGCTTTCTTCAATACTTCGGTATAGCACAAATCTGTTTTGGAACATCACTTCCAGGATCATCCGATTCTTATTTTTGAATAGTTAGCTTTTATTGCCATTAGTAAAAGGAAGGTGCTTCACAATATATTTTGTGACAGATTTTTCTACCCCGCTGCATTTACATTTTTGTTTCAGTTTTCTACAAAGTAAAAAAGACAATTAGCTTAATTTATTCCTATACAGTATGTTATTCTTTGACCAGTTGCTTCTGCCTGTAATGCAGCACTGGCACCCCACACTGCAAAGTATCAAGCTGTTTTCCGCACACTCAAATCCATCGATGCCAGCCAATTTTC
This sequence comes from Polypterus senegalus, assembly GCF_016835505.1. NCBI lineage: Eukaryota > Metazoa > Chordata > Cladistia > Polypteriformes > Polypteridae > Polypterus > Polypterus senegalus. Next base: position 40,403,056 of record NC_053161.1, read on the forward strand.
TTTTTTCAGATAGCCAAGGAACTAACTATAGCTTAGGCTTCTTGTGATTTTATATTTTGTTTTGTAGCTTTCCAATAAGCAATAAAATCCCTTAAACGTTTTTTAAATAAGCACCCGATACATATAGAAATGAGAAAAAAAATATTTATATTAAATTGTTTTGATTGTAAGAGAAGTAAAGACAGTGTCAAGTTGTATAAAACAGAGATGGCTAGGTAACATTATACCTTCTGGCATTTAGGAGTAAAAACCCACAAAGCTGGGGAACTTCATTCTAAAAGTGTTTGAGGTATCAAACTGATTTAATCTCGGCTTCTTATTATAGGCAGAAAAAGGCAGATAGCCCAACTCAGCTTTATCTTTGATTACATCAGATTTTTCTTTCTCAATGAAAACGTTTTTTCTGAAGGACTGTGTTTTTAGGTGTCACATCTGTTTGAAACCTGCAGTTTTCACATGCATCTTTCAGGGAACAGTGCATGAGTCATTAGCACTTAATTCTTTACAGAAGCACAGCAAATAAAAATGCAAAACTAATAGCACTTTAACCTACATTTGAATATATATGAATACATACTTATTGTTATGAATATTAAAAACTACATTTTTGGATAATTTACCAGCCCTATAAACAGTTGCTGGAAATCTATACTAATAAAAGGCAAAGCCCTCACAGACTGACTGACTGACTGACTCACTCACTCATCACTAATTCTCCAAGTTCCCGTGTAGGTAGAAGGCTGAAATTTGGCTGGCTCATTCCTTACAGCTTACTTACAAAAGTTAAGCAGGTTTCATTTCGAAATTCTACACGTAACGGTCGATAATGGTCGACAACGTCCGCCATGTTGAACTTTCTTATTTATGGCCCCATCTTCACGAAATTTGGTAGGCGGCTTCCCCGACGATTTCAGTAGTGGACACTTTGATGTTAATGAATGTTTAAACTCTCAAAAGCTGGATGTGATTTTATCGATGAAACCGGTTGTGTGCTTACAACGCTTGACAGATGCCAAATGTCACTTCAACACAACAAATCCTGCAAATACTGTCGTAATTGAAACAAACCATGAAACTCAAACCGATTATGACAGCAGCAATCCAAGCTGTGAGATTTGAGACAAGATTACTGTTCACATGGCCAACTGTAAGTTACATGCTCAAGAGTAGGCTCAGCGCACAGCTTGGTCATGTTACAACCAGAGGGCCGAACTGACAATATGGTATACAAAGAGATCTTAACAAATAATTATTGGCATATTGTCCCACAGTTTAAAAAGGTTTAATTTTCTTCTTAATAAAAATTTGAATGCAGTACTTCACCACTGCGAAGTGCGGGTATTTTGCTAGTCCTTCTATAAATTTTAAACACCCTAAAAGAATAGGTGATTAACTTCTTATTTATAAAGACATTTTCATTTAAAAGTGGAATTGTCACAATATGAGAATTTCTGTAATGGATACTAATACCACTGAAACTCCACAACATGCAATACCTATTCAACACCATGGGCAAACCAGAAAGTGTCTCCATCAATCATTCAACTGAACAGTGTCTTTTCTGTAATAGATTATAAAATATAAATACTAATAGTAGCAGCAGCCTATAGTGGTACTGTAATCCCTCGCTATACCGCACTTTGACTTTCGCGGCTTCACTCTATTGCAGATTTTACACGTAAGCATATCTAAAATATAATGCAGATTTTTGGCTGCTTCACAGGATTCTGCGGACAATGGGTCTTTTTACTTCTGGTACATGCTTCCTCAGTTGGTTTGCCCAGTTGATTTCATACAAGGGAGGCTATTGGTGGATGGCTGAGAAGCTACCCAATCAGAGCACGTAGTTAAGTTCCTGTGTGCGGATTGGCTCTGCGACGGAGCGCCAAATTCGATTCCACGGCGTTAACCAGGAAGTCTTGTCTCGCTCATTCAGCATCAACGTGTTTCGCTGTGTAAAAAGTTAATTTTTGTGCTCTTTTGTGTTTATCTTTATAAATAGTCAAGCCCTTCGTTATGGCTCCAAAACGATCTGCTCCTGCTATTGTTTCAGGGGCCATGCCCAAGCGCCAACAGAAGATGCCAACGATTGCCGAAAAGTTAAAAGTTTTGGATATGTTGAAGGAAGGGAAAAGCTACACCGCTGTAGGACGCCATTACAGCATCATTATTAGTAGTATAGATAAAGAAAGAAATAAACATATATTGCAAAAGCCTTTTAAGACCGAGTCTTGTAATACACTGGGTGCACAATTATTAGGTAAGTCAGTATTTTGACCATATCATCATTTTTATGTGTATATTCCAACTCCAAGCTGTATAAACTTGAATGCTTATTGGATTTAAGCATGTCAGGTGATGTGTATTTGTGTAATGAGGGAGGGTGTGGCCTAAGGAGATCAACATCCTATATCAAGGTGTGCATGATTATTAGGCAGTTAGTTTTCCTCAGGCAAAATGGGCCAAAAAAGTGATTTAACTGACTCTGAAAAGTCAAAAATTGAAAAAAGTCTTTCAGAGGGATGCAGCACTCTTGAAAATTGCTAAGATATTGGGGCATGATCATAGAACCATCAAAGTTTTGCTGCAAATAGTCAACAGGGTCGCAAGAAACGTGTTGAGAAAAAAAGACGCAAAGATTTAAGAAGGATCAAACGTAAAGCTACCAGGAACCCATTATCCTCCAGTGCTGTCATATTCCAGAACTGCAACTCAGAGTGCCCGGAAGTACAAGGTGTTCAGAGACATGGCCAAGGTAAGGAGGGCTGAAACGCGACCACACCTGAACAAGACATAAGTTGAAACGTGACGACTGGGCCAAGAAATATCTGAAGACAGATTTTTTTCTAAGGTTTTATGGACTGATGAGATGAGAGTTTCTCTTGACGGACCAGATGAATGGGCCCGTGGATCAGTAATGGGCACAGAGATCTACTTCGACTCAGATGCCAGTAAGGTGGAGGTGGGGTACTGGTATGGGCTGGCATTTTTATAGATGAGCTAGTTGGGCCTTTTTGTGTTGAAGATGAACTCAAAATCAACTCCTAAACCTACTGCCAGTTTTTAGAAGACACTTTCTTCAAACAGTGGTACAGGAAAAAGTCTGCATTTTTCAAGATGACCTCGAATTAATGCTCCACCACATTCATCGAAGTACTCCACTGCATGGCTAGCCAGTAAAGGCCTTAAAGATGAAAGAATAATGACATGGCCCCCCTACCTCATCTGACCTAAACCCTATTGAGAACTTGTGGGCCTTTCTTAAACGTGAAATTTACGGGGAAGGAAAAAAATTATACCTCTCTGAACAGTGTCTGGGAGGCTGTAGTCACTGCTCCACAAAAAGTTGATTGTCAACAGATCAAGAAACCGACAGACTCCAGGAATGGCAGGCTTATGACTGTTACTGAAAAGAAGGGTGGCTAAATTGGTCACTGATTTTTTTTTTTTTTTGTTTTGAAATGTCAGAAATGTTTATTTGTAAATTTTGAGTTGTTTGTTTATTATTCTCACTGTAACAGATGGAAACAAACAAGATAGGAAATTTTTCATTTCATGCACACTAATAATTGCCTAATAGTTGTGCACACATATGTATTCCCCTGATGATATTCACACTCACATTTCCTTTATTAAACATTTATGTTTAGCAACATTTTGGATTGACTGATAGCACTGTATTTGTTCCATATTAAAATGAATCCTCAAAAATACAACTTGCCTAATAATTGTGCAAACAGTGTGTGTGTGTACTGTATAGACTAAATAGTAAAAATTAAAGATTTGCAATAAGAAAAAAATCATCATTCAAAGATCTATTTTACCCAGGTTTTCTGGTTTCCCATTCAATAAAAACAAGCAAGCACAACTAGACTAATATTGCCTTTCAAAACATCTTTGTGAACATAAAGAAAAATCATATATAGACAAACCAAAGCAAATGTACATCTCCATTGACTGACAGAATACAGCCTCAGCAGTGGTTATCAGAACAAGCCCTACAATTCAGCCTACTTAAGAAAGCTTTCAAACTTGTCACACACTACTGAAATTAAGTGATCTCGAGAGCATATAATTCAAACTTCAATATCATCTTTCTGCAGAAATTGATAATAGTGGAAAATGTTTAAAGTATCTGTGTGAAAACAATTAATCACATCACAAATGTATTTTGTGTTGGCAGCAGAGACTATCATTGTAGAACTTTATTTCCTAATTTTTTGCATTTCTACATTATTTTTAGCTTACTATTTGTTTAATGTATGTAAAAAGAATACATGTGCATTCTCCAAAAAGTGCAATAGTAACAACATAACTCCAAGAGGTGGAACTGACCCCTTCAAAAATCAATAGTTTTAAGCTTTGACAAAAACAAAATACAGTAAAATGTTGTTTCATCATGTCATATGAAATATAATGTACCAACTCCAGGTGCGGTGGAGAAAGGACGGACACAAAGATACAATCAGCCTAGAATGACCGTTTATTGTCCTTTTTAGAAAAAGACCCTGATCAACTCTACTATTAGTCTCAGTAGAAGCTGCTCTTTCTGTTCAAGGGGGAAATCACTGTCTACACGAGCCTTCTCACTGCTTCAGACGCATTCTTTCCTTTTCAAAGTCGGGTCATCCGACCTGCCATGCTATTCATCTCACTTTCTTTTAAAGTTCACTGTCTTGAACACAAATTTGTAGACATGATTTCTGCAGTTTTTCTTTTTGAAAACTGTTAAGAAGTGAAACTATCTGTACAGACTGGAAATTACACTTGAAACAAAATTTTAGGATTCACAATATACAACAATCCCACATATATTTTGGTGTTCTGGGGTTGATGGGATCAGAGGTTCAACATTGTCACATTTTTTACCTGCATTTTATCACTCTTTAATGTAATATTGTTTTTATTATGAGTATGCTGCTACTGGAGTATGCGAATTTCCCCTTGGGATTAATAAAGTATCTATCTATGCGCAGAGTATTTTGAACAAAGTTGACAAGTTTAATGAAAGAGCAGAGAATTACATCAGCTGGATATAGAAGCTTGATGCCAGGATCAGTGGTCCTGTCTTGAAAGGGGGAAGCGGTAAACAGTATATTAAGTTATGTCATTTTTCTTTATTTTCATCCAGCATGCTTCTACCAGGATTTATTAAAATGTCAATGTCCTCCTATGCATTGGACAGAACATGTACAATTAAAGTACAAATGAATTATGCAAGTACACCATTAAAATAGCTCAATTCTTTAACATGTTAATTTCAGACATAGGGCACAAGCTTAACTCCTCATCAATGATTCTGCGTAGGTTGTCTTTTAGCTGTCTGAATGTAAAAGGTGTATTTAATCTCAGGAACAAAACAGAAAACAGTCAAAAGCCGTAGTTTTTGGTAAACAGTTATGCATCAAGGACTACAATGAAAGACAACTGAGACATATCACATTGCAGTCTCAAAAAAAAAAAAAAAAAAAAAAAAAAAAGAAAAAGGCGGCAACTCCCCCACTTACAAGTTGGACCGGGCCAATAACCTGTCAAGAATAATGAACTGTGTCCTTTAATTATTGACCTGATTATTGTTCCTCGTCTGCGAAGAAAATGTAAAAGTACAGCGTGTATAATGAAAATGTTTTATGAATAATAGGGAACTTTTAGTATGATTACTGCCACTTTCACACCACAAAAGACATTAAATAGGCATACAATATTAATTAGTTCTTTGATATGGAAAATGTCAATCAGAATTTAAAGTTTAAAATTTAAAACAATTAGTAATAATCTTGTACTCAACAAAATACTGTACTTCATATATACTGATGTGAAAGACAGAGGAGCACATCTCTGGGAAACCAAGTTCAATTCACAGTTACACATTCTCTCTGTGTAACAATGACTTTTTTTTTTAATTTGCACTGGTTTTCTCAAGGTACTGCTACTGCTAAATTAGCATATTAAATTAACTCATTTTCAAAACTGGCCTGTTAAAAGCGAGTCTCCGCATTTGCAGAAGTGTGCCCTGTGATTAACCAGGATGTTACCTAGATAAGATCCTTCCTACAGATCTATAGTTAAATAAGTAAAAATGTTTTTTGTTTTTTTTTAAACAATTGAGCCCAACCAAATACATGTATACATGTTAAAGGCATTAACAATATTTACTTCAAAGATGCAGTACTTCACATTTTAAAAATTTACTCTAGGATATTCACTTCTCCAAGTGAAAATACTTTTGCATATATAGAATACTAACTCCTCATTAAAGATGCATCTTACAGCTCCTTAAAATCGGAGACACCACTAGTACGAAAAACATTTTCCAATATTTTTTTTTTTTTTTTTAAAACAGTTCAGTCAGAAAATCATGTGGAAAATTTAGTTATTTTTTTTTTTAAATAGCTATAAAATAGCTGTAAAAATGTAATTTGCACTCAATCCATTCAACACACTTAACATTAGAATCCCTGAAGCCTGGGAAAATATTCATAATGTCGGACCACCTTTATTTTACTTGCACCTCCTTACCATTCCATTAATTGCACACTGATAGTGCCTTTGTTTTGCAAATGTGTTAATCAGCCAAAGGCAGGCAGCCTGCAATCCCCATCTCCCACCGAGGCAGCTGAAGTCAGACACAAAATACAGTATTCACAATTGAAGTCTGTTTGTATTCGGTTTTATTCTTGAATAAAGCACACTTGTTTCAATGATTTGTTAGAGACTCAAATCCAATGTATGCTTTTATTGTACAATAGTAACAATTATAGCAGTCCACCACTAAAAGTGCTAAATGCCAGAAGGACTCGGGATGGAACCGGCAACGTCTTGATTATGTTGGTGCACTTCTAACCCCTGCACCAGTGAAGTAGATATCTGTAAGACTGCTGCGTTTCCACTGTGAAAGACGCAAACATCTTTATGTCGCATCAATTGATATTTGGCTTGTAAACATGTAAATTGAACAATTTATTTCTCTTTGGTTTTATTCTTGAATAAGGACACTTGTTGTGTTATACCAGTCTTCACGTCAATATTTTGTTGTTATTACTATAACATAAGAAATATTTTGTTATAATTGTGTTCAGAAATGTCATCTTCCATTTACACAGATCATTGTAGATACAGAACACACATGAAATGTATGTATTTCAAATAATGATATATTATTTTCCTATACAATTCCAGACACTGCACTCCCAGATAAACAGACTTCAGCTGTGAGCAGTATGTGTCTCACATCAGCTGCCTCAGTGGGGGATGGGATAGCAGGCTGGCTGGCTAGCTCAGCCAACTGACACATTTGCAAAACAAAAAGGGTGCTTATCGGTGTGCAATTAACATAGTGATGAGGAGGTGCAAGTAAAATTAAGGTGACCCGGCATTACAAATATTTTCGCAGGCTTCAGGGATTCTGGTGTTAAGCTGCATAACAGCTATCTTGTATACAACTAAAGATGACCGAGTTCAGTCACTAGCACATGAACCACAAAATACAAAATAAGAATTTTGTGTTATACCTGTTCAGTACATTGTGACCGTGCAGAGTCTTGACTACGGAGAACCATCCGACATGGTGATACACATGTAGGAGTCAGCCTTTCTCGTCCTTCTTGAGTGTTCAGATTTGAAGAATTAACTCCTGAACCATCCACACCTTCAGAAACAGCACTCTCAATTTGTTGAAATGACCAAAGTCCCACTTTTCTCAAGCACAAGGAGCAACTGATCACTGGTAGCCTATATGTCTCTAAAGACTGACTGCAAGAAATAAAGACATATCAGACAAGACCTTTTTACATCAATTCTACGTCTACAACAAAGAAATAGTAAAATATTGAAAGATAATGTTCACAAGGATAATAAAAGAAACAACTGATACTAAAATACTTCAAGTGGACAAAGAAAAACAATATAAAGTAGCTAAATATTGTAAATATAATTCCCTAGGTTATACTGTGCTGCTTTTAACTGCAAGACAATTGCAACATAATTACATACTTATCAACACCTATCACTCATTAATCATGAACCTTGAAAAATTTAGGAAGGTTGTCTTGAAGACTGGAAAATTCAATTACAAAACATGGGGTATTGCAGTTTGATATACTGTAGTTGCAGTTTGTTTCCCTTATTGAGGGAAATAGAGTGGTTACATACATGTAGAAAATGTTTTAAGCACTTTTAAGTAGAACATATAAAGCAGCAAGATGATCAATCATCAATGTGACACAATCAGAATTTATTCAGAACAGACATCTCTAATAAGTGCCTGGTTTGCTCTGCTGATTAAAAGTGCATACATATAATTATAGCAGTCTGAAAATACTTTAGTACAGAGGATTACAACTATATTGAATTTGTCAAAAGAAGTTTAGTACTGTTCTTTCATGTAGACAGCAATGGAACAGCAGTTCAATGATGCATTTATAGGGTTATAACAAATATCAATATTGCAAAATCATTTAAAACATATTAGTCATAGCAAACAGTAACATTAACAAACCAAATGAGGTCTACTGGGAACCAACCAATGCGTATTTAGTGGTATGAAAATAAATTCCAATACTGAGAAAACCCTCGAAGTACAAATGCAGATTTCACATACAGATGTCTGAGCAACAGTCTGAGACTGTTCAGGTTATAAAAAAAAAAAATACCACACACACCACTACACACAGTTTTAGCTTCAATGCAGGTACAAATTACTACCAACTAGCTAAAGAGCTAAGATCTAAACCAACAATTCACAATGTGTTATGAGTTTGACTGTTAATTCCAGATACAAAACTAATAAATTATTCTGTAATTCAGTACAACAATCTAAGAGGCTAAGAATAGCAGTAATACTTAAATGATTTTAACCTTTCAGTATACAAACATTTAAAAACAGAAATGTTATTTCATTCATCTTTCCATCACATTTCAGAATGCAGGTGCTTAATAGCTCTAAGTCATTTGTCTTTGAACAGCAGACTTCATTCATGTACAGGTGCTGGTCATAAAATTAGAATATCATGACAAAGTTGATTTATTTCAGTAATTCCATTCAAACAGTGAAACTTGTATATTAGATTCATTCATTACACACAGACTGATGTATTTCAAATGTTTATTTCTTTTAATTTTGATGATTATAACTGACAACTAATGAAAGACCCAAATTCAGTATCTCGGAAAATTAGAATATTGTGAAAAGGTTCAATATTGAAGACACCTGGTGCCACACTCTAATCAGTTAATTAACTCAAAACACCTGCAAAAGCCTTTAAATGGTCTCTCAGTCTAGTTCTGTAGGCTACACAATCATGGGGAACACTGCTGACTTGAAAGTTGTCCAAAAGACGACCATTGACCTGGCACAAGGAGGGCAAGACACAAAAGGTCATTGCTAAAGAGGCTGGCTATTCACAGAGCTCTGTGTCCAAGCACATTAAAAGAGAGGCCAAGGGAAGGACAATATGTGATAGAAAAAAGTGTACAAGCAATAGGGATAACCGCACCCTGGAGAGGATTGTGAAACAAAACCCATTCAAAACTGTGGGGGAGATTCACAAAGAGTGGACTGCAGCTGGAGTCAGTGCTTCAAGAACCACCACGCACAGACGTATGCAAGACATGGGTTTCAGCTGTCGCATTCCTTGTGTCAAGCCACTCTTGAACAAGAGACAGCGTCAGAAGTGTCTCGCCTGGGCTAAAGACAAAAAGGACTGGACTGCTGCTCAGTGGTCCAAAGTTATGTTCTCTGATGAAAGTAAATTTTGCATTTCCTTTGGAAATCAAGGTCCCAGAGTCTGGAGGAAGAGAGGAGAGGCACAGAATCCATGTTTTTTGAGGTCCAGTGTAAAGCTTCCACAGTCAGTGATGGTTTGGGGAGCCATGTCATCTGCTGGCGTTGGTCCATTGTGTTTTCTGAGGTCCAAGGTCAACGCAGCCATCTACCAGGAAGTTTTAGAGCACTTCATGCTTCCTGCTGCTGACAAACTTTATGGAGATGCAGATTTCATTTTCCAACAGGACCTGGCACCTGCACACAGTGCCAAAGCTACCAGTACCTGGTTTAAGGACCATGGTATCCCTGTTCTTGATTGGCCAGCAAACTCGACTGACCTTAACCCCATAGAAAATCTATGGGGTATTGTGAAGAGGAAGATGCAATACGCCAGACCCAACAATTCAGAAGAGCTGAAGGCCACTATCAGAGCAACATGGGCTCTCATAACACCTGAGCAGTGCCACAGACTGATCAACTCCATGCCACGCCGCATTGCTGCAGTAATCCAGGCCAAAGGAGCCCCAACTAAATATTGAGTGCTGTACATGCTCATACTTTTCATGTTCATACCTTTCAGTTGGCCAACATTTCTAAAAATCCTTTTTTTGCATTGGTCTTAATTGATATTCTAATTTTCCGAGATACTGAATTTGGGACTTTCATTAGTTGTCAGTTATAACCATCAAAATTAAAAGAAATAAACATTTGAAATACATCAGTCTGTGTGTAATGAATGAATCTAATATACAAGTTTCACTTTTTGAATGGAATTACTGAAATAAATCAACTTTGTTATGATATTCTAATTTTATGACCAGCACCTGTAATGTGTTCTTTGCACTTTGCATATAGACAAAACCTATTAGCTCCACTGCACCACCAATTGCATTTAGCCACTCTTTTATCACAATGATATAAAAGATAAGCAAGGCTCAGAAAGAATCTGGAATTTGCACTTTTTCATTTTCAACAAAATTTTAATACAAGAATAATCAAATCTTACAACTGAATGGAGAATTGTTTGCTCAGTAACTTCTGAAGGTTTACTTCGCAGAGACATAAAACTAGGTTTTCTCAAATGATATGAAGATTTTTTTAAATATATGGAATCTGTATTTTTATATAAACTAGCACATACTGTACTTAATACAGCTTTAGTAACTTCTCTCTAATGCATTCCATCAAAAGACATTCTTGTAAAGATAAAAAAAAATTATGGCAACAAAACCTGCAGGTGAGCAAAATATTGTTATAGGTTTAATTACTGCTCATAATGTCCAATGGAGTTCACATAGAATAACTCTAAATGCTCTGTGTTTGGGGTATTGTCATGCTTAAAAGTCACTCAACTCATTTTGAAGGCCGCAAAACAGATGATCACTTGCATCATTAAAAAGAAATTGCTAAAAACATCTCTTGACCTTTTGAAGGATAGGATGCACGTCAGAAAAATTGATTGAATGCCGATACACTACATCAGGTAAGTTTCTATCTGGTAACTTTTGTTAAGCTTTTTTGCTTCCCTGAAGTAAAGCTGGTTTGACAGGGATGCAGACCTTGACTTGGGATTTCTTTAGCCCTCATCCATTAAGAGAATGTATCGATAAGCAAGTCAAAGTGACAAGCAGTTCTTTGCAAAATGAAGAAACTAGAGTAACACATTTGCCACGTTCTTTATTTGAGCAATAACTTGGAAATACAAATTGCTTTCCATAATGCTTTGTTACAATAAGTCATTCAGTAATTTAACTGAATGTTAATCTAACCCGCTAAGTCCTGAACAGGGTCGTGGGGGTTTGCTGGAGCCCATCCCAGCAAGTAAAGGGCACAAGGCAGGAACAAACCCTGGACAGGGTACCAGTCCATCACAGAATGAACACACACACACCCCAACCACACACTAGGGCCAATTTAAGATTTTGTGCAGCTAATTCTGTAATAAAAATGTATTTTTTCTGATATTTCCACTTTTTTCCTTACAGTCAGTTAAAGCAAAGTCGAAAACCACAATAAGGGGTAAAAGAGTCAAGAAGTTTAAGAAAATATTTTCTTTCTAAGACATTAATATTGCATAATACTTTTGGAGCTTATTTTGTCCATTACTTTATTACCAGCATAAGACAATAGTTAACCTCCTATTCATTAGGAGTCATTGCAGAAATTCCTAGTGTAAGTGTTTAGTGCTCGCTAGTACTTCATAATAGGTGTGGCTTCATTAGGCATCTAGGTACATAAGTGAGTATAATATTCCAGGGCTCCATACTGCGACTAAAATGTTCGCAAATGCAACCAAAAACAGGCTTTGGTGATGAGTTTAAAAAAAAAAAAAAAATTATTGAGTGGATGTACTATTAATATAAAGGGTTGATGGGGGGGGGTGAGTCCCAAGGTTATTTAAGTTAAAGAAAACTAAAATCAAAACTGAAACTATTACTAAAAAAGAATTTTCGTAAACTGAAATAAAATTAACAAAACCGAAATGAAAAACTAAAACTAAAAGAAAGACTAACTGAAATAAAATAATTTACTAAAAAATTTTTAGTTTTTGGATGAAAATTCTTGCCGTTAGTCTTTAACCATTGTAACTTTTAACTCTAAAACAGAAAGATATTCACCACCCGTATGTATTCATCCAGAGAACAGCAACTGAAGATGGAGGGCAGCTGTTAACACAGCATTTGTGGTGACAGAGTGTGCTGAATACAGACATGTACAGCTCAAAATACCTGATATTTTAAAATATAATTCTGATACTGGATTATTTTTACAATATTTGTTCCCTTTTTTTCCATTTTTTTTTTCTCTCTCTTAAAATAGATAGTTGAAATATATTCTTTTTGTTCTTAACATCAGCCATAGCATACATATTGTATACCAGGGATTTCTCCTGCCTTGCATCCAGACCTGCCAGGGTAGGCACCAGGTTTCTTGTGATTCTACGCTGGATAAACAGGTTTATATAAGGTATATAGTTATATATAAGTTATAAACCGCTATCTTTCAGTTAACCATTTTGAAACATGGTAATACAGAAAATGATGAGAAAATTGTGAGCAAGAGCCATGGTAAGAAAGAACAATTGACGTTGTAGCCTCTTAACAAACATGATTGTCAAGGAAGGCATGCAAGTCAAATAGCCTCTGCTTGAGGAAAACTTGGTTAACTGGGTTAGCACCAAACAAGAAAACATCCGTGCTACCACCACAATTGCCATTCATCTTAAAGCGCATGCTATGGCAGCTGAAATAAAAACTGTTGTTGCTGGTGGTCTATATTGGGTATTCACTGCTAAGAAGAAGCTGTCAGATGAAGGGAAGAAAAATGTGGCTAATTTCATGTCATTTATACATGACACCATCAATTAACATCAAATGAATGCAGCTGCTATTATCCACGACAACGAAGTGCCAATGTTATTCAATGTTCCTGAACAATTTTACAAACTGCAAAAACAGTACTGATTACAACGGGCCATGAAACAACATGTTTCACTGTTGTCTTATTATGCGCTGTTAACAGAGATAAGCTGAACCCAACTGATCATTTTTAAATGTGTAATTCTGCATGTGAAAAATTATTGTCCAGTGTTATTGTTGTGTGCAACAGAAAAGAATGAAAGAAAACTAATTTGATGATAGAATGGTTGGAGCACTGCTAACACATCTGATCATGTGACTTCTTTGCTCCAAAAATTGCTATTGATCATCGAATCCACAGCTGCCCACAGGGTTGAAGGTACTGATAAAAGTTGATGCCTTTGGACATTGCTGTCAACTGCTCATTAGAGCGTCATGGGCAAAGTGAGTGAAAAAAATAAATACATTTTAAAAATGGACAACGTGTGCATTCATTTACACCATCTGTCTTTTAGCATCATGTGTCACATGCAGAAGTATGTCAGTGGGTCTTCAAGTTTCTGGAAAAACATTCAAGTTGAGACCATTCAGAGCGGCTTCAGAAAGGCAGACATATGACCTGTAATATCTGAAAATCTAGTTGCATCTAATATTGCATTGTCTGATCAGGATTTTGCCAGAACTAATGACATAAAAGCTGATAAAATAAGAAAACTGTTTGAGGACAGTGAATTTGGTGAAACTGACAGCTTTGAATAAAATTCCAGTGTGAATAAGCAGAATTTATTTTTTGGCAACCTGCCAAAGTGATATTGTCTCACTGCTTGTCTTTATTATCTTATCTATACTAATAAAAGGCAAAGCCCTCACTGACTCACTCACTCACTCACTCACTCACTCACTTATCACTAATTCTCCAACTTCCCGTGTAGGTAGAAGGCTGAAATTTGGCAGGCTCATTCCTTACAGCTTACTTACAAAAGTTAAGCAGGTTTCATTTCGAAGTTCTACACGTAACGATCATAACGGTCGATAACGGTCAACAACGTCCGCCATATTGAACTTTCTTATTCATGGCCCCATCTTCACGAAATTTGGTAGGCGGCTTCCCTCGCTAACCGAAACCAATGTACGTACTTATTTCGTGGTATGACGCCACTGTCAGCCGCCATATTGAACTTTCCAACGTCACTAATTTTCCAACTTTCCGTGTAGGTAGAAGGCTGAAATTTGGCAGGTTCATTCCTTACAGCTTACTTACAACAATTAAGCAGGTTTCATTTCGAAATTCTACGCGTAACGGTCATAACGGGCAACAACGTCCGCCATGTTGAACTTTCTTATTTACGGCCCCATCTTCACGAAATTTGGTAGGTGGCTTCCCTTAGCTAACCGAAACCAATGTACGTACTTATTTCGGTGGTATGACGCCACTATCAGCCGCCATATTGAATTTTCAACAGTCTTTGTTACTTATGGGCCCATCTTCAAGAAATTATATCGATCAAAGAACTGTCACTTACCGAGTGGTTTCTATGCCCAGAGATACCACCTACCTTTTCCATTCTCTTTGTTACATATTGCGCGGCCATATCAGGCTCACTCTTGATATCCGAAGGAACATTGTGTCTTATGTATTGAATGACTGGGACAGGTTCAAGGTGTGGACTGATGACGGTACAGGAGATAATTATACTACACAGGAGCACTAGAAGAGTGAAATGCTTAAGCCCTTCGCCTATGGTTCTGCATGTGAGTTGATTGCTGCCGCTGAATTGTTCGGTTGTTGCTTTCAAGTGTACCAAAATAGCCAAATATTTTACACCTTTCGACAACCGCCAATGCCTCTTAAACATCTTAGATTCACAGGTGACGATTTCAGTAGTGGACACTTTGATGTTAATGAATGTTTAAACTCTCAAATGCTGGACGTGATTTTATCGATGAAACTGGTTGTGTGCTCACGACGCTTCACAGATGCCGAATGTCACTTCAACACAACTAATCCTGTAAATACTGTCGTAATTGAAACAAACCATGAAACTCAAACCGATTATGACAGCAGCAATCCAAGCTATGAGATTTGAGACAAGATTACTGTTCACATGGCCAACTGTAAGTTGCATGCTCAAGAGTAAGCTCAGCGCACAGCTTGGTCATGTTACAACCGGAGGGCCGAACTGACAACGTGGCACACAAAGAGATCCAAAACAAATAATTATTGCCATATTTTACCTCAGTTTAAAAAGGTTTAATTTTCTTCTTAATAAAAATTTTAATGCAGTACTTCGCCGCTGTGAAGCGCGGGTATTTTGCTAGTGGGTAAAATAAAAACAAATTCTTCAAAAATCAGACAATGTGATTTTCTGGATTTTTTTTCCCTCATTTTGTCTCTCATAGTTAAGGTTTACCTATGATGAAAATTACAGGCCTCTCTCATCTTTTTAAGTAGGAGAACTTGCACAATTGGAGGCTGACTAAATACTTTTTTGCCCCACTGTAAATTGTAATTAACATTTACTTTCATTTAAGTAATTCTAATTTATGTTTTCACTATAGTAAATACCAGTGACTGACCTATAAACACTTTGTAACATAACCTAACTTTATCTTACTGTTATTGGTAAATAGCTGGTATGAGCATGCAAAAACCTGCAAGTTTACATTAACGGTAAATAAATCTTTATTGCAAAGCAACGTACCATAGTTGCCAGGAATTTCTTCCTGTGCAATAGCCATACAATAGATATATAAGGCAATAAATACAATTAAGTGCAATTTATCCATTAATCCATCCATTTTCTAAACCTGCTTATCCAAGGGAAAGCCACAGGGAGCCTATTTGAGCAAAAAATGGTGCAAGACAGGAGAAACCCCTAAAAAACACTAGTCCATCTAATGGTGAACACACACACACACCAATCCACCTAACCTGCATGTCTTTAGAAACAAATTGGACCACCCAGAGGAAAACCAGAAGGACACATTGAGAACATGCAAACCCCACACAGAGAGTACCCAATCCTCGAATCCAGTTCTCCTTGTCTTTAAATATTCCACTACACAGAAAGGCTATATGAGATGAGGAAAAGCCAGGAATGTTTGGGTTTCCGAATGTTTCAGATTTCAGATGTTAGAAAGGCACTATGTTGTGTATAAACCACATATTACTGTAAAACCACCAGCAGGATCAGCATTTCTGCAGCTAAAAATATGAGTCCTGGCAATAATGCCAGTCCAGTTGCTTTGTAGTTTCAACATGCAAAAGTGTTGCTTAAACCTTTTAGTAGTTACCTGGTAGTCCAACCACAAAGAGCCAAGATACAGGACGACATCTGTACAGAAAGAGGCTCTGCAAAAAATTTAAGAGGTGCAGTCCCTTGTTCTTTCAGGTTGTCCTCAATAAGGTGTAAAAGAATACTGATAGTATCTTCAGATATAGACTAGTTAAAAAAGAAAGAGGATTATTAATCTAAAGTATTTAAATGTAGTTTAAAATCTGTTATTAGGACAATAGCTTTATATTGTCTAAATACATTACAGTAATATGGTACAAAACATATCAAAAAAGAGAAACTGCACAAATGTCTATTTTGTGAACTTGCTTTTTGGCTATAGGGTGTTGAATCCATCCTTGTAGCATCAATAACACTAGTCCAAACCAGTCCATTCTAGAACACAATCCTATTCTCACTAATCCCAGGCTAATTTATAGCAGTCAGTAAAGTTAGCATACATGTATAAGATTTGAGGGAAATCTGAAAATCTGAATGCTTGGAGTAGATATGCAGACTCAACAAAGTACACAGTAAACAGAATGGGAATCAGATCCAGGTTCCTCAAGCTATAATGCAGCATGCCTATACATTGCACTAGATGCTCCTAAACTGTATGGGTACTTCCATTGTTGTATTTAAAAGACATAACCAGCATTCTGTAATTTAGAAAAGATTTAAAACAAACCATGTTTTTAAGGTCTTCAGGTTTAATGGATGGCAGCTGCAGTTCTAAAAGGCATAAAGTTTTATAACGTTGCACAAGTCCATTGAGTAGTACTGAATATTCACTTAAAGGCAAAGTCCAGTAGTGATCTAGAACATTAAAAAATATATAGTTTAATAATTAAAAAGTGTAATTTCAAAGTTCTCTGTGATTATGTAATAGAATGGATAAACCTGGAAAATGTTTTTCACAGGAGTGTACTGGGAAGCTTGTTAAAGCCGTCTAGCCATCAGGATTCTCGGTACTTCATGCGTTTGGCAGATTACAGCATTTCAAAGACACATTTTAGCAACAATCAGCTTGGAAATAGTAATAATGTATTAACAGATAGGACTACATGTTATGGTGCACATACCATTGATTAGAACTAGGAATGCATTGATACCATTTTTTTTTAGATCACGTACAACTACCGATACTTCTTTTTTAGTATTCATCAATTCCAGTACCACTATATTGAGGCTGGATGATAGTATCTGTTTATATCTATCAATTGTCAGCTTCACTGTCAACATCATAATTTTTAATAAAATAATTCAGAAGTGAATAAACAAGTCAAAGTAGGGTACATTACAGAGATTAGATTACAACACCTTTTTAAAATGGCTCAAATTCCACAGGGAAAAATAAATCAAAAATCACATACAATTAATGTATGTAAACCAAACCAACATTGTTTAAAGTCTTTCAACATGGGATGTAATAGAAGAACACAGTGTTCATAGGAATTTGGCTAAGCATAACATTAACATTTTTCCTACTGGCATCTCATTTTTTTAAGGTAGTTAGCTCAGTGACAAAGATATACAGGTCAAAGTCATTAGAGGACAACTGCCACTAGACAGGTCTAGGACTCTTTTGGAAAGGTAACTGGCACATTCCTTTTGAAACTCTGCATGTTCACCTGTGAGCTTGTTTCTGTTTTCATTAACAATACTACAGTGCACTAAATAATCTCTCACACTCTACACTACCTCATAGTGCCAAAAAGTATTTCCTTGACATCAGAAGCAAAGCGAGGAACCAGTACATAAGTGGTTTGCCTGAATGAGAAACTGTGGTCTCTCCCATGAATGATTCCAGCTGTATGGCACCAGCTACTGGAACACAGTGCATTGATGCTGCTACAAGGTCATCTATGATCTCATTAAACACACAAGCCAAACTACTACTCGGCTGGTCCCTCCAGGGTACTTTGGCAGGCAGTGCTGCATAATCCTGTCCAGCTACCTCTGGGTCACACAATTCCTGCAGCTCCAGCAACAATATCTTTTTGGCCTCCTTGGCTATATTGATATTTGAAAAGAACTAATCCTTATGTCTATAACATGCTGTTCTTAATTGAAGTGCTTCACAGATCCTATTAGAAAAGGATACCTTGGATAGAGTAGAGTGATGATGCTGAATGTCCTTTAAATGGGAGTATGCTAAAATGGAATGGTTAAAATGCCCAACTGTCATAGCATCTGCAACACTTTGTTATGCAACAAAAAAAAAACCCTCCGCTACTGCCAGCCAGAAGTGTATAAGCAACACAGGAAAATCTTGGGACTCCAGCATCATTGATGCCTTTTATCATATTTTTGGCATTGTCGTCGAGTGCAACGTGCCCAAGTGCCAAGCATTTCCTGAATTGCATCTGCTATTGTGTGGCCTGTATGGGAACCTTGAAACTGTTTTGCACGCAGCATAACACACTAGAGAACGAAACTCTCATCTCACCAATGTACAGTTAAGGTTATGATAGATATTGGACAAATAGTGCTGCTCCAGATGTCACTTGTGAAACAGACATCTGTCAAGTTGTGCACTAAGCTGCAGACATGCTTTTTTACAAACTTGTTTGATATTTTTTTCTCTCCTTGCTAAAGTCTGCCACAATGTGGGCTGAAACTGCATGCTGCCAGAGGCA
Organism: Polypterus senegalus; assembly: GCF_016835505.1. Classification (NCBI taxonomy): domain Eukaryota; kingdom Metazoa; phylum Chordata; class Cladistia; order Polypteriformes; family Polypteridae; genus Polypterus; species Polypterus senegalus. The sequence continues at coordinate 40,422,092 of NC_053161.1, forward strand.
ATTTTGCCATGCTCATTCTAATGTTTACTTTCACAGTTTGCTAGGATTTGGTATTAATCATTAATTAATTAAAAAAAAAAACTTCCACATTTTTGCGCTTAAGGGCACCTAATCGTACAAGAGTGTTAATAATATTCGTTATAGGCATTGGGGCATTTTTACAAGTACAGGAGCACTATAGCGGACCAAAATCTGATAATAGTAGTGGTATTGTTGGATCCCTAATTACAACAGTGCCAAATGTAATCCTTTATAAATAGATTATTTGACATTTATTCAAAGAGTAAGTATGAAAACCTTAAAACATACTGGAAAATTACACAAGACTTACCAGATAAAAAAAAAAAAAACACACAACATGCATGCATAATTGCAGCCACCTACTATAGTTGGAATTCTTCACTCTCCAAAATATAATTGTCAAAAATATATTTTGTTAGAAAAATTAAATAACCTGTACTTGGGCAATCCGGCCAGAAGCAGAATTTCTCATGGGACTTTTTTAAACAAGCTTGCAGTTCTTCTATTCTTTCTTTATCTGTAAATAAATTTATTAAAATATTTCAAATTACTATTCAAATTACAAAAGTGAATTCACTTTGCAAGAATAATCAGCAGGACTTACATTTAGCAATATCTTGTGTAGGTTGAAGAGTTGCACAAAGAAAGGCCTGACAGCTCGAGCATTTTAACATTTCAAAGTCAATGTTTATCCATCCATATCTGGCACACTGAAGTGGAGAAAGTTCTGCAGGTTTTCCAGCCCATTTTAAAGAGTATGTCACAGGTTAAGAATATTGTAATTGTGTTTATAGTTAGGTATCTACCAAATGCAAGTTTGACATAAATCTTTATCAAAGTGCTGTATTTAACAAATGAAAGGGCTAGATATTTTCAATTAATTAATCTTCGAATTCCAAATAATCCAGTTATAGGGTCATGGTGTTCTGGAGCCAAGCCCTACTTCTAGTCTGAATGTGGATTATATTCAAAAACATCAAAGCCTTAGGGGAAAAAGTAAATGTTTAAGAAGATTCATACCAACTGGTGAAATCACCTGTAAAATGCCAAGTTGTAAATGCTGGAACCATAAAAAAATCTGTTCATTATTCTAAATATGTAGTTGCTAAGTATATTGCTAGAAAAGAGCAGGGGAAACTTGATAAGAGCATAATTATTTTAAATATAGTGTTAATCTCTTCAGAGTGTGACAACCTACAAGCCAAATACTGGACAAAGACTGGTCACACAAAAAAATATAATTAGTCATTTGAGCTACTATATGGAACTGATACATACATAAAAGAACAGAAAATCAAAAAATAAATGGTGACTCATATTTTGCCATTAAAATCCTGCCAAGAAAAGTATTTTTATTCAGTACTTAAAAAGAATTAAACTGATATTGTATTTTTTGTGCCTATATGTAGGACACTGTACTATGACTGCGAACACATGTAAAATATTTTTTTAAATGTACAGTACAGTAAAATACATGCTTCTTACATGTCCTAAGTGTTTTAAAGGATATTGTATATGATTCCACTCTGCTGAAAAAGGCTTCCTTGCTCACAATATCACCAGCAGCAAGTTCGATTCCATTGACAGAGTCCTGTTGTGCAACAGGTTCTGGACTACAAAAACAAGTGGAGGTTAAAGTAATTTTCACAAAAGTTGTTAAAACACTAAAACAAGTTTTATAATATTTATTACTTAATGAAAATTAAACATGTACTCACAAATATATAACTTACTGCTTGGAAAACATCCTAAAAACATTTGTGAAGTGACAATCAACTGCACTCAGAATGGAAACCATTGAGCACTTCCACAGTAGTTTGCCAATCCCCTTAATTGAAGAAAAAATTATCAAAGCATGTGCAATGGCTGAATCAAAAATCAAAAAAGGTTTCCATCCATGGCAGTGCAGTGGTGAGCACTACTGCTTCATAGACCCAGAGTCCTCGATTCACAGCTTGGGTACTACCTTTGCGGACATGGTATATTCTGCTGTCTTACTTAGACATCTATGATTGGTTAACTAGAAACTACAGCCATGTGAAAAAGTAAGTACACCTCTTGCAAACTGATGACTTTTTAAACTTGAGTCAACATTATCTCTTCATGCAAACAATGCCTACAGATAAAGGTGATGTACTTGAACAAATGACATGCTGTATAAAATTGACATGCTATATATTCATTTTCATAATATAAAATAACAAAAATGCAGATTTTCACACTGAAAAATTAAACACGCCCGTTAGACATGTACCATCATTTCAAATCCATAAAATTAGAATCAGGTGTTCAGATAAGGTGCTAATGATTACAGTGTATGCAAGCAGACCCTGTCTTAAACCACACATATCTAGGGTCAGGTGTTCTCTTTGCTATTAACATTTGTGGTGTCATCATGCCAAGAACAAAAGAGCTCTCCAAGGCCAGACCCTCAGAAAGAAGGTTATGAATGCCTAGGAGTCTGAAAAGCGCTTTAAAAAGACTGTCAAATCATTCAAAACCAATTATTCCAATGTAAGAAAAGTCCACAAGTGGCATAGATTTCAAAGGACTGTAGAATTTGTTCAGGGCTTGCCGGGCTATGAAAAACAGCCTAGGAGCTGACCCTTTGATACTATTCAAGAACCCCAAAATTTCATTGCATGATCTGCAGGTTACACCTGAAAAAGTTGGTGTCAAAGTGCATGTATATGCAATCAGATATTTGACCTGCATGCGTAGTGGGCCAAGAGAAGCTTTAACTGTACAAAAGAAACATTTGCCATTCAGCATATAAGCAAAGACCAGGCCTTCTGGAACAATATGCTCTGGACAGAAGAAATAAAGATAGAAGTTGTCATGATACAGTAACAGAACTGTGATGCATGTTAGAGGAAACTTTACGGTTTAGGGTTACTTAACTGCCTCAGGGCCTGGGCAGCTTTCACTCACCAAGTCAAGTATGAATACTGCCATCACATCAAAGTATGCTTGATAAGAATATTGAGTCATTCTGTCCAAAAAATGAAGTTGAACCGGAAAAGGACTTTACAACATAATTCAAAGGACACTAACAAATACACTGAGAAAATCCGAAACAAAGGATTATGGACAAGAGCCATCAAATTATACCAAAATTAGGGTTCAAATTCTCATATTAAAGAACTATTTGAACATAGGTTAAACATCGTAAGCGCTATTACATGCACATTTGTATTTAATGTGCCCTTGTATGCTTCGTTATTTTAGATTTTTTGCTTGTAGTGAGATGCGTGGAGCACTTATGACACGTAAAATGATGGACAAGTGACATGATTAAAGTGAAAAGTGGAACTAGGAAACTTCGCATGCCTGTAATGCATATTTGAATACCATGCAAAATCGTTCGCATTATTTAAACACATATGTTGCTTTAGTCCTTGTATGCTGGTCCACTGTGTGCCTTTATGCGGGGTGGGGGTGGTCGGGTTGCAGGTAGTCTCTACAGACTCCGCAAAAATACAACACATGTAACCTTAATTTTTTTTATTTTGCCTTTGTTTTAGGAATTGTGTCAAGCCGGCAGCCGCAAAATGGCAGGTGTTGGTTGAGGTAGCCAAGTATTCTTTCATGACACTGAAAGTGCTGTTCAAAATGCCTATTTTAAACCCATTACAATAATACTAGGAGAATAAAAATAAATAAATCAGAAAAATGGCGTTTACTTTTCCATTATGTTTAATGAGTAATAAAACCATTTTTTGTTAGCAATGACGGATGAATATCTTAACGATTTTACAACAACAAATCTGGGTTCTCAGTTTTAAGGGTGAAATGGAACAGAATTGGGAGAAAACGGATAATACTAGAGCGCTGGATAATTTTTTAAAATCTACAAACACCTTTCAGCTATTTAAAGTATGTACCAGCCTACATTTGCTTGTGGACAGTTAAACCAGGCTCTTGACGATTCCAGTATTTTTTTTATCTTGAAAACATAAAGCATGAACCAATACTGGACGAGAGGCATGCGAATTGTAAAGCAGATCACTGAAGTAGTCAGGGAGCATTCCTGCATTTACAAAAAAAGTTTCTTATCAAAATAATTGAACACCTTTAAATGAAGATATTTAAAAGTTAAGTAAGGATAATATATTAAAATGGCATGTTTTGTAATGATATTTTAAGTAGGTTTTATCCTTCATTAACTAACCAAACTGCAAACTTAGAATTACTTATATTAACGTGTTCGTTATCAACAGACTACAATTCAGAGGGACACATTTACATAAAATATTACAGCTTCATCTATAAAACTTACATATTCAGAGCAAGGTTCTCCGTTGCAATACCCTCTGCTAATATCTGCCGAACTTTCTGCGGAGTAACTTGTGGCGATTTCAATTTTTCTCCTGAAAGATCGCTGGTTTCTGAAGAACCACTCGGCGCCGCCATATTCTGTCCTAAGCTTATTGTTTCCCCTTGCAACGATATCTCGATGCTTTGGTTCCGTGCAAAGAAAGGACCGGGAAAATTCTTCCAACTGCGAGCTAAACTGTACTGTCCTAAATTTAGTACGTAACACTTTATGCATCGCTTTTTAGCATCGCATTAACCAATCAACGGGAATGTGGCTGAAAAATAATCTGTACTGTAATTGTCGATTAACGGCCTTTTTAAATAATCGACACATTTAAAATACCTTTTATAGATATCTATGATACATATACTTCAAAATATAATAAATGCATTTTTAGAAATCAGATTGCATCTCAGGTTATTTAAAAATTATATCCTGGTCACTTTGTGATATCTAAAATGCAGTATCTAGAATGCTGTAGCACCAGAATGGGTTCTGTGCTCTTTACATGGCTCCATTAAGTGGCTCGCTGTCCTTAAAAGGACTGCTTGCTGTTGCAGCACTAGTTGGATTTTTGTTTGCAACATTGCAGGCTTGCCATTTTTATAGGTACCCCTGCCACTGGCTCTGAAGCTGCTCATTTACATGATGTAATGCCCGCTCATAGTGGTGGCGACTAGTGATGTGCAATGAAACAAACTAGTTCTTTTGTACTTGTCGGTCTCTGAATGAACATACTGGTACAGTGACATTACAGAACAAATCTTTTTGAAGCACACACAGTGCATGCTACATTTTATATTACATTCCGTGACAGTCTGGAACTATTATCTTTAACTTCACTTAATCAATAACTGACATCTAGCCAATGACTGACTTATTAGATGACACCAAGTACAGTACCTCCCATTGATCGGTTCACTCTTACTAAGTGACTATGACTGTCTCAATACACTGACCGATTTAATGAACCAGTATGCCCCCTACTGATTTGGAGAACCAGTTCAAATTTGTTCACAGACTGAAGACAAGTGACTCTCACTACAGTATATACACTGAACTAGTTCACCGAAAGAATCAAGTTGTGTCCTGAACTGTAGACAAAAGACATTGAATCTCAGTTCAGTGCACTAATGATATATATATATATATAGAAAATTGCATCAGAAAGATTTATCATGAAGTGTACACTATTCTAAGGTTCTAATTGTACAATTCTATTTATTGATGAAATTTTATTCATTTTAAAAATTAAATTAAAGTATTATTATTATGGTTATTATTATGTGTGATTGTACAATTGCTTTTTTCTATTTATTGTTGAAATTTTATTTATTGACAGAATTCAATAAAGAGGATTATTATTATTATTATTACTATTATTATTATTATTATGTGTACATTACTTATTTGGTTGCTTGCTTTTTATATTGTTTATATTGTTGGTGCTTAAACTTGTTACACTGTTATGACACTATTCTACATTTAAAACTAGAATACAGCTTAGAAGTGATCAAATCAGTGATTCAAAGATTTTAATCATTTTGGTGAACTGAACAAAATTAATTGAATCATTAAAAAGAATATTTTTACATATTACTAGTGGTGACTCACAGTAGGTTGATGTGCCATTACATTTTCCAACCCGCTGAATCTGAACACTTTTCCCAATTACATAAGATGGAAGTAAGGCTCCACCAGCATCTGTGCACCCAGGCAAACAGGCCTTTGCATATGGATAAGTGTTAGTGAAGCTACAGAGGAAGTAGTCTCTCAGCTGTCTTCCTCCTTGTACTGATGCTGCAAATGGCACTGCAGATCCTAGACCTAATCCTTAATACTATCCAGCAGTTCCTTAGAAAATCTAAGCAGGTACAATGCAATCTCCATTGTACACAGTGCTTTGCTAAATTGGAGGTAGATCTTATCCTCATCCCACTTCACACACCAATGTAGCACCATCACTGAAATAGAATGGATCTTTTGCTCTTTATATTGCTTTTTTTAGGTGGTTCTCTACTCTTAAAAGGACCGCTCACAGCTGCTGCAATTGTTGGAATTCCATTTTTGACATTGCAGGTTTACCATTTTTATAGCACCCTGCTGCTGCCTATGAAGCTGCTCGTGTACATGATGGAATTCCAGTTCATAGTGATGCTGAATCATCCCTGATTGATGCAACTTGTCTTTGCCATTCCAATATATTTTAAGAGATCTTAAAATAAGTTAATTGCATTGCAAGATATCTCAAATACATTTCAAGATCTCTTAAAACACACTTGTGCTTGATTTGAAATATCCCAAATGTAATTCAAAAAAGGTCTTCTTGTGAACTTCATGTGTTTTAAGTAGAACTTTGGTGTCCTGTTGCTTGAATATGTCTCCAGACATAGCTCAGATATGAAAATGGACTTGTCTGTTGACTTGCTTCAGGCAACTTTATGCCTAAAAGTTTTTATTCCTCAACTATTCACGATATACTGTAACCTAACTCTTATGGTCAGATGTCCTATGTCGATAAAATGACAGTTGTTGGTGATCTTCAGGAACTTTCCTTAATCATTTAGACCAGTGTTTCTTAAACTGTGTTCCAACTTATCAGAGTTTCGTAAGCCATCCGTCATAATGCTTTGCATATCAGTAGCTTCTGTAAAAATTAGCAGCAATCAATGAAAAGTCTGAATTTGATTCAACATGGATTGCATCTCTTGCTGCATTGATTAGAGCTGAACCAAACCAGACAGCAGATGTTTTGCTATCTGTCATATTAGTTACTAAACATCTCCATTGTTTGATGCATGCAGTCACCGTTATCTAGCTGTATGCATTAACTAAATTGAACATATTAATATTGTGTTTTTTTAACTCTGTAACAAATATGAGTACTCAAGTTTTCTTTTTTATTACATGTGGATGTTTTCTGTTTTTATAAGGTCACATTTTTAAAAGACTTTGTGATGACCCAAGAGTACAAATAATAATATTCCTGTCAAACAAAAACTGTGACCTTGTGGAAAATCTTCAGAGATAGAGTTTGGAACATGAAATTTTGTTACCTTGTAATTATACTTTGCTTTTTAAAAATGCGTAGCTTCTCTCTCAGGAAACACATTATTCAATAGTTGTAATAAAAACTTCGGATACTGAGAACTGAAAACAACTTCTTTGATAACTGCAAAACTTAACTACGTAATGAATGAGGCAGAAAGGGAAATGAAGTTTACAGTTTTAGCCAATTAAAACTTATTGAGATCAATCATTTATAAAATATTATTAGTTAAACTTGGGAGACTATTTCTTCAAAGTCAGCATTTAACAAAAGTTTTTTTTTTTGTGGTTTGTGTATCATTTAAGTGTTGTGAACAAGTAAAGAAATGATATATCTATGAATAAACAAGATATATTAACTGATTTTTTTCCTCAGATATTATGTTAAATAATTTTAACACTAGTGTAGGGAATTTTAGGTAAAAATATTATAGAATGTGTACTTTTATATGAGTTACTATTTAGGATTATACAACAGTTTGCTTTTACTTGCTTACAAGACAGTGAGATTTTTGTTGTCCCTGCAACAAAATCAAATTTTAAAAATAGGCTAAATACAATGCTTACTGTACATTAAACTAACTTTAACAAATCTTACGCTAAATATTGATGCTTTGTTTATTATAGACATTTATCATGCCCAAAACATCACAGTTTTTATTATGTCTTTTGCATAACAGTACAGTATATGCAAATATTTATAATTGTTTTCTTGTGTGGGGAACCGCCAGGTTGACATGGTTCTTGAAGAATCACACATATTTAGACCGAAAAAGGATTAATAGAAAACTAAGTCAATGAAACTAGTAAAAACACAATTAAATCGTTGAATAAAGTCAATTGTATGTTCTGTAACTAATATGTGAATAAATCTTTCAGTCGTTCAAATCATATTGTTAATTAACTTCCATGTCCTTATAGTATATTTCGCATTTTTAAAATCCTGGAGGTTGTTTTCGTTTACAGCTTTTAAAATGACACTTTCTTTATTATCAATTCATCACTGCAGCAAGCGTTTGTTTTTATCACCGCCCATTTTTAAAACACCCTTCAACAAGACGCGCGTGGATTGGTTGTTCACATTTAAGAACGCTGATAATTGGTTGTTGGTATGTTTGATATACTAGTCGACGAAATTCGTCAGGGATGTTGAAGTCTTACGCATAGGAGGGTTTTGCGTAATTATATCGTATATATTTTATTTATTATTTTTTTAACAATTTTATTTTTTTCAAAGATATGTCATCTTCAAGAGGTGCGGAAAATACCAAGTGTTTAGACCAGCTGAATAAATTTGAGAAACTGACAGGGAGGCCTTCATTGCGAGCTTCAGGTCAGTTAATTAAATTATATTTTATTTTTTTCCTTATGGATGAATTGTCAACTTATAATATGGATTCGGGGTAATTGTTGGAATATACTGAAACGCAACTGGCACGATGGTTAGTAAGAGCCTGTATTCTTTTCTTCTTTCCTTTTATAATTGTGAATTGCTTGCTGTCCTGTAGCTTTGGAAAATTGTTACTGTGCTAGAATATTAAAATACGCCGGGTTCATTATGGTGTACTTCCACGCAACTTCTATTTTATGTCCATGTTTTTTATATATAAAAATATGTGGCTATATAATAAATATACTATTTTTATAACAAAAAGAATGAATTAGGAAAATAACACATGCGCTTTTCAGGACCTCTGGCGCATTCCTTGAGCCTTACCTGCATGTACATTGATTGTACCTCGAGAAAAAGCCGTTCTATTGATAGGCCCCATCAGCTTCACAGATGTTGTTTTCTTTGTCAATTGACACGGTACCTGCGGTTGACGTAACGTAGAAAAATTGGATTTATCTGTTAAATAAGAAGGTGATTCTCAATGCATGGTGTCCCTGATCTGTTTTTATTTTCTTGGTAAGTAGTGTTGTGTCCCAGTCCCCCCGTTTGTATTAAGTTTACAAACGGTTTATTCAAAGTTGTGCTTTGTACCATTCACAGCATTGCATGCCAGAGTCAGACCATCACCACAAAAACATTCCTAAATCTCCTCAGTACTAAAATGCTCACAAATGAAACATTTGCAGAATATCAAAGCTAAAAAATTCTGGCACCATATTACGTACTGTAATATAAATATTTAGACGCCCTGGACTGCACAGACCAGGCAAGCGTAGCCCTGAATTGCAAAGTGCTGGAGCAGACCCAGCACTGTGATCACTCCCTTCCAAAGTCTACTATGAAGTTAACTCTCCTTACCAAGTAGAAGCTATTGGTTAAAAAAAAAATAAAGTAGGAATTCCTGGAGCAGAGAGAGAGAGAATGTAAATACAGTAAAAGTTAGAAGATATGATAGCTAATCATAACCAAAAAAAAAAAAAGCATAGGTACTGAGTAAATGCATTTTGTGATACTTGTGGTCACATCTTCAAACTAAAAAAAGTGCATTTAACTTAACCAAAAAATACATTGTTAACTAAAACATTTTTCATGTTTTAGTAATCGGTGACAAAATGTAGACAAACTGTATAATGTGTAAAGCCTGAAGTGCAAAGATCAAATAAACACTTTCACAAAAGGTTCAAGGACGCTACAATAGCCTCTGTGGTGCAGTGGTAGGAATTGCTGACTTATAATCAAGTGTCCCCCGGTTCAATCTTAACTGCCTCGTATATTTACTATTTTGAGTAGTGAGTTGCTCTTATTGTTAATATAATGCAATAAACACATACGTTTGATTTGTGTCTAACAGCCACTGTAAATGTATAGTACTTGTAAAAGTTACCTTTTTTTTTTTTTCTTTTTCCACTTTTATTCTCATAGTCGCGATACATACTACCGCCCCCCAGGTATCTGACGCGGTTACTTTTTATCTGAGGCTGGGAATAACAACTGAAGATGTGAGTGGTGTTTTGAGACAATCAAACTGGAAATTCTGATCTGCATGGACCAAAGCTGACGCACAAACCCTGGGGAATCTGCCTTATTCGTATCTCATTGTCACTTGATTTGTTTTATTCAATTTTGAGTGTACCTGCTTATGCTGAATTAGTATGCGCCTTATGACCCATGATGTCAAAGCCGCACTGACAAAAAAACGGAGACATAGGTATACAGTGATCCCTCGCTATATCGGTTTTTAAATGTAAGCATATCTAAATATATATCACGGATTTTGTGCTGGTTCGCGGATTTCTGCGGACAATGGGTCTTTTAATTTATGGTACATGCTTCCTCAGTTGGTTTGCACAGTTGATTTCATACAAGGGACGTTATTGACGGATGGCTGAGAAGCTACCCAATCGGAGCACGTATTAAATAAAACGCCTCAATGATGTACAATATGCTTCCTGCGTGGTGCTTCGCATACTTTAAAAGCTCTAACAGCACCTATTGATTTTTGATTGTTTGCTTTTCTTTGCCTCTCTCCCTCTTTCTGACATTCTCTCCTCCTGACGGAGGGGGTGTGAGCAGAGGGGCTGTTTGCCTAGAGGATACGGACGCTGTTCTAAAAAATGCTGAAAGACTACCTTCACATTGCTCCCTTTGTGGCTGCTTTATTGCGCAGCTTCGCATACTTAAAAGCCCAACAGCACGTATTGATTTTTAATTGTTTGCTTTTCTCTCTCTCACTCTGATATTCTCTACTCCTGACGCGCACATTGAAGAGGAAGATATGTTTGCATTCTTTTAATTGTGAGAAAGCACTGTCATCTCTGTCTTGTCATGGAGCACAGTTTAAACTTTTGACTAAAGGGTGTTATTTCATGTCTAGAGGGCTCTAATGTTAAACATATTTAGAAGGTTGTAAACAGGTTTTCTATGCTCTGCGAAAATATTAGATTTATAAATAAAGAATCCTACTTCCCGGAAATTCATTTATCGCAGTAGAGTCTGGAATGGATTAACCGCGATAAACGAGGGTTTACTGTATGATATTGGGAATTATTCATTTTATGACCTTTTATAGTACATTTCGGAAAACATTGTGGCATGGATGCAACATTATTCATATTCATTCGCAAACCTCTTGCGGTTGTAATCCGTGACCGCGTTTTATAAAGTACGTATTTATATATGATGATGATATAATTTTTAAGAACTTTAATTTAAATCTATATTAATAAATTTGGCGTTCACGGATTGTTCCTGCCTCACGCTCTAGTTTTGCTGGGACTGGCACAACGCTGGATGGATAGAATAATTTAACATGTACTGCGAAGATATTTCAGTGTTCCTTAAAATTTTTGAAGAATTGGCGTTCTAAGCTTACAGATGGTGTAACGTCTATTACAGAGCTGATTGTGCAGCGATTGGGTATTTGGAGAAAGAAAAGTAAGGACAGTAATTGGGGGTTAGTACGTTTTTGAAAGAGACAGTACTGCTGCAATAAGTTATTTCATCAGAGGTAGCACACGGCCCAGCAAGCATCTTGCGTGAGGCATGAACAATCATTGTGCCATCATGTTACCATGTTTAATAACATGCTTTAACTCCTATCATCATTATGAAAATGATATCAAGTATACATCTCAGTATTTTAATTATTCAGAGAGATGTAATATTACGAATTTAATGGATTCTGTGTCCTGTCAGAGGAAGAGAGAGGCTGGAAGCACATAGTGATTCGCGCACAGAAGATCAAATACAAAGCATTTAACATGCTACTTTAGTTGCAATGGGATTTGAGAAACTAGTAAATTAAACAATTTTAAGATGAAGTTTATGATCTACTTTAATGACAAAACAAACTACATGATTAAAATGGAAATTTCGAGATTAAAGTTGAAATTTCCTGGATTTATTTATCCCCACTGTGTGCCTATTTTGTGAACTTGAGCTTTCGAGTTTCTCTGACACTCTTTCACTTGATCAAATTCCTTTTCTTGTTTAAACCAACAAATAAGTTTTCCTTTGCCTCCACTTGGTATTCGCTGAACTGCTATAAGCCCAACCCACACCCCCCATCCCCATGTGCTTTTGCCATTGCCTTTTCACAGAACGATGAGCTTAGGGGCTATTTATATTGATTTGCATATTCAAAGAGGCGTAATTCTGGGAGGAGACGGGGCGGGGTATCAGGCACGTGCATTTCTTTTCACGCTGACTAACCGGTATTTATGTAGTGGAAGTGGGTGAACGCACATATTTATGCATCTGGATTTATTTGTGCATAAGCACATTTCCACTTTTGTCCGCATGCCATGTTATAGTGTGAATTCTACGCGTTATGCTTGAGGCCCCAGGACATGCCAAGGAAAGAATGCTCCTCTACAAGGTGAGCCTTAACGCGCTCTTCTCAGTGTACCCCGTATGTGCCTTGCACAGTACATGTGCTTTGATCGCTGCCAGGTCAAGCTTGTTATAACACAAGCAACCAGCCACCTGCGCGCTCCTGCTAGCACTGAATAAGATCACGCCTTCTGGTGGCAGCATGCAGCACCGGGGGGAAATAAAGAGAAAGAGACGTGTGACATTTTGAAGAAATCCTTGTATGACCTGAATAGTACCAATCAGAAAACATCATCGCACTAATACAATATTATTGGAAAATGAACAGATCGGGTGTAAATTTGTTACTTGTAACAGTTAGCTTTTTTCACTTTTATTTTCTGTCTCGTTCATGCTTTCCCTCCCTTCCTTGATCTGACCCTAACTAACCGCGACAGCATAAATTCTCAAGAGACAGCGGCATCACAGATCCAAGATGCTTGCATTTCAGATGCTCATACATCACGGTGGTGCTGCGGTGAAAAGAAAGCTCGACTTTGCATAATCTGCATTCAACTTTTTTTTTCTTTTTTGGTGAAGTGCTCCCACACTTTAGAAAGTTTCTGTCTCAATTTTTTTTCCATTTCCTTCCCAATCCTCTATCAGACTCTCCATTGCAACCATGTTTATTTTCCTCTACATTCTTCTTCTCCTCAGATGTTCTTCTTCGTTGGTAGGACTGTGTGCAGTCTTGACAAACTAACGAATGATACTGCCCCCAGACGTTCATGTAGTGCATTGCAGTTACAAAAACCAATGTGATTCTTTATGACTGGAGCCTCTATTGAAGGTTCTGTTTATGATGTGTCGACAATAGAAAAATCTGCGTCTACGATTTTTTTGTAGTCCACATCGTCGATTACGTCGACTAATCATTGCATCCCTAATCTTCAGTGATTACTGTTTTCCTCAAATATTTGAGATCTTTCAATATAGTACAATCTTCCTGCAGGTGACACAGCCAAGGTTGATAAGGCTTCTACTTGTAGCCAGATAGCAAATAGGCTACTTCAGTGCTATGGCTCAACTCTCTTGAGCAACAGTTATCTGGAGGCTTTCTTAGCTGCTCTGGTGCTGTTGCTGATGGCTCTTCTCCTCTCTCCTTCGGTGGCAGTGATCCAAGGGCTTTGGCCTATAATCACTGACCACTTCCTCATACTTGGAGAACTCTCTCTTGAGAGCCATATCCATATAATCTTCCCATGGGACCATCGGCTCCTGCAGAAGAACTTGTTAGGGGGCTCAAGAGGCGAGGACAATATCTGTCATTAAGGTAGTGACTCTATGCTGGGAGAAAACCTAAGCTGTCTCTCCAGGTTCACTATCATGTGCCAATCCTTTTGCAGAGGGCAATTTGGCTGCTGACCAGCTCTAGTGAAGTTGATGGCCTATTTAGGACAGCCATTTTTGCTCCACTTAATCCCTTCGCTGATGGCTTCTGTCATGACTTTCAGAACTTGAACAGGGCACCACCAATTTCTTCTCTCTCCTAGTGCCTTGGAGCAAATAAAATATGCTCCCGGGTTCCACATCTGGAGCATAATTGGCCAGCTGGTGTCTCTATTTTGCCCTGTATGGGAAGGTTAGATTGACTGACTGTGGAGCACATCATATATTGCCTGAATGAGGAATTGAATCTGAGGCTCAGCCCCCCACATCTGTGCCCAGGTCGACTTCCCCTCCAGAGTACTGTCCGGTGTGTGGTGTGTTTTTTTTTCTCTTCTCTCCCTCTCTCCTTTCTACCATTCTACAGGACCTCTCCTAAGATTCCAGCACAGATCTACCTTGAGTTCCCACATCAATAAGCCTGCTGTGGAGAAATCTCGCTTCTTCTGCTCTTTGTACACCAGGAGTGGCCATGACATTCTAGACCAGTTTCAGTTTTGGTACATCCACACTTTAAACTTTCCTGGTAGTGCTGACCAGTCCATTATTTTTAACCAGGCATCTAGCTCATTACATTGATGGATGCAGTGCTCCTTAAAGTGTAAGTAGTCCCCTTCCCAAGACTTTTCACAGGCTTCCCTGTGATGCTTCAATAAATGAATAATATTACGACGACCAACAAACCCCTCTTGCATATGCAACAAAATAGATAAAAAGAATGAAAACTAAAAAGAAAACTTCTGACTTGGCAGTTAATCTCAATGAGAAAATTTAAACAATTCTTGATACTGGTATAAAGGAGCCCTAGTAGTGTTTCTTGACCTCTGAATGATTTGTTAAATAAAAGTACTCTGTGTTAGTGTGTCATTTTTATTAAGTCAAATAAAATAATGCATCTAATAAAGTAAATTGGATTAACACTTGACAGCATACTTAATAGTAATGGAATGACATACTTGGGTGTTGTCAGTTATAGTGTGACCCAAATGATTCTGCAAAGTTCATGTCTGCCTGTAATTTGATTTTAATATAAGAAATACTGTCTTTGAGATGATTTACACCATGAAACGCTCACTGTTAAAGTGTGGATATGCAACCCCCTTTTGAGCTTTCTTACAGGCTTGATGCAACAAATGTATCTAAGGTTTTCAATATGATGAGTGAGATTTGCACAGTAATATAAAATCATTAAGATGTTTTCTGCAAGAAAAACGCTGAAGTAAATTGGGTGTTTGGAAGTTATCTGTTCATTTGTCTTGATGGCTCAGTTGTATAATTGAGTGTTGCTTGAGTGTGAGTGGTACTTGTCAACAAGAGACATGTACCTTGTTTATTACTAATAGAAGGGATGTGACTGATTTCTTTATATACAGCTCAAAAAATTAACAACACTTAAATCGCACGTTGGATCTTGATGAACATAATATTCAAATGGAAAATCTTTACGAAGTAATAATGTGCAATTTTTTGAGAACAAACTGATGTAACAATGGTCAATAGAAACCAAAATTGTGATCGACTGCTGGATTCAACATCATACCGAAAGTCAAAGTTGAAATTTTGAGGTGATCCAACTTGTATGAATTTCATCAAGACTCCTAATGTGCATGGCCCCCACGTGCCCACATACACTCCTCTGACAATGTCTAGGCATGCTCCTACTGAGAAGATGGTGTCCTGGGGGATCTTTGATCAGGGCATCCTTGAGCTCCTAGGCAATCTGTGGTGCTACATCATGGCATTGGATGCCCCAAAAAATGTCCCAGAGGTTCTTGGTTGGATTTGGGGCTGGGGAATATGCAGGCCTTCATCCATGAACTACCTACACATTATGGCCACATGAGACAAGGAATTGTACTGCACCTGGAGTAACCGAAAGCCCCCTGCACCAGCATAAGGTCTAATAGTGTCTATGAGGATTTCATCTCGTTACCAAACCACAGTTTGGGTACCGTTGCCTAGCACGTGGAGGTCTGTGCAGCTCTCTAAGGATAGGCCTCACCAGACCATCGCTAACCCACTGTCAAACTGGTCATGCAGGATGATGTTCGAGGCTGCTTCATGTTCACCGTGGCGTCTCCAGACTCTTTCACATCTGTCAGTTGTGCTCCGTGTGAACCTGCTCATCTGCAAAGAACTGGGTGCCAATAGTGGATGTGGAAATTGTGGTATTCTCTGACAAATGTCTATCAAGCTGCATGATGATGAGTGGTGAGCACAGGTCCAACTAGAAAACCTCTGGCCCTCATGCCACCCTTATGGAGTCTGTTTCAGACAGTTTGGTTAGAATCATGCACACTAGTAGCAAGCTGGAAGTCATTTTTATAGGACTCTGGCAGTGCTCCTCCTGTTGCTCCTTGCTTTAAAGGAGCAGATACTGGTCTTATTGCTGGGTTGATGCCCTTATTACGGCCATGTCCAGCTCTACTTGTATGATGGTCTGGGAGACGCAGCAAATTTTCTTGCAAAAGTACTTCTGTATGTGACTTCCTGGGGGAGTTGGACTACCTGTGTTACTTGAATTGACTGCAGGCACTGCCTCATGCTACCAGTAGTGACAAGGACACTAGCAAAACTAGAGAAGAATTGGTCTGAATGGATAAAGAATGCGCAATTGTCTGTAGCCACCACCCGCAAAACCATTCCTATTTTGGGAGTTGTCTTGCTGTTGCCTCTCCAGTGCACCTGTTGTCGCTTCCATTTACACCAAAGCAGTTGAAGTTGATTTACAATCGCGTATGCTTTCTAAATGGACAGCTTGACATCCCTGAAGCTTAATTGGCATGGTTTTAGACTGATGATTAAGTGTTCCCTTCAGGGTTTTTTTGGAGCAGTGTATCATTGTTCCATGATAGGTATACTTTTTGAATAAAATTACCAACAGTGTGTTGTAAAGAGTTTGGACTATGTGCTCATTTTGCTGTGTATTTTGATGGATCACTTGTACTCTAGCAAAAGTAAATAACATGTATCATTTTTCTGTGTTTGGTCTTAAATTTATATATTTTATTGTTCCCCAAGGGCCCTGTATTGTATACATGCTTTGCTTTTCTTTCCTCTTCCTCACAGGGGAATAGCATTATCATATGTTAGCATGGGTGTATAATTTTTTTAGTCTTGGCTTATAATATGGTTACTGTTAATGGTAATGGCACCCATGTTTTGGAGTTTTGGGCTTTTTTTTTTTTTCCCCCACAAAAGATTTTAAACCCAAGACTGTTCCAGATCAGTGGTGATGTACTACACTAAAGCCTCTGTGTGACCAGTATGAGAGTAATATTGGCTAATTATTTTCTAATTATTTGCAGTCACTGCCTTCATTTACATGATCTTAGCAAGTTGTGTGTGCCTGTGACTCATAGTTGTGTTACATTTTCTGCAACTCAGTCGAAATGCTTTGCAACTAGCCATGACAAAATCAAACTGGATTTTTTTTCTCATAGGGACTGGCTCCTGTGCGAACACTGGTCAGCCAATGAGTGCTTAGCTGGGAGTATAGTGCAAACAGTCCTCACAAACTGAGGGTAGCCCAATGAAACCTACAACATTGAGAAGAAAGGTGGGGGTGGGGTGGGGCAGACAATGGCTACCTTAAGAAACAAATGGAGTGTGCTTTTTTATTTTAATTTAAGTAAACCATGAAAACAAAATTAAATTTTGAGTAGAGTAGTCCTTTAAAAAAAAAAAATTCTGCAAAATTGTACATTTTTATCTCTTAATAGTTTAAAAAAAAAAATTCCATTTATATGGCACCTTTTCCATTCTCAAAGCTCTGTTCATACATTCAGAAAGGCAACAGGGCATATATTACACTGGATACAAATATCTGCAAAGGTTTAAAATAGAACAAAAGACAAAATAGTACAAGTAAGCCCTGAACAAATGTCAATTTTATAATATAATAAACGCATCATCCTGGGTGGATTTTTTTTTTTTTTTTTTTTTTTTATATATAGTCATCTGATCTCATTAATGTAGGAAAGTCATTTCAAAGGCTGGGCACTATAGAACTGAAGATTCAATTGCCTATAAAGCACAAGGTAGTTATGGGGCACAATTTCATTGCCATAATGGATGGACCTTAGTTGGTGAACAGGAGCATAGTGGTGGAGGAGGTTACTGATGTAGTCTGGTGCAAGGCATCTTAAGGCTTTGTAGTTTTAATATCTGCATTTTATAAAATGCAGGAAGCTGGTGGAGGAGGATGGCTGTTGTGTGGTTGTTGCGGTTCTGTGTAATAACTCTAGCAGCAGAGTTTTGAATCAGTTGGAGCTGTGATAAGATTCTGAGGGGCACCCGCACTAAGGAGTTACAGTACTGTAGTTGATATGGGGTGAGTTTCTTCACGTTGTATATGGAGAGATATAGGTGAACATGGGTATGTTAAGGAGATGGAAGTAAGAGTTTCTTAATATGGCTTATGGTTGGAATAAGAAAAGGAGGAATGAAAAATTACACCAGAATTCCTTGTAGAAGATCTGATGAGATCAGAGTTACTCTAAATGAGGCAATTTTACGTAAGCTGAGCTTTAGTACCAGTTAGCATGACTTTGATTTTGTTGCAGTTTAATTTGAGTTTTTGTATTCTATTTAAGTTTTAGTTTCACTGAGGTAAGTTGTAAGCAGAGCAAACTCCAAAGAACACGAAATAGAGTATCATCTGCATAAAAATAACTCAATCCAAGCATACAAATAATATGGCAGAGGGGGAAGCATGTAGATGCCAAACGGCAGAAGGCTGGAGACAGGCTTGAATCTGTTTTTTGACTGGTGCTGAGCTGGACCTGCTGTTGCTAAGATTGCAATACTTTTGCATATTGGTCAGATAGAACTTATCCAGCACTTCACTGCAGTAGTTTGATACCCAGAATATTCTCCATTCTGGACAGTAGAATGTCCTGCTTTTAAGTAGTATTGAATGCTGCACTAATGTCTACCAGAAATCATGCTGCCTTAAGCAAATCCTTAGCTATCTGAAGCAGAACAGTTTCACAGTTGTGCAGTGGTCTGAAACCAGGCTGAGAGGGTTCTATCGGTTTATGACAAGTTAAGTAACTAGTAAGTTGGGAGACCACCACATGCATCAACTTTTAGACGGAAAAGAAGTGAGACAGATGCTTTAAAATTGTTCAGATTGCTTGTATCAAGACTGGACTCTTTTTTGAATGTTAAGGTTATAGAAACACTTTTAAAAGTAGCTGGTTTCAAGGGATGTATTTTATTGTCATAGCAGCTGAGATTATGGCATGAAGGTAGAATTTCAGAAGTGAGGCAGGGATGGGATCCAGTACACAAGCTTTAGGTCTCCTCTTACATAGCAGGTATTTTAATGATTTGTAGATGTAAGTAGTGAAAATTTGGAAAAGGACTTAGATGGAGAATGAACATGGGGAAAGTGTAAAAGTAGGATGGATCTGCGTTAATTGAAGTATTTTTAGCTTTTAATTTTAACAAGGAAGAAGTAGAGGATTTTTTTCAGTCTTCAGTGGAAGGGATGAACAGGCCAGATGCAGGTTGCAGTAGTTTAACCACAGAGAAAAAAGCCCCTGGGTTATCATACCTACCCTCTATTCTGCCATAGTGTGTGTTCTTGGCTACAGTTAGTATGTCTCTGTAAGCCCTTTGATGGCTGGAGAAAGTCTGGACTTGAGCAGTGATTCCAGTTTTGCATGATATTCTCTCAAGGTGCTGGCCAGCTGCTTTCATGTATTGTAATTCTGAGTTATGCCATGGAGCTGAATGGTTAAAGGAAACCTTGAGTTTTAAAGCAGCTATTTATCTAGTGCTTATTGAAGGTGTGCTGAGTTATAGCACTGAACAAGACTAATGTGGGAATCGGTAAATACAAAGATCAGAAATGGATCCAGCAAGGATAGAGGGACAGATATTTTTAAGGTTTCTGAAGAAAGTTGGGCACAATTACCCACCTACCAAAGCAAGCATGCAAACAGTCTTGCAGAAATACTGTATCTGATGCCTACATCTTTATAGTAGGACACTCTGAAAATATGAACAGCTAAGAAAGACTACAAACAAGAAATCAGTCTTGAGTTACTTGGATTGTTGTGAATAAAATCTTTGAATAGATTTAAAAGGTTCCGCTGATGCACGAGTAAATCTCAGCATTTGTAAATCTATTAAATACCCTTTTGGCCATTAGGGTCTGGTATTTAATCAGGAAAATTTTGTGCTTTTTTTTTATTTTTATTGATTTTATTGAAATCACACAACATTTCCTACAAATAGTCAGTCATTGTCCAACCTGCTATATCCTAACACAATTTTTACAAAAATAAGATTGAAAACAAATCAACCCCCAATTGACAGCAATTTTAAAACTACAACTGAATTATTTAGGGTCTTGTCATATCGTTGATCAAAAACTTAAGGTGCTGTGCCACATCCACTATTTACTGTTACTACAGCCCACTTTTGTCCTTTGTTGTAAATGCAGGTTTAGTTTGTCCTTTTACAGTGAAGGATTGACCACAATGAAAAATAACTCGTATGGAGATTTCCCATTTATTTGTTTCAGTGGCTCTGTAATCTTAATTTTTAATAGTGTCCTCAATACACAAATCAATTTTTAATTTTAGTTTTCCTTTAGCAGTACAGAATTTCTCAGTAAGCTATTTGTATGACTTCCGGTGTAGTTTGCAAGTAATGTTCGCACATGTGATTATCAAATTTATTTTTTTGCTTAATTAAGCCTTCGTGCTAACTGATAGCTGACAAGACTGTATAACTGTAGAAGGTATCTTTTGCATTCCTAAAGTGATAGAAGTCCTGTTTAATAAGGGGCTCAATTATTTGCTGGTAGATGAGTAGGCCTGCATTAGCAACAAAGTCTTGTGTAATTTGTTGTTACTGTTGTGTGTTCGTTGGAGGCCTGCACATGTGAATAAGCTACTGGGCAAAATTATCTGGTCAATGTCTTGTATTGCAAATAATGATATAGATCAGAAATTTATTTCAAGACCATTTTTAAAAGCCATGCAAAGAGATTAAGGGGGCAGCATTGATTCAGTGGTTTTCTCTGACGTTTTGCTTATACAATATTTTAATGTAGTGTAACTAAGAATTAGAAAATTAGACAGTTTTAGCAGGTGTGGACAAATTGCAAACGCATATGGTAGTCTGGTGGGCTAGCTGCTTTTCAAACCAGATAGTCCAGGAACATGTTCATTATATACAGTGGGTACGGAAAGTATTCCGACCCCCTTCAATTTTTCACTCTTTGTTATATTGCAGCCATTTGCTAAAATCATTTAAATTTTTTTCCTCCTTAATGTACACACAGCACCCCCTGTTGACAGACAAAAAAAAGAATTTATGAAATTGTTGCAGATTTATTAAAAAAGAAAAACTGAAATATCATATGGTCCTAAGTATTCAGACCCCTTGCTCAGTATTTAGTAGCACCCTTTTGAGCTAATGCATCTTTCCCAAGAAAACTCATGGCTGTAACAAGTTTTTCACACCTGGATTTGGGGATCCTCTGCCATTCCTCCTTGCAGATCCTCTCCAGTTCTGTCAGGCTGGATGATAAACATTGTTGGACAGCCATTTTTAGGTCTCTCCAGAGATGCTCAATTGGTTTTAAGTCAGGCCTCTAGCTGGGCCATTCAAGAACAGTCAGAGTTGTTGTGAAGCCACTCCTTCGTTATTTAAGCTGTGTGCTTAGGGTCATTGTCTTGTTGGAAGGTAAACCTTCGGCCCAGTCTGAGGTCCATAGCACTCTGGAGAAGGTTTTTGTCCAGGATATCCCTGTACTTGGCTGCATTCATCTTTCCCTCGATTGCAAGCAGTCGTCCTGTCCCTGCAGCTGAAAAACACCCCCACAGCATGATGCTGCCACCGCCATGCTTCACTGTGGGGACTGTATTGGACAAGTGACGAGCAGTGCCTGGTTGTCTCCACACATACCGCTTAGAATTAAGGCCAAAAAGTTCTATCTTGGAGTTAGCTAAAAGACACTTGAAGGACTCTGAGATAGTGAGAAAAATGCTGAAAGACTACCTTCACATTGCTCCCGTACTTGC
This sequence comes from Polypterus senegalus, assembly GCF_016835505.1. NCBI lineage: Eukaryota > Metazoa > Chordata > Cladistia > Polypteriformes > Polypteridae > Polypterus > Polypterus senegalus. Next base: position 40,444,170 of record NC_053161.1, read on the forward strand.
AGCTGCTTTGTCGGGCGGTGCTTCGCATACTTAAAAGCCCAAACAGCCCTATTGATTTTTGATTCTCTCTCTCTCTCTCTCTCTCTGCTCCTGACGCGCACTCCGTTTTAAGAGGAAGATATGTTTGCATTGTTTTAATTGTGAGACCAAACTGTCATCTCTGTCTTGTCATGGAGCACGGTTTACTTTTGAAAAAGAGAAGTTTGTTTGCAGTGTTTTTAAAAGTCCCTGTCTCTACATCCTCCTGTGTTTCTGTGCAAATCTGTGTCCCAAGAGTGTCGATTATAAAAATAACAATATAAACGTATGGTTTTTACTTCGTGGATTTTCACCTTTCCCGGGGGTTCTGGAACAGGTTTTTCTATGCTTTAACTGTGAAAATATTCTATTTATAAATAAAGAATCCTACTTTGCGGAAATTCATTTATCGCGGTAGAGTCTGGAACTGATTAACTGTGATAAATGAGGGCCGACTGTATTGACAAAATGCTGAGATGAAGTGCATGGTGTGTGAAGACTGATGTCCAAATATCAAACACTTTCACAAAAGGTTTAACAAAGTGTGCTTTTATTCAAGAATATAACCAAAGAAAAATGTAATGATTCAGTTTACATGTTGCTGCTTGTGCTGATTGACACCTTTTGTAAAACGGATGCGGATGAAGAGGTGTGAAGGAATTTAAGGTGGCCTGGCAGAATGACTTTTTTCATAGGCTTCAGGGATTCTAGTGTTAAATGATGATAAAATATTGTTGCCATCAGCATCATTCCCTCCAATAATTAACATTTCTGTTTTATCTGTGTTCTCCTTCATCCACTCATGTAACTTACTAATGCAACTAAGGGCAACATTGAAGAAACATCATTTGGTCTAAAAGCGATACAACTGGGTGTCATCTGCATAAAATGCAAATTAGTTAAGCTTTCTAATGATGGATCCCAGTGGAAATATGTAAAGTGAAAACTGAAGGTCCCAGTACTAGCACTGCAGGATAACATATCTCACTTCTTTGTATAATGGAGTACTGCTAGCACATTTCTGTACATACTGAAATCGATTTGATAAGCAAGGACATTGCCTGTAAGCCTAATATCAGTTTTCCAGCCTGTGTAGCCAAATAGAATGGTCAATGGTATCAAGTCTTTTTCTTTTGGCTGCTCCTATTAGGGGTTGCCCCAGCTTTTTTTTTTTCCCCCACCCATATCTTCCTGTCCTTTGCATCTTGCTCTTACACCCATCACTGGCATGTCCTCTCTCGCCACATCCATAAACCTTCTTTTAGGTCTTCCTCTTACCTGGCAGCTTTATCCTTAACATCCTTCTCCAAATATACCCAGTATCTGTCCTCTGCACATGTCCAAACCACCGCAATCTCGCCTCTCTGACTTTGTTTCCCAACCGTCCAACAAGAAACCCTCTAATTAAACTCATTTCTAATCCTCTCCATCCTTCTCACACCCAGTGCAAATCTTAGCATCTTTAGCTCCACCACCTCCAACTCTGTCTCCTGCTTTCTAGTCAGTGCCACCGTCTCCAGCCCATATAACATAGCTGGTCTTACTACCGTCCTGTAGACCTTCCCATTCACTCTTGTTGATACCCGTCACTCCTGACCCTCTTCTCCACCCATTCCACCCTGCCTGCACTCTTTTTCACCTCTTCTACAATCTCCATTACTCTGTACTGTTGATCCGCAAGTATTTAAACTCGTCCACCATTGCCAACTCTACTCCTTGCATCCTCACCATTCTACTGACCTCCCTCTCATTTACACACATGTATTTTGTCTTGTTCCTACTGACCTTCATTCCTCTCCTCTAGAGCATATCTCCACCTCTCCAGTGTCTCCTCTACTTGCTCCCTACTCTTGCTACAGATCACAATGTCATCAGCAAACATCCACGGGGACTCCTTTCCATTCTTGTCTGTCAGCCTGTTCATTGCCACTCCAAATAGTCTCGGAGCCGATCCTTGATGTAATCCCATCTCCATGTTGAGTGCATCAGTCACTTCTACTGCAGACCTCGCCACTGTCACACTTCCCACATACATATCTTGTACGACTCTTAACTTAATATAAATAATTTTAATTAATGTCATTGGTATTAAATGCTACACTTAAATTTAACAACATAATTGAAATGTAATTTTCATCATCAGAGTATATCAAGAGTGGTGTTCATTTGTATTTGAGAAATTCCAGTCTGGGACACAAATTGTGATGAGCAAGGCGTGACTAAAGGTGATTGGCACTACTTTTTTTTTATTATTTTAGGAAGAGTTGGTAAATTTGAAATGGGCCTATAAGTATAGGCAGTCCCCATGGACTGTAGGTTTGTTAAGTTGAATTTGTATGCAAGTCTGAACAGGTACATTTTAATAAATGCTATTGTTGACCAACTGTAACAAAGTGCTCTGCCAATGAATGGAGTTTCACCTCTCTCTGACCTTTTTTTTTTTTTATATTATTTCTACTATTTTTTCCATGGTGATGGTTTTTCTGTTCTTTACTGTATCACCAGCACTTGCATCAGATTTGTGTTTTAGAGACATTGTTGAAGGGTGAAGACAAAAGGTTTTAATGAGCTCTTCTGCACAGCACTGTATCACAGCAGGAAGGCATCCCTCTTCGGCGCGTCTGGTGTACTGACGAGACAATTTCCTGTTCTGTATATAACAGTACAAGCAGGCTTGGTATTGAGAATGAAGGAGGGCAGCAAGGGACGATTCACCACCCGCCCACCTGTTTTGCCGCCAAAGGCGGATAGTGAATTGCCCACCACCGCCCCCATTTAACAGGCAGCCACTCAAGGCACACTACAATGCTGCCACCCTTCCCTACCCCATTCACCCTCAATGGCCTCCGTTCAGCCACAACCGGGTCCAGCATCACCAGCCGCCCACTATGAACGAACGGGGCAGCCTTTCGTGGGGCACTGCAAGGCTGTTTGGTGGGCAGGCAGTGAATGTCCCCCTCTGCACCATCTAGCCTTCATCCAGTCTGGAGCAGTAGCTGCCTTAGCTTGGTGGGCAGGGAGTGAACCGGCCCCCTCCGCCCCATCATGCCTGTGTCCTGCACACGAGTGCTTGCCGCGCACCCAGCCGCCCACTGAGAATGAATAGGGGAGCTGCCTGAGGGACACTGCGCAAGCAGCGAAATTACCTCCACCCACCGCTTGCAGCATCCCCAGGGTGAAGATGACAGAATGGCAGTTACTGAGGAGCCTGCATTACGTCCCCCAGACAGGTGAAGGAGCAGCTGTGGCCCCATTCGTAATTCGTATGTCGGATGTCCGTAACTTGGGGACTACCTGTATATGTGGGTCTAGGTCTGACTTTTTAAGTAATGGTATGATAACACACTTTTTTAGTATATCGGGAACTGTTCCATGCAATAATGAACTATTTATAATAAGAGTAGGAGCTGCAAGAACATAATGTTTACTAGTTTTGTTGGCACTGTATCTAGGGAAGTAGTAGAAATTTTAAAGTTAAGACTTCCTGTTCTGGTACAGTATTAAAATTTCTAAAGTGTTGAATGCAAGGCGAGACAGGGTTACCCAAGCTAGTATTAGGTTTGCACTGTTATGCTGAGATCTGTCATCTTCTATTTTCTCATTAAAGAAGTTTGTAAAGTCTGTACTGCTAATAATGTCTGTTGGTATTTTGCACTGTAGTTCTGAATTCCTGTTTGTTAGGTTAGCCACTGTTATAAAAAGTACACAAGAATGTTATTGTTTTTATCTATTTTAGAATAGTAGTTTGAGCGGGCTTTAAAAAGAGAGCCTTTTTATATTTAACTGTCTCTGCCCATGCAATTTGAAAGACCTGCCTTGTTCTCCATCTGTACTCCAGTTTAACTCTAATTTAAGCGCTTGAATGCTGTCATTAAACCAAGGTGAGTTTCTATACACTTTGATCACTTTTGTTTTAAGGGGAGCTGCTGCGTCCAAAGCCTCTCTCTAGGTCATATTTAATACCATTGCCATGAAAGGATGCATCTGCTCAGGAAAGATGTTTAGGTAGGTAGTTTGTGTCAAATTTAACATCCACATGAATGTATGGGTCCAGTATTCTCCAGCAGAGCATTGTCCAAAGCATCACACTTCCTCCTGGCTTCTCTTCTTCCCACAGTGCATCCTGATACCATCTACCCAGGTAAATAATGGCCATCAACCTCATACAACAGAAAATGAGATTCATTGGACCAGAAAACCTTTTTCTATTGATACAAGCTTCATTTCTGATGTACATGTGACAGTATTGACCAAATGAACATGTACAGAGTATGTTGCATTTAAGTAATAAATATGTTTAACTACCTCTATTGGCTGTGTGACATGGTTATTGCCCCCGTAGGTACCCAGTCAAACAGCTGATCAAAGTTAATTGATGATTACACTTTGCTGACTAAATGAGCTAGATCTGATTGCAGTCCTTTTGAATCTTAACTTTAGCATATATTGACCTTTACCATGAGAGTGAATGAGTCGCCACAATTTGTGGAACATTATACCTCAAAGCAAAAGTTTACAAAGACCTTTCTAAGGCTCTCTAACTCTACTGCTCCACAGTGAGAGACGTTATTTTCAAAAGGAGACCATTTGGAACGTAGTGAATCTTTCCAGAAAAGGCTGGTCTGCCAAAAGTACTCTATGGGTACAGCAATAATTCATTAATGAAATAACATAGCATGACAGAATATCAACCAAAAAACTGCAGGCCTCTGTAGTCTCTAAGGTCTGGGTTCATAGGAGAGTAGCAAGCCGGAAACCTCTGGTGTTGAAGAGTGTTGTTGGGAAAAAAAAAAAAAAAAATCCAGATTATCACTAAACAGAACGGTCAAATGTAGAACTCTATGAATGATATGAGTCCAACAGTTTCTGATTATATAGCTAATGCAGAATTCAACAGTAAGAACATCATACAGTAAAACAGAGGTGGGAGTGTAATGGTATAGGGATTCTTTGGTTCTTAAGGATCATGTCCATGACTTGCTGGCACCTTGTACCAGCTGTGTCAAATATAATAAATGAAAAGAAAAACAGACCTGCTGGTGAAAAGGCAGAAATGCCAACCTAAGACCAGTTTTACCGGCCTCATTGTACCTTTTTAATTTTAGTTTTACTTAAAGTAATATGTCTGATTATGGTAAAAAGTGAATGCATATACTTTGTTCTTAATATACCCAATGCCATGTTCTGTAATGGCATGGTGTCACAATGTGCTTAAGTTACCCAGGATGTGTGTTTAAGCAGATTTTTGTACATGACCTGGGGTATTTTTTTCTATAGAGATGGGCCATATCTTGCTCATTTTTCCCCACAAAGTACTGGTTGCCTATATCTATAGCAAAGAAAAGCATAAAAGTCAGCAAGTTAATAAAAATAAGTTACTCTGTTTCACATGCTAGTTTGATGATGTACAATACATTTTCAGCATAACTAAAACATTCAAACCTGAAGTGAATTTAAAAAAAAAAAAAAAAATTGGTTATCGGTATTGGCAAAGATGGACAAAAACATATCCGTTATCGGTATCGCCCAGAATTTCCATATAGGTGCATCACTAGTAATTTGTCATTAAAGTAAAACATTGTAAACTAAACTTCATCTTAAAATGAATATTTAATTTACTAGATTTTCTCAAACCTCGTCATAAATTTATGTAGCACATTAAAGGCTTTGTGTTGTGTTCCCCAAGCCATGTTAATCGCTACGTGCTTCTTAAACTGACCTTCCTCTTGCTCCAAGAGGAGGTGCAGGCAGCGATCCCCACACAGAATATATTAATTTCCTGATATTCCTGCTCTCTGAACATATTTTTAGAATGCTAAGATAAATACTTGATATAATTTTCATGATGAAATGCATTAAAGCATGTATTAATCATGTGGTGGCATGGAGGTTGCACTGCTGCCTTGCAGCAAGGGGTTCCCAGGTGTTCCCTGCCTTGAATTTGTATGTTTTTCTGGTGGGTTTACTCGGTGTGCTTCAGTTTCCTTTCAAAGTCATGTAGGATGGGGGGGGGTTTATTACATTTATATTGACTCTGCTAGTGTATGTATTGCTCGTATTCACCCTGCGATGTGCTGGCGCCTCATTTCAGGATTTGCTCCTGCCTCGCACACAATGCTTGCTGGAATGTCCGCAAACCCTGAATGGATGGCATAATTAAACATTTAAAAAAAAAAAAGAAAAAAAATCTAAGTTCTGAACACTCGGTCTAAGTTTTATACCTAGTTTTAATTTCACAAAGACATTTATTGTGTGGTGATTGGTTATGTGGAGAAAGAGAAAAAGGAAGGATAGGAGCTGAGGGTTTAGTACGTCGGACAGACCGCACGCATGCAATAAAGAAAGCCCTCTCGGAAGAACATCCATTGAATTCTGTGTTCGTGTCTCAGACCACCAGATCATGAACCCAACATTTACACAATATTTAAGTTAAACTTGTGCAATGTCCATTTCCTACATCCAGTTTTTTGGAGCCTCGTCACACCTGCCATAAAGTTCTCTACATTGATTGTACAGCTGGGGATCCCTTACTGTGAGGGAGCAGCACTACCACCACACTACCGTGCATGTTTAATACCTGCTTTAATGCATTTCATCATGAAAATATCAAGTATTTATCTTGGCATTCTAAATTTTCAGAGTAAGAATATCATGAAATGAATGTATTCTGTACAGAGATCGCTGCCTGCGCCGCCTCATGGTGCAAGAGGAAGTCGGTTTAAGAAGCATGTAGCAATTAACTGGGTCGGGGAACACTAGACACACAGCATGTAATATACTACAACTTTTATAATGGGGTTTTGAGAAAATCTAGTTAAACGTTGAATTTAGGATGGAGTTTAGTTTACTACATTCTACTTTAATGACAAACTACGAGAATAAAGTGGAATTGTCGACTTTATTCTCGACAGTGTTTTTTTACACCTCACTGTGTCCTTTTTTTTTTTTTTTTTAAATTTACTGTGACCCTAATACGCTTCTGTAGGGCTATACCACAAATAGCATTATAAATGCAAGTTGCAGTATTATTATGTAGCTTAGCTTGAAGCAAGGTCCATATTAACTCTTTCAGGGCTGATGTCGACTTTTGTCAAAAGGGGGAGTTGATGATGGTAATCAACTGTAAACTGTGACTAAACCAATTATGTTTTAGTTGGACTCTCGTTGCTAGAAAGAAAGTTAGCTGGTCTGACTGAGATTTCCTGCGCTTGTGTGAGTAGTAAGGAGCAAACAACGGCAAAAATGGGACGGACATCTGGTGAGAGATCAAAGCAAATGCGTAAAGCAAAATACTCTGTGGATGATGTATTGCCTCTTCTCTCCAAATTGGACTATGACTTGCCGGAATTCCGATTTTGATACAAGTGATCGGAAATGAATGAGGTTCCAGCTTCAGCGGATTGGTCCCCAGCTAATTGTGGTGTTGACAATGTTCGCCAGGTAGGACTGCCACTTAACTATGATAAGAGATAGAAACCAGATTGCAATGCACTGTGACCGTGATCACTGCTGCTGCTGCCCCAGCCACACGATGACAGCCTGGCAGCAAGGCTGCCGCACATTCTTGGCAAACTGGCAGCCACGGCATGTAGCAACAGACGTTTTACGGCGATTTCTGTGTGAAATCATTGCTTTTCAGAAACGTCTGTCTTTTGGGAAAAAAAATATTCAGCCCTCAAAGAGTTAATGCAGTTTGCCTTAATGATGGTTCAGTTGGTAAAGATGTCCTCACCAAGTTGCATTTGTGTGTTTTTATTTTCATTTGGTGAACACTGTGTAATGCACCTGGGCTTGAAGTCTTGAAGTAATAGTATTGCTGGAAGTTGCACATTTTATTTTTATTTATTAGTTTAAATATTATTCAGTTTAATGATGGGGAAAGTTGTTTACAAAGTCACTTTAACGTGTCGGTGGACAGAGATTGTTAACATTAACAAAGTGTAGTAGTTTTACAAAAATATTTACTATTCCTTTTCTAAGACATGTTCAGTGCAATACAATTTTTGATAAGCACCTCTGGATATTTTACTAAGTCTAAATGCCTCTTTGGATGGTTGAACATATGTTGTCAATTTTAGTTTAAGTTGTTTGCAAAATTTGTTCAATAGAAAGGTTCTATATTTTGACTGCAACTGTCATACAATGATTCCTTCTCTTCATTCGTGCCCACCCTCTTGAAAACTATCACTTTATGGGGCCATGCAAATCTGTATTAATACTTGTGTGGACATTAAAATATATTTTTTGTACAATTCTCATGACAGTGGAATAGGTTATTAGAAAATGTGGTTAACATCCACTCATGCATGGGGGGGAAAAAATACCATTGAATACTGTGAAACCGGAATAATTTTGAAAAATACCATGAATTTTGGTCATATCGCCCAGCACTAGCCTATAGTCAATGATAATGTTGAGCCTTTGTTTGTTTAAATGTATTCTTGTAGACCAAAGTAATATTTATATCCGAGATGTTATATGTTCATGCCAATGGTAAGTCTCTTGAACTGGTAAAAAGTGGCAAGGCTGTGCATGTGGTGTTCATGCAGCATTTATGTGATCTGGTTCTGTTTGTATGTTGTGACATGCGATTCCCTGTTTTGCACCCCAAAACAAGGCCGAGTTTCAGTACTTTAGCAAAACCCAGCTTTATTCAGCTTGAATCAGGAACAGCACAGTTATTTATTGTAGTGGGGATCTACTACACTCTTTGACAGGGTCTCCGTTCAGAATTCGAAACTGAGCTGTTGACTCTCCCTCTGGTGGAAATCGGAGGTGATTCAGGTTGACTCGTACTGCAAAGGTGCAATGGTTAGAGACATTGTTAAGCTTCAAGTGCATGGATTCATCAGGACCCATCACATTTAGAAATCGCCTGAAGTGATATATGGAGAAAAAACAACAAAAAACAGGATGACAGTGCAAGATTGGGAAATGGACAGATGCAAAGTTACCTACTGATCTTGCCCAAGGATGCTTGCTTTTATGGGGTACAAAAAAAAAAAAAAAAACTACACACTTCTATACACAGACACAGCAATCAGGCAGGGTCTTGGCATTTCCCTGCGTTTATAATGTTCCTTGCATCACCCATCAACGACAGGTGCTTGTAGCACAACTGGTCGGCTCCAATTTTTGCTTTTGCAGCGAGCCTCGGGTTACTCCAGCAGTTGTGCTTTGGGACACTCCTCGGAGTATCTTTCTGTTGGGGTGAGAGTTCCAAAAAAGTTTAGAAATGTGATGTACACATTGCAAGGACAAAAACATGACAAACTTGAACTTAAATTGGCCTTTATTAGAGGATGTTACATAGTTAAAGAAAAAGCTTTGGTCTGTTATAACAAGAAAATATAGTTCCATCCTCCCAATGTTGAGTTTTGTTTCCTTGTCATCTAGCCGACTCTTACTTCGTAAACCTATTTGTCATCTGTGTTGTGTTCAACTCTTGTTTTACCTGCTTTTACTTTTTTTTCTGGCTTATATCCAATTAGATTTTATATTTCAGATAATTTTAAGGTGTGTTGAACCTTGGTTTTCAATTGCCATAGTCCTATTTTGCTTTTACAAAGTGTAGGTATATATGTTTTATTCCATTTTGTCAAAAGCAGGTAATGTAGTATCTATCTAATACAGCTTATGAGATTGAACATCACTATCTGAATATCATTCAAATGTATTAATCTTTTTCTAAGGCAAGAAGTGAAATTCAAATGAAAAGATTTTGGCTTGTGTTGCTACTCACTAGTTTTGGTATTGTTACCTCAGATGTACTATGCTGTATATTTTACAATTATTTATTTGGCCGATGTTTGAGAATGTTTGCATTTTATTTTTCCTACTGGAGCACAGGAAGGTGAGATGGCTTCCTCTGGGTCGCACACTGTCAGTGTCAGAAATTGAACCGACAACATCTGGGTTTGAAGTCCAAAGCCTTAACCACTGCACCACACTGCCTGCAAATAAACATTCAATGAGAATTTTCTGGTAGCACCCCAATCATATCAACAGACATCTGAATATTTTCAATACTCCTTTATATTTATCAATATACAATATATTTGCTATATTTTACATATTTTTGCTTATCTAGCCTAGTCATATATTTGACCGTATAGCTTGCATATTGTCACTTTTAGAGAGGAGAGCTTTCTTCTTAAACACACTCCTTCAGAGCACATTTTGGGACAGGGTTTTTCTATGCTAGCACCCTACTCTTTGATCCCCAGTTGTACTATATAACAGATTGTGAAATACTTCTGGCAACCTCAGAGTTTGGTTCTGCTTCTGAACCTGTTTCAGTTCACTCTTGAATGTGACATTGATGTCATACTGGTGCTTTATACTAAGCTTGTTATGCATCTGTCAAGGCAAGCAAAGTTTTCTTTTGATCAATGATGATTAGAGAAAATTAAAAATATGGGATTTATTTATTTATTTATTTATTTTTTATGCCACAGATTGTCCATCATTGGACTTTTGGTAGGTACTAACCACTGCATACCAGAAACTGGTGTACAAAACCTGACATTTTGGTGATGCTCTGACCCAGTTTATCCCTTATCAAAGTCTCTCGAATTCGCACACTTTGTCTTTTTTTTTTTTTTCTCCCTGTTTCCAGCACATCACCTTCAAGAAGTGACTGTTCACTTGAGGTATAATATATCCCACCCCATGGCAGGTGCCATTGTGACAAGATAATCCAATGTTATTCACATCACCTGTCAGTGATTTTAATGTTGAAGCTGATCTGTTATATGTTTGGCTTTTAGTGGGCAACTGAGTGGTATTGTATTATTAGGGTGTTTTTTTTTTTTTTGTTTTTTTTTTAAATCTTGTACTACATAATTGTGGCATTAAGTTATGTTTTTGACAAGTGAAATAGTGTTCTAAAATTAAGTGTTTTCTATAAATTTAAAATAAACTTAGCCAGTCCTGACATTTTCACAATGAATGCTATGGGGCAGTGGGCTCCAACACAAAATAAAAACCTAACTTGCGTCCTCTAAGTTTCGATAAAGGAAAACTCGCCTTTTGTGTTTCCCACATATTTTTGTGACAACAAAAGGGATCTTAATTTTTTTTTCTCTCATATTACTGATACTATTTTTCTTGTGGTAATAGTTTCTACAGACATACTACATGATAGTTTCTCACATACAGATGTAAGTTCTTGCTTACTGCGGATATAGATATATGATTGTCCCTTTTCAAAGTACACACAACCCTCCCCAGGTAAGAGAAAAACTCTAATAAACTAAATCCTTTTAAAATTGAAAATCACTGTAACCAGAGTGATCATACTACTGTTAAAGTACTATATGCTTCCAAAAGTTGCTTTCTAAAACTTGACTCCCCCTACGAACACCCCTTGGATTTTGAAAGATTATTTTATATCTATAAAGAGAATGGGAAGTGAAATGGGTAATTGGTAATAGGTAATACCTTATTGGCTGCAATTAAAAGCCCCTTCCAGAGAATCCTTGTTAAGTAAAGTCTCTGGGCTAATGAATGCATGCCATAATTTGAGAAGCTTTCAGTTTAGATTTCTAGCTTCTGCACTAATAACCCTGTAAACTGTCTTCATTTTTGTGTGAGCTGTAGCTTTACAAAGACCCACCCCTTTCATGGTTAATGGGTATACCTAACAAAAAATCCTTAACCTTTTGTGGTGATTGTGGCTGTACTGTTTGCCATTTGTTTCACCGTTGTCTTTGACTCATTGCTGGTAATTGTGGTAACAGGCTCTAAGAAGAAAGTACGGTGGCTCCCGGCTAGGAGAATCTTCAGTCAACCTTGCCTCAGCCTAAGGATACCTAACAGGTTTTTGAGAGAAGGTGGGTGAATTTTGCCAGCTGGATGGCAAGCAAAAGTATATTCTGGTGGTCTTTCACTATCGTTTTGTGTATTTGTTTTATGGATATGCACTTAAATTATGTCTTGAAGACAAGGTGTTTTTAAATATTTTTAATGCCTGTCTTAAAAACCTGTGGTAAGTTGGAAGGATGTCTCTTCTTAATAGTAACTTTCCAGAAATTAAGTACTGACTTTGTGTTCATTTTTAGCAATGAGGTTTGTCTGCAAGTCTGATAGTTTTGGATCTGCTCTCTTTAAGGCTGTATATTTCAAATACAAACCTCATCACTGACAGGATTTGTTGGTGCAGAACCTGGTGGTACTTTAACAGTTAATTTCATAGAGCCTGTTTTTGAGTTTGTATTTGTCCAACTCGCCACACCCAAAGGCAAAGTTTTTGTGTTGGTGTTGTTGGTTTTTTTTTTTTCTCCCCTTTCAACAGGCAGGGATGAACTGCTTTTATGTGGTCTGTAAATGACTTGAATTTTCCAGTGGAATCGATGTATTAGGCTTAGCTGAGAGCTCAACATTTGAGGTTGCCTTTATACTATATTTAAAGAGTTAAGCTTAGTGCTACAGTAGAACTCAATTTCAGAATGTGTACTGTATATTTGTATACCTTAATGCTTATGCCTTAATCCATGTATAGGATATATATACTAACTACTTTTTTTACATAACTATGGATATTTTTTTGGTTAATGCAAGCTGGCAGCTACTTCTGTACAGTAAATGTAGAATGAAGCACTTGCTTTGTCTGGGCTTGGATTCCCTTTCTCTAATTTGGCTAAATGTTCATATCTGTCCTAAAAAGTGTTCTTTAAACTACTTATTTCTTTCAGAAAATTCTTTTGACTGCAATAAAAATAAGCAAGTGGTAACTTTAACATTTTTATTCACTTAATGGTAGTCCCTTAGAGATTACCTAAATTTTAGTGTGTGCTTGTTTTTTTTCTTACTGCTGTTTCAGGTCATTCTGCACCCCCTGCTAGAAGTGGACATCGATGTGTTGCTAATGGCTCCAGTTTATATGTGTTTGGAGGCTATAATCCAGATTATGATGAGTCTGGAGGATCAGAAAATGAAGACTATCCTTTGTTTAGAGAGCTATGGCGATATCATTTTGCAACTGGTACATGGCAACAAATGAGAACAGAAGGGTATATGCCCAGAGAACTAGCTTCAATGTCAGGTACTTTCTTTAACATTTACCCTTTTATCACACACATTCAGGTTTTAAAGAAACGTTTTACATGTTAAGTTTCTTCAGCTATAGGTGTTTTTTCTTTTGTTTTCTCCATATAGTTTGTGCTTTAATTTTGAAGGTGTCACTTAATACTTATTTGAGATGAAATGACATTCTTAAACTATGGGAGCAACAACTTTTTAGCTCTTTGATAACGAGTGTTATATTTTGAAAGGTGATAAGGGGCATCCTTGTTGAGTACCACATTCAAGTTTGAAGTTATCTGAAATGTTAATACGAACTGAGGCTTCTGGAGTAGTGTAAAGTAGTTTGATCCATGCACATATGTTTGGGGTGAAACCAGATTTGTGCAATGCGATGAATAGGTAGTCCCATTCAACCATATCAAATGCTTTTTCTGCTTCTAAAGATAATGGGATCTCTGGGACATTAGATTTAATGGGTGAGTTACATTAAACGTCAAAGGTTGGAAGTGTCTGCCTTTAATAAATCCTGTTTGGTCTGATTTATTATATAAGAAAGCACTTTCTCAGTCCTTCTGGCTAGAACTTTGGAGAGTGTCTTAACATTGTTACTCAGAAGAGAGATTGGTCTGTATGATGCATGTTGTAGTAGGTCTTTGTTCTTCTTAGGAAAGATTGTGTTTTGTCTTGGTAGAGTAATTGCTCTACTTTCCCCTTTTGTTTTATTATGTAGCCTTTCTCAGAATGCTTCAAATCTCACAGACATACCACTTTTTTTTATAAGGTATTATAGTATATAACTACCCCCAGATCTATAACCTCAGACATTTAGGTATAGTAAAAGACCAGCAGGGTTTACGTTACAATTTAAACAATGTAGTATTGATGATATTCATAAAAACATGCAAAGTACATTTGAATATTGGAAACCATACAACCTGATAAATGGTGATGTGTACTTTTAGGCGGCACACAGACTTGTTAGTTATTTAAAATGTGTCTAGTTATGTCCTCATTGGTGGTCGGCTTTCTTCAGAACAGGCTGCATTGCCTGTTTCAATATGGCTGCCGAGCTGTGCTGTTCATTGTGTTGTCCTTTCAGTTCATGCATCAGTTTGGTAAGAGAGCGAGATGCTCTTTCAGATGTTAGTAAGAGAGAGTAAGTAAAGCAAGCAGATTTATAGAAGTTCTGTCCAACCCCTAGAGCCAATAGGACATCATGGTACTTAAAGGCTTCTCATACAAGCCAGTTCCAAACGGCCATACTTCAGACCAATGGGGGAACAGAAACATCTTAACACCTGCCATCCCCCAAAACCATATGTTAAGGTAAAGCTTGGCAGTTAGGCAGCCTGGCTTTCTTATGGGGTTTGAGAGATTTTAGCAGAGAAACACTTGCCAAACTGGTTTCGGGCACTTCCCCCAAATCCTGTCGTAAAATTCAAAGAGACTCAGTCCAAAAAGGCAGGGGCAAACATGAATGCTTCTCACTAATGTAACACCAATATCACATTACTTTGCCTAAATTACAAATGAAGACATACAAAATATTTATCAACTTGTATGCAAAATCTCGCATCACAACAGATGGTAATTAATGCTTGGTTAAAAGTTTGAGGTAGAAATTTAATTTTTGGTCTCTTGATTCCACAAACATTGCTAATAGTGGAGTTAACTTATTTCAGAATTTTTTTTTTTTAAATAAAACTCCACTGGGTAGCCATTAGGGCTGTTTGCTTTCCCACTATGAAATGAGCTTATAGCATCTAGTAATTCTGAAAGTATCAGGTTTATCCAGTTCTGTAGCACTAAGTGTCTAGCTGTGGTATCTCTAATGAATGAAGAAACTCATTAGATTGCACCTTTATCATCTTTAAACTGAGCAGATTATAAGGACTTGTAGTACTCTCTAAATGTGTGAGTTATATTTTTATACTTTTTTTTCTTTGTATGTGTTGCTGTTATTGCATTATGGACTTCCTGCTTGTCGATTTGTTGGGCCAAGATCTTATTGGCCTTTTCTCCATGTTCATAATGTTGTGATTTATAGAGAAGCTGTTCCTTTTCCTTAGTAGTCAAGAGGTTAAATTGTGATTGTAAAACCTGTCTCTTCCTGTAGAGTGACTCATTTGGAGACCTGATGTATTGTAGATCTATTCTAGTAATTTTGCTTATTAACTCGGATGCCTTCTTGTTTATCAGTTTATTTCTGTAAAAAGGATATGAAATCTGTCCTCCTTAAATGTCTTTAGAGTTGCCTAGAGAACCTGCTGAGACCACTGAGGATGCATTAGTCTCAAGAAAATAATCAATTTGCTTGGATATAAATTCTGTACAGTTCTCATCAGCTAAAGACTAGGGGTTAAGACACCAGCTATGAGATGAGTGTGTAGAATGTGGTAATTTAAGCTGTATAATCAGAAGGGCATGGTCAGAGAATGACATTATACTTAAAAGATTTGATAATGGGGGCGAAAAAAAAAATTGAGGAAATCTGTTCTTGATTAACAATGATGTGCGGGAGAGAAGGAGTATGCTATTAGGTTAGGATTTAAGCACCTCCATGGGTCAGAAGTTCTGATCCATTACAAATTTTGTAATTATCTTTGCAGTATTAGATGTTATCGCCGTTGTATCCGAGGATCTATCCAGGTCTGGATTTAAAACAGTCTCCAGCCATTATCATTTTTTGAGTGTTCACATCTGGGCTAGATGCAAATACATTTTGCAAGAAACCTCTATCATCTGTGTTAGGTGCATA
Source organism: Polypterus senegalus (assembly GCF_016835505.1). NCBI lineage: Eukaryota > Metazoa > Chordata > Cladistia > Polypteriformes > Polypteridae > Polypterus > Polypterus senegalus. Next base: position 40,459,972 of record NC_053161.1, read on the forward strand.
TATTAATTAAAATCATTTTAGTATTAGACTAGCAAAATACCCGCGCTTCGCAGCGGAGAAGTAATGAAAAAGAAAAGGAAACATTTTGAAAATAACGTAACATGATTGTCAATGTAATTGTTTTGTCACTGTTGTGAGTGATGAGTGTTTAGAGAGAGATAGATAGATGGATGGATAGGGCCGTGCAGTATCGTACTTTGCCTTCAGTGTGCCGTAACACTGCAGCTCAATCACCTCCATCTGAATCTGCACAGGTGCAGTTTCCACGTTGACAGCAAATGGGTTGCGAAACAATTCCAAATTCTTTTTTTTGTTCTTCAAAGTCACCAAAGCGCCGTGCGAACTCAGTGCGCAGTGTGCTCAGTTTATCAGCAAAGTGCGTATTTGGGAACACCATTGTGCCGACTTGGTTCAACATTACATGGCAACAGGGAAAGTGGGGCAAGTTGCACTGGTGCATTTGTGTCTCCCATAAAAGTAGCTTCACTTGAAATCACTTTGTGATTTTGCACGGGTAAAAACGTCTGCTGAAGTGTCAGATTCTTCTTTAACTCTTCTGCTTTCTGTATCTTGTGCATTGCATTCGGGTCTTTCAGGTTATCTTGATGTTTTGTCTCATAGTGCCGTCTTAGATTAAATTCTGTAATTACAGCCACATTAGCTCTTCAAATGAGACACACGGGTTTACCGGTAATGTCAGTAAACATATACTTAGCCTCCCATCGGTTTTTAAAGGCTCTATGTTCAGAATCGCCTTTTCTCTTCGGCATCGTGTGGGCTAGCTTCGCAATAACTTGCAGCATCATAAGCTAGACTTGATTAACGCGATAAGTGTTCGGCAAGGCAGCTTAAGCGCTGCATTATGGGATCTGTAGTTTAGCGTGTTACCAGCCCTTCTTATCCCCGGGCCATTAATAATATATAAAATGATATCGCGGGCCAGATATAATTACACGCCGGGCCGGATGTGGCCCGTGGGCCTTGAGTTTGACACATATGGACTAAATAGAACTTGAAAAGAAATATTTTTTCAAATGTGATCGCGCAATTCAGATCGAGTTGACTACCGTACATCGAGCCCGCGTGGTGGTGTGGTTTTGCCTGTGTGCCTCAATAAGTTACCCTCCCCTCGCTCTTACTTTTTTACCGTTCATCTAATGAATACACAGAGTATGGCTTTACCAAAACAATCATTGATCGCGAATAAAGTATCCATTATTCATAAAGCTTCAATTGGTGATCTGTCTTTCTGCGTTAACCACATATTTTTTCATACATCTCGAACCAAGGGGATGCGAGGCTAAAATCGAGAAGCGCGTGTACATACTTAGTGCATCCCCTCTCGGGAATCGAACCTCGGCGCTAGAGGCGAAGCCTCTATTGCGCCAAAGCGTGTGGTTTGTCTATTTGAGTGTAGCAGTGTAATTCGGTTTTTGTTCAGCAGTCTTTGGAACTGTTGCTTTTTTGTCTGCGCACTGCGTCAGTTCAAGTGAGCCGCTGAATATGGTTTTATGTCGCTCGCTCGCTCGCTTCTAATTGTTTCGCTGCCTTCTTAATTATATAATGTTTTCTTCAGCGCTTTTTGTAGCTCTTCCTGGTTTTCTACATAATGCGTGATTACGTGAGAGGCGTGATGTCACACGAAACTCCGCCCCCCCACAGCTTTCGAGCTCAACTCCATTACAGTAAATGGAGAAAAATAGCTTCCAGTTATGACCATTACACGTAGAATTTTGAAATGAAACCTGCCCAACTTTTGTAAGGAAGCTGTAAGGAATGAGCCTGCCAAATTTCAGCCTTGCACCCACACAGGAAGTTGGAGAATTTAGTGATGAGTCAGTAAGTCAGTCAGTGAGGGCTTTGCCTTTTATTAGTATAAATAAATTGCCCGTCACCATGACCTATTGCCCTTCAGAATCAGACATTGCACCTAACGCTACAAATGGGATAGTTCTGTGTATTAAGATTCCCTCAGCCCCGTTTTTCTTTTTTTTTTTTTATAGCTAGAGTGAATAATTTGGCCAGACCAAATTACTTCTGGTCACGACCAAATCAGGTTTGTTACAGCCTTATTCCAAAATGGATTAAATTCATTTTTTTTTTTTCCTCAGAATTCTACACACAACACCTCATAATGACAATGTGAAAGTTTTTACTTGAGGTTTTTGGAAATTTATTAAAAATACAAAAATTGAGAAAGCACATGTACATAAGTATTCACAGCCTTTGCAATGAAGCTCAAAATTGAGCTCAGGTGCATCCTGTTTCCCCTGATCATCTTTGTTTTTTGCAGCTTAATTGGAGTCCACCTGTGCTAAATTCAGTTGATTAGACATGATTTGGAAAGGCACACACCTGTCTATACAGTGGTGTGAAAAACTTTGCCCCCTTCCTGATTTCTTATTCTTTTGCATGTTTGTTGCACAAAATGTTTCTGATCATCAAACACATTTAACCATTAGTCAAATATAACACAAGTAAACACAAAATGCAGTTTTTAAATGATGGTTTTTATTATTTAGGGAGAAAAAAAAATCCAAACCTTCTCCTAAAGAAGTGAGAGTAACAACGCTAAAGCAGTTATGGCATTTGGAATGCTATGGCTGTTCCCTGGACCATTATATTGTTAAAAGTTAATTACAATCAGATGCATTACACTAATAAACAATATGCGGTTAGTTTCTGTGTATTTATAAAGCCACGTCATGAAAATGAGTAATCACACAAGAACAGTAGCACTGCTTTGACGCTGGGTGCCGCCAGTCTGCAAAACAGAGTGTAGAACTTGCGTACGACAAGCCATGAGGTACCGTGGAAAAGTGCTTGGCTTTACGCCAAGTGTGGGTTTTATACATCGCGATTTGAACGTGGAAACGTTCTTACGCAACATTTCTGTGCGTACGCACCGTTTATACATGAGGCCCCAGGACTCTTTTTAGAGCTGGCCAGCCATCTCAACTGAGCGATTGCGGGAGAAGGGCCTTAGTCAGGTTGGTGATCCCGATGGTCACTCTGTCAGAGGTCCTCTGTGGAGAGAGGAGAACCTTCCAGAAGGACAACCATCACTGCAGCAATCCACCAATCGGGCCTGTATGGTAGAGTGGCCAGATGGAAGCCACTCCTTAGTAAAAGGCAAATGGCAGCCTGCCTCTACGTGTACATCAGAGAAAGAGAACAGAAGCCCTCCCCGCAAGAAACGTCCACTCGCATATAAGAGCAACGCAGCTGCACCAGGCATTAAGGCAACAGATGACACCGTTTGAGGCGTCATCCTGCCAGTCGGTCTGCCCCACACCTGTCCTTCAAAGAAAAACCAGGACTTCCAGACCTCGTCAAGGTATAGTGCAAAGTCCTGTTTGTGATTATGTTGCATTAACTAATTCATTTAAATTACGGTTAATATCAGCCCTTATGTTCCTTAGTTCATTGGCCACATCTCGTACAGCATCCGTTATTGCATTTTATGGCTCCAAAACAGTGTCTGTCAGCACACAGCCAGATAGTCGCCCAGAGATTTCTAAGGCAGAGGACCAAAGACGTGTTCTGCACAGCAACACAGTCACCGCCTGGAGTTGCATCCTTGGCACGAGGGTTGGCGTTTTATAATATTGTCTGGAACAGAATAAACAGACGATGGGCTGCGACTTGGCTTTTCACATCGACTTTGATATTTGACCACTTTTTTTTTTTTAGGGGAACTGTGCAACTTTCTGAACTTGAACTTCGAGTGTCTCCGCCACACTATCACTTCCTTTTCTTGCTTTTACCACTGCTTAAGCCAACAAATAGTATGTTTTTCCTTGCCTTCACTTCACACTTGCTGAAATTCCCCCCACCCACCGAGTTTTTGTTGTTGTTGTCTTTTAACAAAACACTAAATGTAAGGTGATATTTATATTGATTTGTATATTAAAATATGGATGGGGCTCTAGGCACATGAGCATTGAATTTCACTTCAGAGTGCATGGAACTTTCTTTTTATGTATCTGGATTTTTTTTGTGTGTACGCACATTTCTGTTTTTGTCTGTACTCCATATTTTATTGTGAATTCTATGCAGAGCATTATACATGAGGCTCCAGGTACTTTTTGATGGAGGATGCAGTGAAATGTCCAAAAATGTGGAAAATGGTCATCAGCTTTTCAGTCTTGTATGTTCATTTGCAGATCCCAGCATAGCTGGTGCACTGTCTGTAGCTATTTGATAACTGCAAATTTTCTGTCTCAATTAGTCCATGAAGTGTCTCTTTCAGGTTGATGCTGTGAGTCCTATCTTAATGGCAAGATGTCATTCTTTAATTGTGCAGTCTTCTGATACAATGTACAAAAACTGCCAACTGTGGCTTATCTTGAACCCTGCAGGACTCCTTCAAAGCAATGCATTTGTCAAGATTCAATGTTACTGTGTTTCAATTAAGTTGTTGATATCCAATATTCTCGTTTCAACGGTGTGCCGTGATAGCTATAGGTCTAATGCAGAACACTTCAAAAAGTTCTCATTTTCAGTAGTGAGGATAGCAACAATATGTTTTGAGGCATGTCTTTAAAAAAATTCTCTTCACTGTATGGTTTCTCGGCATGAGCAATGTTCCAAGCCACTTGATATGATGCCAATGTAACCATCTTTGTGTGCTTTGTAAATTTTTGCAAGAACTTGAGTCTGCTTCTCCAACTGACAGTTCAACAAGCCTACTCTGTGCTTGTAAAGTTCAGCTCTTTTGGGGGAAACTCCCACACCATGTTAGTGTGAAGTGAGGTGAAATGGTGCTCTGTTTGAAGCTGTAAATGTGAAAGTGAAGTTTTGCTATGCCCAGTTCCCCCCCCCATTTCCTTCCATTCAAATAATGCCCTGTGCTCCTCTTCCTACTTGTCAGTCAGTATTCGACCCACTATATCCTAACACAGGGTAATGGAGGGGGAGTCTGCTGGAGCCAATCCCAGCCAACATGGGACGCAAGGCAGGAACAAATTATGGGCATGGTGCCAGCCCACCGCAGGGCTCACAGACACACTAGGGACAATTTAGGATTGCCAGTGCACCTAGACTGTGGGAGGAAACCGGAGCACCCAGAGGAAACCCACACAGACATAGGGAGAACATGCAAACTCCATGCAGGGAGGACTCGGAAGCGAACCCAGGCCTCCTTACTGCGAGGCAGCAGTGCTACCACTGTGCCACCCCTCTCCCTACTTGTGCTTAGCTTTACATTTTCCTGACTCTGCCATGGTGATTCAGTCAAGATAGCTTGGCTAACGAACTTGCATGTATGCTTGAGTATGCACATGACTTCTTAGTCTCATGATGACACAATTCGTTTTTATTACAAGTATTGGCAATACTGTTAAATATTCAAATGCATTTTAATTATCACTCCCGCTCTACTCGCATGCTGTGCTGATGAACAAGACAAAAATGATAACCCTGATTGCCTGCTCCTGTTCAGCTCCATAGGTTAAGAACCACATGCGTCAAGTTCGCCACCCCTGACCTGTACTGTTTGAAACTTTCAGCTATACTTTTGTCACAAATTTTCAAGTATTCAGTCTTGGGAAATAGCCATTAAGTTTAGAAATCGGAAGACAGGAGCTCAATGTACAAATCTTAATATTAACAGAAAAAAGTCTCCCTCTCCGGGATACTGGGGGTTGGAGAAAATGCTCTTCACTGTTAGCCCAAAAACTGCACTGTGTCCACATGCTTTTTAAAGAGTAAAATGAGGACTTGACAAAGGAAAACAAAGGCAACCTCTTGAAAATTGTGTGATGGTCCTATCAATGACCGTATTCCGCTAAAGATGCACATTATAAAGGGCATATTGCACCTTTAGAATAACACTGAAGATCAATTGTTGATTTTAGAAGGGTACTAATTTTGAAGGGTATAAATGAGGTCTGAAATTTTTGATTGAACAGTACTAATACAGTATTCAGTTAATATTGATTAAAATGTTGTATACATGGGAGGAGACTTTGCATCAACACAAGATAATTCTTTAAAAATAGTTTTGTTTACTAAAATTAGTTTTATTTTTATATTGCAATAGAAGATGTGGTGCTAAGCACACATGTTGAACAATGCTTTACAAATAGTGAATATAAACTAGTAGCCCCAATATAAACTTGGGCTACCTGTTAGGTTTGAAGAACTGATAGCCCACTTTATTACTGTATCTTTTACAATCTCTTTCCCTATGTGGAATGTTATGCAGCCAGGGCTGATAGATTTCACTGTGCACTTATATACTGTAAGTTTGTGAGAAGAAGTGTTGGTGAATCTCTTTGACAAAATGTTTTTTAGATTTTTCAGTTATGGTCACTCCAAGAAATTTTTAAAGCTGCTCATTCTTTAAGTGGGATCCCTTTCTATGTAAATGTCATTGTTTTGCCTTTTGCTTTCTGAAGTCTATGTCCAGCTGTCTGGTTTTGTTGACATGAAGAGTGAAATTGTTATCCTAACACCACTGAGTAAACTAATTAGACCTCTTCTCTGTAAGCTGTCTTATAATTGTTGGAGATCAGGCCAATAATGATGGGGTCATCAGCAGGTTTTAATGATGAAGTTGGAACAGTCAGAAGTGAACAAGAAATACAGAAATGGGCTTGGCCCACTACCCTATATAAATCCTCATGTTACTTTTGACACCTAATCCTCATGTCATTTATCTAGTTGTATTCTTAAAATGTCAAAACGTGTTTGCTAAAATATTTAATAGATACTTCAGGGAAAAATCGGTGGACATCTAACGGGAAATGCAAAACACAAGGCACTGCCTTTTTGAATTAAAGGAAAGACTCTTGACAAGTGATTGAAACATTTGGCTTTCTTACTTCCACTCAACTTGTCAAATTTGCATTTTGAATTCTTTTCATCAGATTTGAAAGACCACATTTAAGCTTTTTCTGCCTTTGTCTTTTTTTAAAAAAAAAAAAAAACAGCGATGGTTTTTGAAGATTCCTCAGCGGCAGCTACACCTCCAAGACCTGTGGCCTGGATAAATTTACTGAGGTTGAATCTAATTATCAAGCCATACCTTTAACAAATTAAACTTTTTTCCCCACAATCGACAGTGTAAATAAGCACAAAAGAAAAGCAGATATGTAAACTTAAAATGATAAATTGTATTAAATGAAACAGAAATCTCTATCTCCCAAAGCAACAACGTGACAACAACCTATATGAATAGAACAAACCCTCCCTTGCCCTTGTAACATAACAAACAACACGAATGAGATACGGAAATGAACGGTCGTGAACTTGAGTCTGAGTAACAATTGTCCTGAATGCAGATGACTGGTTAACCGATATATGGAGTGTTTGTATTTCCTGGAGCAAAATGGAACAGCCTCGCAGTGTATCCTCGGCGTGTGGTGGATGATGAAATCCGACCATGGGGGGGTCTCGTCATGAGGGTATTGGATTAAGTCTGGCAGAATGAAAACCAAACTGGATAGAAATGCATGTTGTGGAATACAGCAGGTACAGATGGTTAGTGGTTGTTCAAAATGAATGTCTCCCCTCTCTCCTCTTTCCCTCTTGATTGTTTTGTTTTTATAGTCCTGTGACGGAAGTAATTGATTGATTGTAAACCGGTGTTTTCCAGGTTTGGGGCTGCGGTCTCCTTGGGACGGCATTCACTGACACACACACAAACAGCAAATGGGACGATGGAAGCAAGACGCACGTGGTACAAACGTGGTACTACTATGTAGCCCTGCTACATTCTGTGCTTGAATGTGGTGTTGTGTGGAGTGCCTGTCATGCAAGCTGTTGTCTCTTTTATAAACTTGGATTCTCTTGTGGCTTTGGGTTTTCCAGACTAACTCGTATCAGTTTTCCTCCATGTTCCAAGTTCCCTTTTGTGGTGTAGGAAACTGTATTCCCAGACACCTTGGCTTTCTTTGTTATTTACTAAAAAGAAACACCATCACTTTTTAGACCGAGGTTATACTTCACACGATGCATGCTGCAGTGGACGCTTCTGCTACGCAAGCGTTGTGTTTATACTTGCGTGCATACTTTATGTAAATCTGGAGGAATCCACCAGGTGGCAGTGTGAGATTATCACAGTGAGAACATGTTCGGCTTCTCTGTATTGTGAATTGCCTAGAACACCCGTTAAATTCCGATGACACCTTACCGCGATATCTCTGAAAATGATGTTTATTGATTAAATCCCTCAATCCAGTGATGTGTCCATTCCAGCAAGCATTGGGGATGAGTGAGAAACAATCCCTGGATGAGGCCTCGGCTCCTCGCAAGGCGAATACAAGCACACACATACACTAGCAGTGTCATTTTAGTGGCACCAAATCCCCAAATCTGCATATCTTTGGAAGGAAACTGGAGCACAGTGTGGAATCCAAGCAGGGAATACCAGTGACATGGCTTCGTGCGAGACAGCAGTGCTACCACTCTGCCACCGTGTCACCCCCATGTAATTAACAGTATTAATTATTTAAACGAAATTATCTATAAAATATAGCATACACACTTCAATGCATTTCATCATGAAAGTGATATCAACTATAAATCTAAAGATTCTAAATGTGCGGAGTTGGAATATCATACATTTTTAATGTGTTCTGTGTGGTGATCTATTGCCGCCTGCTGTAGCGATTTAAAAACTGGGATGACGTTTGATGGTCTGCTTTAATGAAAGTAAACTACGTGGTTAAAGTGGACATTTTGAGATTAAATTTCCACTTTAATCACAAAATACACGTTTTTACCTAGTCGTTTTTTTTTCTCTCAGTGGCTCAAATACGCGCTGTACATTTATGTTGCTGTTAAGTTGCAAAAAAGTAGTAAACAGAGACTGATGTCACATTCCTACTTTTATCACACTGCTCCCCACCCCCCGAATTTTTGCTGGTACTGCAACTTGCACACACGTCTCATTAATTTCTGAGGACCTGCTCAGAGGACGCATGAAATGAACGCTGAGAACGAGTGGCAGCCATGATGTGGGCGTGTACGCGTTCTGAGCGTAAAGTATAAATGAGCCCTAAGGGTTGTAATGGAGGCCCTTTTGTTAATAAATATGTATGTGTGTATTTTTAATCATCCTTATGATAACAATATACTACTTTCTGCAGTGCAGCATTGTCCTGACAGTGCTTCCAATTTTGTTTGTTCCAGCGCTAATTTTATACAGACAGTTTTTTAGCAATCAATACAAGTTGGGACACTTGTAGGAATTGTTTGCATGAGCTTTACATTGCTAAAGAACAGGCTGTAGCCTGATCTCTGAAAAAATACTTTTTTTATAACTGAAAGCAAAGTTAAATTTCAATAAAAGGTGGAAAATTTTGAATGTGTTAAAACTTTTTGAATGGTGGTTGGTGTGTGTGTGAGGTGTGTGTATAATATAAATTATATATGTAAGAAGATTAACTGAAGTGCAAAGTGTGTTCACATCAGTACTAAAACATTTTCAAAGCAAATACCGGAGAACTCAAAACCCCCATCTTATTCCAGCCTCCCTGGTGTGCCACACTATATCATTCTGCACTACACATCGCCTACCTCTTGAGTCGTGAAGTCCCGATCATGTCAAAGCACGTATTTACATTTTGTCTACAAAATAGATGTTTTTTCATAACTGCAATAGCTTCAAGGATTGATAGGAAAGCGGTTTACTTCCAGTACCGAACATGAGTTTTTCTGTAATTTTTCTGTATTGGTGTACCATGCAGTGCTATCATCCATACACATATTTACTCATTTTAATTGTTTTGATGTTGCCAGATAATCTAAGACGGGGTGCCCAATGTGTCGATCGCAATAGACTTGTAGAGTGCAAAGGTAGTTGCATGCAGATCGCGTTGCAATAAAAAAAAATTTTTTTTTTTTAAAATGTTAGTATATTTTGTATCCTCCCTATGACATTTGCCACTTGACTGACATACAAGGCGGCCAGTCTGAGACCTATTTTCCCCTAACACACACTGGTAATCCCGCATGCACAATTAAACGCGTGAGCTACTGCAAAACTCCGGCTATCTAAGCGATCTAGGTAGCCTTCCAATTTATATTGATTAAAGAAGGGATTTTAAAAATTTGGGTGGGGAAGTTTTATGGGCTGGATGTGGAATTGGAAGAGGATTTTTTTTTTTTTTCCCCCTCACAATGTCACAATCGAAGTGCATTTGTCTGATCTGTCAATCTATCATTGTTATCCTAAAGAAGGAAAATGTGGAAAGGCACTTTCAAACTGTTCATAAAAACTACGAAACTGAAATCCTTTCGAAAAGCAATCTGAGAAAGGAGAGGGTATCTTGGATAAAGTGGATTAGTTATATTAAATGAAAATACTTTTAATAAATAGATTTGATATTTCTAGTCATGTGTACCTTCAGCCATGTCTTATTTTGAGGAATGCAAGTTTAAGCTTGATATTTTTGAGTTTAGGAGGACAAATAACCACAGGAAGCCGCAACTTTGTGCAATATGTAACTGAACACACAATTAGCTAAACCCGCAAAACCGATCATTATAAGCCTGTTGCAAGTATTTGGTGATCTGTGATTTTAACAGAATCTTAATTTTATATATGGGTTTAAATTTGAAATTGTACTCCATTATAAAACTTTGGATCATTTTATTTCTGCAAAATCGTAATATTTAATCGGAGGGCATCTACAGTTTCTGTTGATTATTAGTATAAGATTTTCATCTTAACTTCATAGACAAGGTCAGGTTAAACCAAGTTTATTATATTTAAAGAAAGCACAGCTCTTCAGCCTACTGCAGTTTGTAATATGTTTAGGAGGTGATTTAAAATGTTGTTTTTTGTTTTTTTTCCCCTCTCCTGATCAAGAGATATAATTCCAAGTTTTTTCAAAAATTAGATTAGCTCACCATATTGTCTAATTTTGTTAAAGATTTGATTTTCCTGTGCACTATTGTTTAAAAGTGAAAACACTTTTAACCAAAGTTTATTTACTTCCAGTTCTGTGTGATTGCCAGTCTTGATTGTAATAGTGTTTTTCAGGCTAGTTGAATAACATTAAAGTTTGTTGGTGGATTCTCCAACCCCACCCAACCAACCAAACGGGTTAAGTGTTAAATGAAAAGCATAGTGATCCAAGATATCAGTTAGTAAATCCAGGAGAGTAAACCTGCATCATGATTGTAACCTGTATCGATTTTTATTTGTAAATCCGGTTAGGACATTTTTCCATAAGCTGGTTTCATTTTGTTTATCTGAAATGAAATCTATTTACATTTTAATTCAATAGCTACTTTAACGAACAATTTTTTTCTGTTGCCAGCCACAAAGATGCAACTCTACAAATTCTGGACAGTGGTCCGTTTCTTTGGAATTGCTTGCTCCTCTACTGTAGTAATGTAACAATTGCATCTGGTCATATCGTAAGCATTTAAGTGCTAAAAGTAAGCATTTCACTGCATTCTGTACTTGTGCAACTACTAAATAAAATACCACTCTAGATTATATTAGTTCATGGCCAATATTTGCACCAAAGATAAAACCTGATTCAATTGCACAGTTCATTACAGAAGCTATATTTTTTTCTTCGTTTTTGCATATGGCCCTTTGGCTAGAGACACTGGCTGCACACTTTCAACCAATATTTGACAATTCATAAAAGACAGGAAATTGATGACCGCTATCATCTATGGTGACTTTGTTCAGGAAAATGAAAACTGCCTGAATTGATACGAATTCTTGGTCTTAAAAATTGCAAATGGTAAGGTATTTCATACAATATTTAGTTGCATGGATTTCATACAGGGTACTAGTTTGAATGGTTATTTGCATACTGCATCTGTGTTTTATTATATCACCTGTAATTTGCTGTTTTTTGTTTGATGCTTTGCATAAACAAAATAGTGCACTTTTTGGTACATGTTATATACTACTAAATTTCTTTTGTAATGTGTTTTTAATTTTTCTTCCAAGCTGTTTTACATGGAAACAACTTGCTGGTGTTTGGTGGGACAGGGATTCCATTTGGAGAGAGTAATGGAAATGAGGTTCATGTATGCAATGTTAAGTACAAACGATGGTCTTTGCTCAATTGTCGTGGAAAAAAGCCAAACCGTATATATGGACAGGTATGTCATAATGTTTTTGCTTTACTGTATGTGCTTCATTTTATTAAATATTACTCAAAATATGAACTACTTATAGTCTATTCATAGATTTAAAAGAGAGCATACATTATGAATAACTTTTATATTTAAATTCAAAAGACTCAAGACATTGGCATTAAGTAATTAAGTATATATAAGTTTTATATAAGAAATAATAAAGACATTCATTTTTTATATATAGCTATATCCAATTTTTTTTTTTTGTAATGGTTGTCATGCACGTGAGAGGCAGGTAAAAGGCTCAAAAGATGGTAATTCCTCGCTAAACCATGGGATAGCACAGTACATTTAATCCTTGCTCTTTTCTATAAGCATACCAATCATGGGAAATTCCACTTGGGTCCGAGGACGTCACTTCCAGGCCCAAATCTTTGCTACGTGGAAGTGGAATTTTCCTTGAATGGTCTGCTAATGGAAAAGAGCAAGGATTAATGCACTCTGCCATCCCCTGGTTTGGCAAGGAATTACATTCTTTTGAGCCTTTTAGCTGCCTCCCATGTGCACGTGTGTGAGATGGTTTATTTTTTTCTAAAAACATCTGTCTTGTTAATAATCCAAATGTTGAAATCTTCACACAGTACTTTCATATGCAAGCCATTCACTTCAATAAGGTAGTGTTTTTTTTTTTTCTTTTTTTTAAAAGTGAAATGTTTAACATCTGAATTCAGAAATATTATTATTCAACCGTAATATTGCAAGCTAAATGGCATTTAATTTAGATTTTCTTTGTATATGTTGGCTTTTGTCATCTTCTGAGCTTATTAGATAGGCATCCACTTTTGATCCTTTAGTGACTTTTATCTAATGAAAGCATGAGAGGTATATGATTATGTTGAGAGAGGGTTTTTCCCCCACTTCTATTTGATTAAGAAGAGTTGAATGCTGTCTGTCTGTTTTCAGTTCACAGAATTGCAGTTCATAGGTTTTCTGCTTTGTGGTAGCCTAATTTAGTTAGGAGCTCATTCCGTTCAGCTCATTAGAGTTCATTCACATGAGTGCATTTTGTAGGTTAGTGAATAATGATTTTTCTTTTCTTTTTTTCTCCTCCTTTTGTATATGCATGGTGGCAAATCCTAAAAGCTACCACTACTGTATATCAAAATCTATTACTATATTATAAATTGGCAGAGACTCTCAAACTGTTTTTCCCCTCATTATGAGATAGTTACAGAAGTGCGACTAGAAGCAGATGCATTTCAGAAATGCTCACACATTAGTATTTTATCTGCACAGCCTTGCTTTAGATTAGCTTTCTGAACACATACTAGCACAGAACCCATGGACATTTTTTCTAAAAAAAAAAAAATCACTAATAAAAATTTGTCAATAGTATCAGATTCCAAGCTATTTTCATTCTCAACCTTTTCAAGATGTGATATTTAATATTTCATACAAATTAAACTTCAGTTTTAATTTTTAAAATTACTATTCTGCTAAACAGAACATTGTCACTGGTACTGTGATCAAATTTTCTAACATTTTATCATAAATTCTGTATTGTTGCACAAGTGTGTATGCAGGAAGCATTATTGTAAAATATTTTACATTAGTAGTCATAACATAATGGTATTTAGTAAAACTAAAACTTTAATATTCCAATTTGTGTATATTAAGAAGTTAACTGAAAATTTTGAAAGACAGCCTTCTGCAACTTTTGTTATCATTGCAGAATTTATTATCTTGCATCACTTCCATGAAGTTTTTCTTATTTTTGTTTCAATGGTAAACGATGTAAAGAAGCTGTCTGTCCAGAAACCTCTCCATATGCTTTATAGCCACAAAGGCAGAACTGTAACAAACTCTGAAAGTCTTAGCCCATGAGTTGTAACTCAAAACACAGCTCTCAACAAAATGTTGCCAGATATACCAAATTGCAGCAAACCTGTCGTTTTTCACACGTTCTGCATGGGTGTCTGTTGTGAAAACGCAAATGCCACATGATAGTCAGATAGCGGTCATGGGGCATCATATCTTTGATTGCTTGTAGAACAGTTTTGAGCAGGCATCAACCGCAGTGCTGCTCTTGTGAAAAGAATGGAGATAAATGCCATCAACTTTGAGAGGGAGAGGCAAGTTCGTTGTACCACATGAATGTCACTGAGAGAATAAAACTGTCTCAAACCTGGGACCTTTGGGTTGTAAGGTAGCAGTTCTTACCTCTGCAAAACGCAAATGGCGCATGGTAGTCTGATGGCAGTCACGGGGCATCTTATCTTTGATTGTTGGTACAACATATAGTTTTGAGCAAGCATCAATCACAGCACCAACTGTGGTCATCGCTGCGTTTGTGAAAAGAATGGAGATAAACACCAATTCAGAGGGAGAGGCAAGTTCGTTGTGCCACGTGAACATCACTGACAGAGTAAAACTGAATTAAAAAAAAAAAAAAAAGCGTTAACTTTTCCAAGTAGCTAAAATTTACACTGGGTGTTACATTTGATTTGAGTCTGTATGTTTATAGTAATAATAATAGCAGCTCACTGCGCAAAACAACATGGAGCGCCCAGTCTCAAACCTGAAGCCTTTTGGTTAGTATGCAACAGTTCATCCTTCTACACCGTCCAAGAATACATATCAACATTCTGTCGATTTAACATTTTGAGCTTGGAGTTTTAACTCCTTAACAGCAAAACTTAGGTAACATGATTGTCAATGTAATTGTTTTGTCACTGTTCTGAGTGTTGCTGTCATCAATGATTTGATTTCAATCGGGTTCATATTTGGAGGACGTGTTGTGTTCAAGTTACATTCCGTGTTTGTCGACCGTTGTTAAGATAACAGGTTTTATTCATTGAAGTTTTCACTACCCAAATTGGTCCTGTTCAATCTATATACATCAGACTTCCAATATGACTCAGAGTCCTGCCACGTGCAAAAGTTCGCTGATGACACTGCTATTGTGGGCTGCATCAGGTGTGGGCAGGAGGAGGAGTACAGAAAGTTAATCAAAGACTTTGTTAAGGTGTAAGTGGTTTGAGTCGCACCATTTAACACCAGCAAGACCAAGGAGCTGGTGGTGGATTTTAGGAGGCCTAGGCCCCTCATGGACCCTGTGATCATCAGAGGTGACTGTGTGCAGAGGGTGCAGACCTATAAATATCTGGGAGTGCAGCTGGATGACAAATTGGACTGGACTGCCAATACTGATGCTCTATGTAAGAAAGGTCAGAGCAGACTATACTTTCTGAGAAGGTTGGCATCCTTCAACATCTGCAGTAAGATGCTGCAGATGTTCTACCAGACGGTTGTGGCAAGTGCCCTCTTCTACGCGGTGGTGTGCTGGGGTGGCAGCATAAAGATGAAAGATGCCTCACGCCTGGACAAACTTGTTAAGAAGGCAGGCTGTATTGTAGGAGTAAAGTTGGACAGTTTAACATCTGTGGCAGAGTGACGGGCATTAAGCAAACTCCTGTCAATCATGAATAATCCACTGAACAGTGTCCTCTCCAGGCAGAGGAGTAGCTTCAGTGACAGACTTTTGTCACTGTCTTGCTTCACTGACAGACTGAGGATCGTTCCTCCCCCACACTATGCGACTCTTCAATTCCACCTGGGGGAGTAAATGCTAACATTTAATTTTATTTTTATTCATTTTTTTTTCATTTTTATTACTATTTAATTTAATATTGTTTCTTTGTATCAGTATACTGCTGCTGGATTATGTGAATTTCCCCTTGGGATTAATAAAG
The DNA here is from genome assembly GCF_016835505.1 of Polypterus senegalus. Taxonomy (NCBI): domain Eukaryota; kingdom Metazoa; phylum Chordata; class Cladistia; order Polypteriformes; family Polypteridae; genus Polypterus; species Polypterus senegalus. Next base: position 40,475,778 of record NC_053161.1, read on the forward strand.
TATCTATCTACTCGTGAATCTAAGATGTTTAACAGGCACTCCCGGTATTAACTTGTGGATTTGCCTGTGCATATTTAGCGACAGCGTGTCTAACTTGTGGATTTTTCTCCGAGTATTTGGCGGCAGCGTCATGAAGTTGTTTCCGTCTAGCTGCATCAGAAAATGTACCACGACGTCTGACACACCTCCTTTTTACTGTTTTCTCACAGCTTGGATTGCTGCTGTCATAATCGGTTTGAGTCTCTCATGGTTTGTTTCAATTACGTTAGTATTTGTAGGACTTGTTGTGTTAAAGTGACATTCGGCATCTGTCAAGTGTTGTAAGCATACAGCCAGTTTCATCTAACTTCGCATCCAGCTTTTGAGAGTTTAAACATTCATAAACACTACTCAAATTGTCACCTGTGAATCTAAGATGTTTAAGAGCCATTGGCGGTTCGTCGAAGGTGTAAAATATTTGGCCATTTCGGTACACTTGAAAGCAACAACTAAACAATTCAGCGGCGGCCATCAACTCCCATGCAGAACCATAGGTGAAGGGCTTAAGCATTTGACTCTTATAGTGCTCCTGTGTAGTATAATCTCCTGTACCGTCATCAGTCCACACCTTGAACCTGTCCAAGTCATTCAATAAATAAGACGCAATGTTCCTCTGGATATCAAGAGCCTGATATGGCCATGCAATATGTAACACACAGAATGGAAAAGGCAGGTGGCATCTCCGGGCATGGAAACCACTCGGTAAGTGACAGTTCTTTGATTGATGGTGATCATCCTCAATAGACATGTTAATGGGGGTATGGTTGGAAGGTAAAGGAAATGGGTACCTGAACAGTAAACTAAGCCTAAAATACCTACACAATAACTATAATCATAATAAACAAACAATTAAAACAGAGGAGAAGCCGTGGATTAAATAAAAAGGGTGCAGTTATCAGCAGGGAGACATGAATGCCGTGGCGAAGTATGGAAGGGAATGAAGAGACCGGAGCGATGGGCAGGGAGCCAATTATGTGGGAGGCATGGGGATGGGGGACACAATATAGGCAGGCAGCCAACTACGTGGGAGGCATGGGGATGGGGACGCAATGCTGCCTCACACAGTGACCTTGCTGCAGGCTATGAACGTATATATGTACATAAGTAGAATTTCTAAATGAAACCTGCTTAACTTTTGTTAGTAAGCTGTAAGGAATGAGCCTGCCAAATTTCAGCCTTCTACTTACATGGGAAGATGGAGAATTAGTGGTGAGTGAGGGCTTTGCCTTTTATTAGTATAGATTTGGACTAGTCTTCACACATTATACACTCCACGTCCTTATTAGTATAACATGGAAATAGTTTCTGCTTTAGGTATGTGTTCAGAATTTCTTGCCTTGCATTTCCTTTCATCCCATACTGCGTGTATTTCAAATAATGTTATTTACCCTATGCAACTCTAGGCATCTTGCACACAGATAAACACACTTAAGCTCGGAGAACTTTTTGCCATAGTTAAGCTCTGTCAGTGGAGGGGTGGAATGGGATAGCAGGCTGCTGGCTACTTGCTGCTTGTGCTGATCAACACATTTGCAAAACAAAAGACGCTGATGGGTAGGTGCAAAGGAATTTAAGGTGGCCCAGGATTACGATTTTTTTCGTAGGCTTCTGGGATTCTAGTGTTTAAACCCACTTTTATCTTCATTGCAAAACGGTTTTCAGGTGCATTTTGAACTGTTTAATGAACAATAGACATTACAAAAAATTAAATCTTGGGCCTTTATTGCCAGAAAGCTACCCGACGCATCCTTATCTTTTAAGACAATATTTCCAGAATCGGGCTCCGTGCAAATCCCTGAGATTCCTAAAGCGAATGCTTTTTGCGCAATGAGTAAAGTCCTCTGTAATACTGCTTTTACCAGCTGTGTTAACTGTTTCGCCAGTAATTGCCATGTTAATTTTTGCAAGCAAAAGTGTGACAAAGAGTTCACTTCAAGTTGAGAAAGATGACAGTTGATATGGACAGAGAACCACAAAACCAATTCAAAGTAGTGCTCTCCACATCAAGCAAAATCCTTCTTCTGAACCTGGATCAAATAAAGTGCTGGTGCATACATCACTGAGCATCCTTTATGAAGTCTTGTTAGCATTAAAACTACTTTATTTGTAAAGATAAATTATCCTGAACAGCCAGTAAATCGCCAGCTAAAGTTTTTCACTATTACTGTATAACATGATCAATAATTGGTTTTGAAAACAAAATTTCTAGCTTTTACAGCCTTTTGCCTACATAGCAAGCAAGATGTCCATTGCAGAATAATGTGCCTTCTAATTCCCATAATTGTGCATTGAAGTAAAAGAGAAATCTCTGAATGGAAAGCGGGCAAAATTAAACTTCTGTACAAAAGCTTATGTACAAACTTTTGTATGCAAAGTGAGAATATGTAGACCTGTCTGCACTGACAAATATGCTTATATAAGTATTAATAAAATCCCTTTGAAAAGACTGTACTGCTTACCTATGTAAGGAAAATTCATTTTTATCTATTATAAACCGGGAACTTTTCTGACATTCTCTGCACTATTGGGAGAAGTAAACCATATGTTTTCAACCAATACAAAACTTGGGGCTATACAAGTTGCATTGAAGTTTTGTGTTTTAAGTATGCATTTATTTTCAGTTTTCGCTTTTGGAGGAAAATCAAATATTCCAACCAGATTTAAATTAAGCAGGCTTAAAAATGTGAGTAAGTAGAGTTCTTTAACTTTCACCAAATACACCTATCAGGGTGTCCTGTTTACTAATCCATTCAGTTTAATTCTTTCTGTATTTGGCTAGTTGAGAAAGTGATCTACTAATTTCATAAAAAAAGGTGACTAATTCAAAGATTCTGTGTGTGGCAAACAATCTGTTAACACGGACAGAGGAAACACCTCGGCTGCACTACTATGAAAGGCTGTTCCACTGATAGCCTGCATTGTGCGTTTTTTAGGCTTTCTGCGAGGGTGTTAGTTTTGAGCTATTACATAAAGGTTATGTTTTAGCACCATTATGTTGAGGCAAACATGAAGACTGTGTTTCAGCTTTTACATGTGCAAGTACTAAAGGCACTTAATGTTTGTTTCCCATTTCCTCTGTACAATTAATACCTGTACAAATATAGAGAAATCCTAGTGTTCTGGATAAACTTGTGCCCGCCTTGTAATCTTAATGATCAAACCGTTTTTGTAATACAGATCCTTAACAAGTTTTTCCCCTTTGCACAGTAATGATCTGTAGGAACTCTTCCTCTTTGGAAAATATATTATCTCTTAAAGCAGTGGTCAGGAACCTTTTTGGCTGAGAGAGCCATGAACGCCGCATATTTTAAAATGTAATTCCATGAGAGCCATACAATATGTTTAAAACTAAATACAAGTTAATGTGTGCATTTTATGTAAGACCAACACTTTTAAAGTACATTAAGTCTCTGAATTCTTTTTAATAACGTTATGCTGTTGCTAACCGATGATGAATAAAGTACTTCTTACCATTAATGGAAATTCTGGTGCTGCATAGTTTTGCTGGTGGCTTTGTAGTCTGGTTGATACATGGTGAGGTTAAGCTTCATGCAGGCGTTGATCATAGGTTGGTCTTGATGTTCTTTAGATGTGTGAGAGACTGCTCACATGCATACGTAGAGTCAAACATTGTCAGTACAGCAATACTCGCACGCTGTAGTGTGTGGTATGTGACGGGAAGCACGTGCCAAGTTTTGACAATCGGCTGCTCCGTGGGTTTTTCATTCTCCCCACTTGTGTTTGCTCACCAACTCTGCTTGCTGTCGTGCAAGTCTTTCCAAATCTTCATTCAGTGACTTGAACTTATTCACCCACATGTCTAAGGGCTTCAGGTCAGCAGCATGTAGCTCAAAATCTGATGGAGACACCGGGGATATAACTCTGGTCGGCGCTGTCCACTGCACACTCGTGTGGATGGGTGATGAACTTAAAAAGACAAGTGCGCTCACAAAATTCTCCAAAGCGCGCTTTGAATGACTGCAGGAGATTCGATGTGAATCTCGCTAGCTGCTGAAGATCAAGATGTTGAGCAGGGTCACTTGCTGTGCATGCATGTTTAAACTCTCCCAGTTTTTCAAAGTGTAGTAAACGACCTGTTTCAGTGTCGACGACGAAGAGTTCTAGCTTGTCTTCAAATGCAAACACTGCTTGTTGAAGGGATAAGACTATTTCCAATGCCTTGCATTTTCACATTGAGCTGGTTCAGATGTTTAGTCATGTCCACGAGATAGCTAACCCTGAGTGGCTCCTGAAGTTCTACTAACTCAGGATGCTCGTTTTTCATTTCAAGAAAAGTCCGGATTTCGCTCAGACAAGCCGCAAAACGGCTGAGCACCTTCCCTCTTGACAACCAATGCACATTGCTGTGCAGAAGCAGACCAGGATAATTATTCCCAACTTCATCCAGCGGTGTTTTAAACTGGCGATCATTTAAAGCTCGGGCAACAATACACAACACCTCACCAAGCTGCTCGCCACACATCTGAGTACAAAGCGCCTCCTGATGTAAGATGCAGTGAAAATTTAGGATGAGGTCTCCTCTTTTTTTTTTTTTTTTTCTCCCCATGTTCACGAAGAAGCGCTACGAATCATCTGTTTTTCCCCACCATGCACGGACCATCACTACACACCGAAATAAGTTTATACATCGGTAGATTTATTTTTTTTTAGCGAGCTCAGTGAAAGACTTGAATAAATCCTCCCCTCTTGTTGTCCCTTTCATAGGCAAAACAGCAAGACTTTCCTCACGTGGTGTGCCACCGACAGCATACCTTGCAATCACACTGAACTCGGATAAATAGCTTGTGTCTGACTCATCCAAAGCGAGAGAAAAGAATGGTGCTGCATTTATGTCTTTCACTTGTGTTGCCTCAGTTTTTAATTTGCCATCATGATAGTACGATCGTGAACAGTTCTTGCCGACAGAGGCATGTCTTTTATTCGTTTGATTATCTTGTCTTTATCCGAAAAGTCGTCAAAGTTCATTGGCAACATCAAGCATGAATGTTTTTTATCGTACTCCCCATCTGTGAATGGCTTTCTGTTTTTCACAATTGCTAAAGCACCAGCAAAGCTAGCCGAATTCCAGTCACCTTGTTGGGTCCAAACACGGAGTTGCTGCTGACTGACTTGCACTCTGCACAGTAGCTCTTGACATGCTTTCTTCCTGCTGTCCCCCGCAGGATATTTCAGTGCAAATGTTGTATGGCGTATGTCGAAGTGCAGCTTTATATTTGACCGTTTCATCGATGCAATTTTATCATTGCATATTAGACACACTGCAGAACCTGCTCTCTCCACAAAGGCGAATTCCTCTGTCCATTCCTGCTGAAAAGTACGATACTCATCATATTTCTCTTTTTTTTTTTTTTTTTGCTATCTTCTTCGATAAAAGGGTTTCTGCAATTAGCTAGCTTACTACTTGATTAAAAGGAGGGAAGTTTACTTCCTGACCTCACAATGACCTGTGTACGTTACGCATTATCCAATAATTTGGTGTTGTCCCGGAGGACAGCTGTGATTGGCTCCAGCCACCCCCAACCATGAACATGAGCATTAGGAAATGAATAGATTGAAATACATGAGAATGTTTTATATTTTTAACGTTATTTTTTTATTAAAAATTTGTCTGTAAGCCAGATGCAGCCATCAAAAGAGCCTCATCTGGCTCGCGAGCCATAGGTTCCCGACCCCGGTCTTAAAGGATAGACTTTAGTACTATCTGGAAGACTAAAACCCCATACACCACCACCCATAAACATACTGTACAAGATTTTATAATTTAAGCCATGGATTTTTGGATGGTATTAATTGGTTTCACAGTTTGATTAAGGCTAAATTTTAATCACGATACATTGCATTAAGAAGACTGCAGAGAGAAAAGATTAATTCTGTCCCATAATCATTTAGTATTTGTTCTGAATTAAACATTGTACATGGATTTAGGATTTGGTAGTCCCATCTTTCTTCCAGTCATGCACCACTATTTAAATGTGGCTAGCACACAGCAACTGCATTGGCAATCAATATAAACATGACTGCCATTGTCCCTTCCAGCCTAAGCTGTAACTTAGCAGGAAGCTGCTTTGCAAGAATAATAGGTTGGTTATATAAAATACATATGGTGGTGGTTGTGATGATGATGCCTTCGTGCATATAATTGAGCCAGACTCCTAACAAAAACATATTGCCTAGTTACTTCGCCTAAATCAAAACTTAACTAAATTGATATCTGGGGAACACGCTCAAGGGAGTTCAGGTAATGCTGAATTTATTTGCCTATGCAATTCTACATTTCTTGAAACATTTTGCTCATTTTTAGAATAGGGCAAGTATGTTTAAAATCTTACTCAAATTTATATAATTAGAAACTCTGCAGTCCTTTCTAAATTGCAGCATTGCACAGTTAGGTTTGGTATTTCTTGATATTTCCTTAGTGTTTTTAAGAATCGGCACATGTTAAGTTATACTATAAACGCTTATTTGACAATTAGTTGTAGGTCTGATGCATTTTTGCCAAAGGCTGAACTCTAGTCAGTCTGTTTTCAATGTAAAAACAAGAGGCTTATTTATGGTCTTTTTTTTTTTTTTTTTTTATTCTTCATATTTGTTACATTTATTTTCCCTACTTTTAATAGGAGTACCCCAATTCCATTTTGTGCTAAGCACTGAGATGTAGTGTTATGACATCCATTCCTGAGTGTACAGTGTTAATCTTTTTTTTTTTTTTTTTCTTTCTTGCCATTTAGCTCTGTTTTTCCTTGAATGCAGCTAAGCAATACAGTAATCCCTCCTCGATCGCAGGGGTTGCGTTCCAGACCCCCCCGCGAAAGGTGAAAATCCTCGAAGTAGAAACCATATGTTTCTATGGTTATTTTTATATATTTTAAGCCCTTATAAACTCTCCCACACTGTTTATAAATATTCCCCGCAGAGTTATACAGCATAATCCCTTTGTATTCTCTTAGATATTAGGCAAGATTCATTGAACTTATGTATATAAACACACTGTTTATATACAGTAAAACCTAAATATTAAAGATATTGAGTGTCTCCGATATCACGTTACAGCCATTACGATAGACATGCCACCAGCAATAAATACGTACAATGCAACAAAAAAAGTATACAGTAAATGTGTGTGTACAGTGACACTAAAGGTACGTACATGTACTAAGTACTGTAAGTAGAAAATTAATTATGGTTACTCACCAACAATGACACGATGACTTGTCCGATAACAATGAGTTTTATTTTACTACACAACAAAGGAGAGCGTTTGTTTTATCTTGGTAGAGTAATATATATATATTGCTCTACTGTCCCCTATTGTATTATTATGTAGCCTTAGAATACCTAATCTCACAGACTTACCACTGTATATAACTTATCCCCACCTTCCCTTCTATATCTATAACCTCAGGCAATTAGATGTAGTAAAAAGACAAGCAGGAGTTAAGTTACACATAAAATAATGTATTACTGATAATATTCATAAATAATAACAAAATGCAAAGTACTTTTGAATATTGGCAGCCATACAACCTGATAAAATGGTGATGTGTAATTCAGGTGGCACACAAACTTGCAGTTACTTAATGTCTCTAGTTAAGGCATCGTTGATGCTCAGCTTTCAGCCACATGTCTGTTCAATATGGCTGCTGAGCTGTGCTCTTCAATGTGTTGTCTTCATCATCACAGGTTAGCAAGAGAGATGCTTCTTCATATGTGGGTCAGTCAGAGAGAGAGAATGTGGTTGAGCAAGTACATTTATAGATGTTCTCTCCAATTCCTAGAACCAATAGGACATCATGGTACTTGAAGGCCTCTGAGACAAGCCAATTCCAAACAGCCATACCTCAGACCAATGGGAGAAATAGTACATTTAACACCTCAACCCCCCCAAGACCATATATTAAGCTAACCTGGCTTTGTGTGGGAGATCAAACTGGTTTAAGACACATCCCCCCCAAATCCTGTCATAAAATTACAAAGAGACAGTCGTAAAAAGGGGGATGGGGGAAGGCAAACATGAATACCTCTCACCACTTGGTTTGCCTAAATTATAAATAAAGACATACAAAACATTTATCAAGTTATATGCAAAATCCTACATCACAACAGCGTTACAGCCCTTAAAGGAGCCACTTCAGGCGATTGTGTAGCACTACCGTTGTTCTTCTTCTGGCAGTCTTCAATCCAAATCCCTAAAGCAGATTCCATCCAGACTACTGCCTTATTACATCCACTTACAACTTGTTTTGCACCCTGGTTAAAAGGACATTGCGGCCGTAGATCTTATATTCCTTTCCTACTTTTTAAATAAAAAGAATCGTAGCCTTCAACAAATCCAAAACGTTTACCTTTTCGCAATCGCTAACATCTTCCGCTTTGCTTGGGCACGCCCCTGAAGCAGTAGCAGATCGTTTTGGAGCCATAATGAAGGGCTTGACTATGCACAAAGATAAACACAAAAGAGCACAACTCTTTACACAGCGTAACACGTTGATGCTGAATGAGTGAGACGAGACTTCCTGGTTAACACTGCATTCAGCAAGCAGGAACTTAACTGCGTGCTCTGATTGGTTAGCTTCTCAGTCATCCGCCAATAGCGTCTCTTGTATGAAATCAACTGGGCAAACCAACTGAGGAAGCATGTACAGGAAATAAAAAAGACCCATTGTCCACAGAACCCACGAAGCAGCGAAAAATCCGCGTTATATATTTAGTTATGCTTTCATATAAAATCCGCAATAGAGTGAAGCCGCGAAAGTCGAAGCGCGATATAGCGAGGGATTACTGTATTAGAGTTCACCAAATTGATGTTGTTAAAACAGTCTGGACGAAACAGGCCTTTCAGCCCAACAAAAAGCTTGCCAGTCCTATCCATTTTAATTCTTCTAAAATAACCAAGTCTAGTTTTAAAAATCTGTGAAGTCCTACTGTATACCACTGTACTTGGTAACTTAATTCTTTGTGTTTGTGGTTCTGTATGTGAAGAAAAACTTCCTAATGTTTGTGCAAAATTAACCCTTTAGTTTCCAACTGTGCACTCATATTCTTGATGAACTCATTTTAAAGTAACAGCCTTGACCTACTGTACTAATTCGCTGCATAATTTGTAAACCGTTCAATCATGTCTCCTCTTAATCATTTGCTTAAACTGAAAAGGCTTTTAATATTTCCTCATAATTCATCCTTTGTAGTCCTGAACAAGGTTATTATAGTTAACGAAAACTAAAATCAAAACTGAAACTATTATTAAAAAAACGTTTTCATAAACTGAAATAAAATGAACAAAACCGAAATGAAAAACTAAAACTAAATAAAACTATTAAAGTAGCTGGAAAGACTAACTGAAATAAAATAATAATTTACTAAAATATTTTTAGTTTTCGTTTTTGAATGAATATTCTTGCCGTTAGTCTTTAACCTTTTGTAATTTTAACTCTAAAAACAGAATTTGTGGTGACAGAGCAAGCTGAATACGGGTGTGTAAAGCGTGTGAAATAGAAAGCGATTTACATGCCGCCTTTCTTTGCGCTTGTTGTATATCAAGATGTAATTCAAACGGCTGAAATCAGAATGTGCTGGTCAACAAAACCTTTACCATATGGACAGAAAAATCACAAGTGAGTAACATTTCAGTTTATTTCTCACGTGACTGCTTTTTGTCGACCGCAATTCACCTGCCACTTCGCAGGAGAATCGTGTTTACTTTCTCATATACGAGGTATAGAGAAAGTATAATAATCATGAAAACATTCAACCTCGATATTTTGATGAATCTTAACGTTATAGACCTACCAGAGTCTAAAAATACAGTTTCTTGAAATGGTATGTGTGTGCAAGTGTGTCTGTGTGTATATAAACACGATAACTCAAAAACTCAACTAGATAGACAGCATGTGGTTGTTACACTACAATTGTAAATGTGTATTTGGGTCAAATACATCACCTGGAAGTGGTACTTTACCTGAACACACTTTTTTGTTTTTTTTGTTTTTTGTTTTTTTTTTTTATTCATGCAGCTGCAGAGTCCGATTTATTCAACTTTACTTTTATAATTGTTCAATATTATCGATTTGATTTGTTGTTGATGGTTCCTTAACGTACATAATATAAAAATATAATAATTGTCTTGTGGTTTACACCTCAAATATTCATCCCCATATCCAAGTATACAAGATAGTGTACGGGAGACCACGCCTGGTTTTTGAAAATAAAACGGCACTGATTGAGACACTGACTAGGTCATCCATCATACAAGATCAGCATATTGTTGCTGACCGATCACTTTTGCTTTAAAAACGTTGTTTAACAGTGAAGCGACACAAAGGTAGGTAGGCGAAGAGAGTCTGCCAAGTGATAAACTAAACACACGATGGGTTTTTTTGTATTTATTCTATGTTTATTCATTTATCTTTTTAGTACATATTCTCAACTCAAAATACCTAATATTGTGAAAGTAATCCATTAGCAGAATTACATTTTAAAACATTAAGTCTCTCTCTGTCTCTGTCTCTGTCTCTGTGTGTCTCTCTCTCTCTCTCTCTCTCTCTGTCTCTGTCTCTCTGTCTCTCTCTCTCTCTCTCTCTCTCTCTCTCTCTCTCTCTCTCTCTCTCTCTCTCTCTCTCTCTCTCTCTCTCTCTCTGTGTGTCAATATAGATAGTTGAAATATCTTTCTTTTTGTTCTTAACATCAACCTCATTGCATACCGGGGATTTTTCCTGCCTTACATCCAAACCTGCTGCGGTAGGCTCCAGGTTTCCTGCAATCCTGCTCTGGATAAACCGGTTTAGATAATGTATATACGAGGTGTGGCAGAAAAGTAATGAGACTGATTTTTTTATTTACCAAAGATTTTTTATTTTTTTCAAACATCAATGTTATCCCCTTCAAAATAGTTCCCTTGGGCAGCTTCACACCGATGGAGATGTTGTTCCCACTGTTGGTAGCAGCTGGAAGTCTTCAACCGGTATGGTCTTCAGCATGTCCGTTACACTCTTTTGGGTGTTTTCTAAAGTCCCTAAATTACGTCCTTTGAGGACATTTTTCAGTTTAGGAAAAAGGAAAAAGTCACACAGACTGAGGTCAGGTGAATAAGGGGGCTGAGGAACCACAGGAATGCCTTTTGAGGTCAAAAATTATGTTATGGAGAGGGCAGTTTTTCGGCACCATTTTGGCACAGACCTTTCGCATGTGCAAATGTTCAGTCAAAATTTGAACGGTAAATCTGTTCAAATTTAATTGTTCACTCAACATTCTTAATGTTAAACGACGGTCTGATCTCACAAGAGTGTTCACACGTTCGATGTTTTCATTGGTTTTCGAAGTTGAAGTCCTCCCTGAACGGTGTTCATCTTCAACGTGTTTTCTGCCTTCCAAAAATAATTTGTGCCAGCGAAAAACTTGAGCTCGGGATAAAGAATGTTCCCCATAGGCCTGTTTTAACTTTTCAAATGTCACACTTGCCGTTTAATGGCACAACGTTGCTCCAAATTCTGCTGTTCCATTTTGCGTGACGCACAGTCACAAAAATTACATAGTTAACGGAAGGAGTTGAAACTCTCACTGAGCTATGGGAGGGTACTGATACATGTGCTCTATCAAGGACAACAGCGCAGCGTTGCCAGATCGCTTGCAGTGTTGCCAGTCTCATTACTTTTCTGCCACAACTCCTATTGTTCTTACTCTCAGATGCGATCTGTCATTTTATGCCTATCTGTACTCCTATTACTTGCTCTTGCTCTGCTCATTATGAGTTTGCTGTCCTTTATGTTGGGCTATTCAAGTCTCACTGCCCCTAACCTTCACACTACATGTTTGCTGTTCTTTGTTTCCCTCAATACTGCTATGTGGGGTCTGCACACTCATTGAAGTCTAAGAGTCCTGTTCTTCCTAAGCTCCCGTGATTTTCATGAGAAAATATTTTAAAACTTATAAAATTGTTCATATTCACTATCTAGTTTTGATTGTTTTTGCTTGTTTTTATCAGACAAAATCAGATTGTAAACCAAGTAGTGTAGTAAGCTTCCACTAACATTAAACTTGTATCCAAATCCCTTAAGTGTACAGTTCTGCCTGATTGTGACACAAAACTAAACTCCATAGGAGCTCCATGCCATAATTACTAAAACTAAAACTGAAACTAATATAAAAAAATAAAATGTCTTTGTGAAATAAAAACTAAACTAAAACTGAAAATACACGATGAAGGAAAACTAAACTGAATTTCCAAGGAAGGTCAGAAAAAATATAGAAATAAAAACTAATATAAAAAGGCAAAACTATAATAACCTTGGTCCTGAAATCAACCTAGTAAATTTTTCCAGTGCTGCTGTATCTTTTTTTTTTTTTTTTGGTAGCCTGGAGACCAAAACTGCACACACTGCTCCAGAGGAGGCCTCGCCAGTGTAATGTAAAACTTGAGCATAATCTCCTTGGCCTGTACTCTACACGCTGTGCTATATAACCTAACATTCTGTTAGTCTTCTTAATGGCTTCTGAACGCTGTCTGGAAGTTATTAGTATTGAGTCCATTAAGGTGTATTTTCAATTTTCAGAGCTCAGATTGTGTATTCAAATCTAACATTTTAACTTACTTTTGTGTAATAGTTTACATTTTACCTACATTTAAATTGAATCTTCCCCAGCCTGCATGTTGTCCAAGTTCCTCTGTAATAACTCTGTGGATTCTACTGTAGATTTGTCAATCCGCCTAGCCTATCCTCTAAAAATTTAACCAGCTTGTTATTTATATTCCTATCTAAATCATTATATATACTAGCAGAATACCCGCGCTTCGCAGCGGAGAAGTAGTGTGTTAATGATGTATTGTGTGTGTATATGTATATGTATGTGTGTGTGTGTATACACAAACATACACACAGGTGTATATATATATGTGTGTGTGTGTGTGTGTGTGTGTAGCTTTGGTCACTGAGTGCAAGGGGAAAAATAATAAAATATAGTCTAAGTTATTAAACAGTAAAACATTAACGTTTTAAGAAGTACAGGTACATTGAGCACTACTGGAGTGGTTGCGGGTAAACTACATTTTAAAGTCTGTGTAACAGGTAAGTAGTACTAACAGCAGCTAAAATGTATATGGATCATCTCTCGGTAGTTGATCCCTTTTGAAAGGCGCTACACGACGGCTGTGGTTACATTACATTTTCTATGTGAACGTTCAAATTTCTGCCTCTGGTAATGTGCCTTACCGGCATTACCAGCAATTAAAGAAAATTAGTTTTGTGTCCTCTGCAGTGTTAAGAGAGAGAGAGGCTTTGGTTTGGGATAAAAGGAAAACAGGTGTAAAGAAAGGAAAGGAGTTGCCTTTTATTAGTATAGATATATCTATACTAATAAAAGGCAAAGCCCTGACTGACTGACTCATCACTAATTCTCCAACTTCCCGTGTAGGTAGAAGGCTGAAATTTGGCAGGCTCATTCCTTACAGCTTCCTTACAAAAGTTGGGCAGGTTTCATTTCGAAATTCTACGTGTAATGGTCATAACTGGAAGCTATTTTTCTGCATATACTGTAATGGAGTTGAGCTCAAAAGCCGTGTGGTAGTTTCGTGTGACATCATCACGCCTCCCATGTAATCACGCAGTACGTAGAAAACCAGGAAGAGCTCCAAAAACCACGGAAGAAAACATACATTTATATAATTAAGAAGGCAGCAAAACCAGTGGAAGCGAGCGAGTGACATATAAAACCATATTCAACGGCTCACGTGAACTGACGCAGTGCGCAGACAAAAAGCAACAGTTCCAAAGAGTGCTGAACAAAAACCGAATTACACTGCTACGCTCAAATAGACAAACCACACGCCGTGGCGCAATAGTAGAGGCTTTGCCTCTAGTGCTGGCGTCCGAGGTTCGATTCCCGAGAGGGGATGCACTGAGTATGTACGCGTGCTTCCCGATTTAATTTTAGCCTTGCATCCCCTTGGTTTGAGATGTATGTTAAAAATATGCGGTGGTTGCAGAAAGACAGGTCACCAATTGAAGCTTTATGAATAATGGATACTTTATTCACGATCAATGATTGTTTTGGTAAAACCATAGTCTGTGTATTCATTAGATAAACGGTAAAGTAAGGGCGAGGGGAGGGTAACTTATTGAGGCACGCAGGCAAAACCACAATAGCATGCGGGCCCGATGTACTGTAGTGCGCGTCCACTCGATCTGAATTGCGCGATCACATTTGAAAAAAATATATCTTCAAGTTCTATTTAGTCCATATGTGTCAAACTCGAGGCCCGCAGGCCACATCCTGCCCGGCGTGTAATTATATCTGGCCCGCGAGATCATTTTATTTATTATTGTTATTAATGGCCCGGAGATATGAAGCGCTAGTAACACAAACTACAGATCCCATAATGCAGCGCTTCAGCTGCCTTGCTGAACACTTACCGCGTTAATCAAGTCTAGCTTATGATGCTGCAAGTTATTGCGAAGCTAGCCCACACGATGCCGAAGAGAAAAGGTGATTCTGAACATAGAGCCTTTAAAAACCGTTGGGAGGCTGAGTATATGTTTACTGACATTGCCGGTAAACCCGTGTGTCTCATTTGTGGAGCTAATGTGGCTGTAATTACAGAATTTAATCTAAGACGGCACTATGAGACAAAACATCAAGGTAACCTGAAAGACCTGAATGCAGTGCACAAGATACAGAAAGCAGAAGAGTTAAAGAAGAATCTGACACTTCAGCAGACGTTTTTACCCGAGCAAAATCACAAAGTGATTTCAAGTGAAGCTTTTATGGGAGACTGCAATGCACCAGTGCCAAGTAATGTTGAACCAAGTTGGCACTACGGAGTTCCCAAATACGCACTTTGTTGATAAACTGAGTGCACGGAGTTCGCACAGCGCTTTTTGGTGGCTTTGAAGAACAAAAAAAGAATTTGGAGTTGTTTCGCAACCCATTTGCTGTCGATGTGGAAACTGCACCTGTGCAGATTCAGATGGAGGTGATTGAGCTGCAGTGTAATGGCACACTGAACTAGACGGGATATATTTTTATGGAGAGCAAAATATTATGTTTAAGGTTTGAGTTGATTTATTCCGGAATAATATTCTGTCAACTAAATAAAAATTCCTTCTATTTAAAATTTAAATAGAACTTGAACAGAAACGATAGTTCATAATATCCAGGCAGACTTGCACGTAAAATCCGTTTTAACAAACGGCGTATTGCACTGATACAAAATAGCCTGCCCATTTAATTATTTAGGAATGGATAAAGATTTTGTACAAATGTTTTTCATTTTTCTTCCTTCATGGATTCTGGCACCCCCAGCAACAGTTGTTTGCACCCCAAAGACTGTGTATGTGTATGACAGCATCACTCACAACAGTGACAGAACAATTACATTGACAATCATGTTATGTTATTTTCAAAATGTTTCTTTTTCATTACTTCTTTAACAAGCTACTTCTCTGCTGCGAAGCGCATGTCTGTCTGTCTGTCATTTGTGGTGACAGAATGAGCTGAATACAGACATGTACAGGTCAAAATACCTGATATTGTGGAAAATCCAGTAGTAGATTTACATTTTAAAATACTTGTCCCCGTTTTTTTTCTTTCTCTCAACCGATTTTTATAATGAATATATTTTTAATCTCGACTGTTGTCTCTGTTGTTTTTGTGGCTGTCTGTACTCTCTATTACCTGCTCTGCTCATTAAGGATTTACTGTTCTTATTATAGGCTATTCAAGGCTCACTGCCCCTAACCTGGACAATACATGCTTGCTTTTCTTTGTTTCCCTCAATACACCTAGATGTTTGCACACTGATTCAAGGCAAAGACCCCTGTTTTTCCTAAGCCCCCATGATTTTAATGATCACACCTATCGGAACACAGAATCTGTTTTCTGAATTTTTATATCTTTTCAGGCCTGCAGCTGGCAAAATTCTGTCTAAATTGTATGTGTCTGAGATGGAATCTGATTATTGAAGGCATTCATTATAAGCACATTGTCTTGGAGCAGTAAATGATGTGTGCTGTGGACATTTTTGAGTAAAAAAAACCCTCAAACTTAATATAAATTTCATTCTGGGGAAAAAAAAAGGAAAAGTTAAAAAGTGCCGTCAGTCAGCATAGATTTGTTCAGCACAAATGACAAAATATTTAAAAAAATTATAAAATTGTGTAAAATTGTTCATATTCCGTGTCTGGTTTTGATTATGCTTGTTTTTATCAGACAAAAAACAAAACCAGATAGTAAACCATGTAGTAAGCTTCTGCAAACATTAAACTCTTATCCAGATCTGTATATTTTTTATATATATATATAGATAGATAGAGATATAGTGTAAAATTAAAACTAAACATACACCATGAAGGAATACGAAAACTACATAATTTTCAAGTAAGGTAACAAAAATATAGAAAATAAGGAAAAACTAAAATAATAATCTTGACCCCTGTGGAACACCATTCTTAATATCACCCAACCATGATAGGATTCCTTTCAGCATAGCCTTCTGCTTCCTGTGGCACCTTTTATCGAATGCTTTCTGTATGTCAAATACAGTATAATATTATGCTCCATTTTGATCATATCGTTTTGTTGCTTTTTCATAGAATTCCAGCATGATAGGAAAAATGACGCTTCTGAACCCATGCTTGACTATTTAGTAAAACTCCTGTTATGTGTTGCCAAATCAAAATTAATGGGACCATAAAAATATTTACTTAAAATGTCAATAGCATTATAATATAATATGGGGAAAATACATATACTGTTGTGATTGGGGTCATCGGCAGTACCCCATCTCTAATGGTAGCAGCGCACGGGCAGCTCCGTAGCTATACTGCTGCATTTTGTAAAATTATAACCAAAGCAATTGGGCGTCCTATGCAGGAAGAGGATTACAGTAATCCCTCGCTATATCGCGATTCGACTTTCACTCTATCGCGGATTTTAAATGTAAGCACATCTAAATATATATCACGGATTTTTCGCTGGTTCGCCGCTTTCTGCGGACAATGGGTCTTTTAATTTAGGTTACATGCTTCCTCAGTTTGATTGCCCAGTTGATTTCATACAAGGGACGCTATTGGCGGATGGCTTAGAAGCTACCCAATCAGAGCATGTATTACATATTAACTAAAACTTCTCAATGCTATAAGATATGCTTCCCGCGTGGGGCTTGTTTTGTTTGCTTCTCTCTGTCTCACTCTCTCTGCCTGACGGAGGGGGTGTGAGCAGAGGGGGCTGTTTACACAGTGGCTGTTTGCCTAGAAGATAGGACGCTCCTCTACAAAATGCCGCTTTACCGCGGTGCTTCTGTATACTTAAAAGCACGTATTGATTTTTTGATTGTTCGCTTTTCTTAGCAAGCGCTCTCTCTGACATTATCTGCTCTTCATGGTGCTCCTTTGAAGATAAGATCTGTTTGCATTCTTTTAATTGTGAGAAAGAACTGCCATCTCTGTCTTGTAATGAAGCACAGTTTAAACGTTTGACTAAAGGGTGTTATTTCATGTCTAGAGGGCTCTAATAATGTTAACAGTGTGGGAGAGTTTCTAAGGGCTTAAAATATATAAAAATAACCATACAAACATATGGTTTCTACTTCGCGGATTTTCACCTATCGTGGGGTCTGGAACGCAACCCCTGCGATCGAGGAGGGATTACTGTATTTAGAAGGTCGTAAACAGGTTTTCTATGCTCTAACTGCGAAAAATATTCGATTTATAAATAAAGAATCCTACTTCGCAGAAATTCATTTATCACGGCAGAGTCTGGAACGGATTAACCGCGATAAACGAGGGTTGACTGTAATGCATAACGTGTATTTAGAACAAGAAATGTTTAGAACATTTAACAATGCGCTTTGTCCTACTCTTTCTCGTACTCTTCTCGTCTGCCACAGTGGTGAATCCAAGTTGCTGGTGTTCTTCTAATCTGAAGATGGGAGCTAAAGCAGATTGCCCCCGTGTCGCAGTACCTATCTTGTGTGCTTGAGTGCTGAAGTAACAGCTTCTATTTTGAATGAAGTCTTGAGACTGTACCTGCCTTCTCTATACAGTAATAAAGTACCTGTATTTATTTTGGAAACATGGACTTGTGCGACTCTGTGACCCATGCTTCACAATACAGTTGAACCTCAGTGAATCGAAGCAATTTTCCCCCATAGGATTGTATGTAAATACAATTAATCCGTTCCAGACTGTACGATTAAGCACAAATATAGTTAATTACACCATAGAATGCACAGTGTAATAGTAAACTAATTCAGAAACATTGAATAACACTGACACAACACCCAGGCTCCCTGCTCAGCTACACGAGCAGTCTCTCTCTCTGTCTCTGTGTGTGTCTGTCTGTCTGTCTCTGTCTGAACAGAGGGGAACATTTGAACAAATTGAAACTCGCAAGCAACCAAAAAAGTAACATTGTAGGAGTTAATGCTAATAGCCTTACAGCCCGTTTGCTGTAAATACTTTTTTTTAAAATGAGTTTTAAGCACAGGTAAAAAAACGAACATTTGAAAAAAGAGAAAAGTAACATTGCAACAATTCACGCTATGAACTGAAAAATTTAACTTTTGAAAAATCCGTAATACAAAAACCACCAAGAAAACTAACCTTGCATGAGTCGAGTTCTGGCATGAAGTGAGGAGGAACTGGGTGGAGAGGAGGGACAGTCTGGCTCCGCAATGAAGGGATGTTTTCCTTCAGGTGTTTCATGATTTCTTGGGTTTCTGGTGTTTTTAGGTGGTGGGAATGAAAGCCTCATGCAGCCATTTGTGGGATATTGATGTAATCAGTCAGGAGGTAGAGGTCGCTGTGAGGAAAGGAAGAGTAGAGGAAGGAAGTGTGAATAAAGTTAAAGAAGAACTGACTACATTGCATGGTCCATTTATTTCAACAATATATAACATATTGGCGACGAGGCTGGCAACTTTTGGACTCTCGCCCCCTCCTGTGTTTCTCGAAACTCCGGGTGAGCCTGCAATACCGTTTAATTCTTGGCTAAGGATGTTTGAGAACTATGTGCTAGCTCTTACTGACACGCCATTATCTGATAAACGTAAACGTGCCCTATTGATTCATTGCCTAGGGACTGAAGCTCAGCGTATTTAGTATACTCTTGCTATTGCTGATGATACATTCGCTGCTGCTCTTGTTGCACTGAAAGACTTTTTTATTCCAAAAGTGAACATTGTGGCTGAAAGAAGTAAATTTCGCCAAAGAGCGCAGTAGCCTGGTGAATCTACTTTGCAATATGTTGCCGCACTGCGCGAGCTCATTGCTAATTGTGATTTCGGCGTGCTAGCAGATGACATGCTTAGAGATCAAATCATAGAGAAAACAAATATGCCTCGCATTCGAGAACGATTATTGCTAGAGACGGACCGAACATTACAAAAAGCGATTGCTATTGCAGGGCAAATTGAATGTGCAGTGGCTGAAGCTAAGGCTATGGTTACTAATAATGAATCGTCTGTTAATGCTGTACACACAAATTCACAAGGTACGGGATGAGCGAGGCAGGAACCTGTTTTTAATGCGCGTGCATCTGCAAAACAAAAAGCAGCGGCTCAGGCTTCAATTGCGGTGCAACAGAAAACCATGTTATCGCTGTGGATCTCGAATGCACCTGGGTAATAACCACAATTGTCCAGCAAAAGCAGTAAGATGCAGACATTGCGGTAAATTTGGTCATTTTGCTAAAGTATGTCGTTCGTGCCACATCCACTTGTGCTGTGCAAGAAGTTACTGTTCCTGACCTTACTGTTCTTAGCATTGATGACACTACAGTTGCAAAACGGAGGAAGGGTCTCTGGTGCACAGTGTCCTTCAAGCTACCTGCACTCAACCAGTTCAAGCAAACTTACTTGTGGACACTGGCTCAGCAGTTTCAATTCTACCTGAAGTATTCTATCGTCAACATTTTAGTAACGTACCACTTGTTCAGTCAAAAGTGCAACTAAAGACTTATATGCAGAAACCAATTCCAGTACTGGGATGTATTACTCTTTTCATTACAAGGGATGCAAACCATTCACAAGCTACATTTTATGTTGTGCCATTGGGAGCAGCTTTGTTAGGCATGGACCTTTTTATGGCACTTAATTTAGAAATTAGAAATGGAAAAATTGCAGCCAAGAAAATGCCCAATGACCTTGTATACAAGATGACAGTAATGAATATTAAGAATACTCATACATTAGGCGTGACTGATAGATTTATACATAAGGTTAAACTACGACATGAGGTAATACCTGTTCAACAGAAACTTCGTCTACCATTTTCTGTCCGTGAGGCTGTCTCTAAAGAACTAAAGAGACTTGAACAGGAAGACATTATAGAGAAAACTGATTCGTCTCCTTGGGTGTCACCATTAGTAGTAATTAAAAAAAAATCAGGTGCAATACGACTATGTGTAGACCTTCGTGAGCCAAACAAAGCTGTGGTGATAGATAGCCACCCTTTACCACACATTGAAGAAGTGTTCACACAGCTTCGAGGAGCTAAAATGTTCTCCACCATTGATCTTCAAAATGCTTACCATCAGGTACCTTTACATGAGGATAGCAGAGATATTACTGCATTTATAACACATGATGGACTTTTTTTTCGTTTTAAAAGAGTACCTTATGGTCTGGCATCAGCTCCAAGTGCATTTCAGAGAATGATGTCCTTGATCCTAGCAGGGCAGGATGGGGTGCAGTGTTACTTAGATGACATTATAGTATATGGGGACTCGCCATCTGTTCATGAACACAGGTTACAAGCAGTACTTCATTGTCTGCATGACAGTGGGCTGCAGCTTAATATGGAGAAATGTCAATTCAGAAAAACTGAACTGACATTTTTAGGCCATAGAATTTCTTCTGCTGGCCTTCAGCCCAATGTTGAACACATAAGAGCAGTAACTGAAGCTCCACCACCTCATGATATATCTTCTTTACGCTCATTTCTTGGATTGACTGCTTGGTATTCTAAGTTCATTCCAAATTATGCCACTGTGGTAGAACCCCTTCGTGAACTGCTTAGGAATTCTGGAGAATTTTCTTGGACAAATGTGGCACAAGAAAGCTATGATTGTATTAAGAAACTTATTGCTACCAGTCCAGTGCTTACAATTGCAGGCAATGAAGGGTCTAAAATTGCAACTACAGATGCTTCGGATTATGGTATTGGTGCTGTTCTTGCGCAGAATCATGGTGGATTTGAGAAAACTGTTTCCTTTGCATCTCGTACATTGTCAGAATGTGAAAGACAGTACTCTACTATTGAAAAGGAGGCTCTTGCTTGCATGTGGGCCACAGAGAAATGGCGTACCTACTTGTGGGGACGTCATTTTACCTTATGCACTGACCACTGTCCATTAACCACACTATTTACTAGCAAGGGGCTTGGACGAGCAGGCATGAGAATTGCAAGGGGGTCAGCGCAACTTATGTCATTCAACTACAGTATTGAGTATAAACCTGGGCATGAAAATATCACTGCTGACTGTTTATCACGCTTGCCACTGTCTTGAGACAGTATCGGAACAAGACCCTGACTTGGAATTTGTTGATCTGGTGTCTGAAACTGCTCTGCAGTCACTGCAGCAAAGTCAACAAAGTGCTTGTGCATTGTGCCCTATTCTACAAAAGGCCAAGACTTATATTACTAAAGGATGGCCTTGTACTTTAAAAGGACTTGAATCAGATGTTATTTCAGAATTCAGACAGAGTTGGCGGTACAAAATGAACTTATTATTCGTGGCACTCATCGGGTCATTGTCCCATCACAATTACAGTCTAAGATGATTCAGCTGGCACATTCTACCCATCAAGGGATTGTACGAACGAAACAGAGACTCAGGGATTTATATTGGTGGCCTGGCATGGACTCCCAAGTGGAAGATGCTATCAAATTATGTACAACTTGCATACAGCATGATAAAACCGCTAACACAAATACAGCTCCATTACAACCAGTGCCTATCCCAAATTCAGCTTGGAACAAACTTGCTATTGATATTGTGGGGCCATTTCAAACTGCACCATATGGCTATCGCTATGCCATTATACTTATTGACTACTTCAGTAAGTGGCCAAAAGTTGCTTTTGCATCTGCTGTGACTTCGGAAACCATTATACATTTTTTGTGCACTATTTTCAGTAGGGAAGGAAATCCACTGGAAATTGTTACTGACAATGGATCTCAGTTTACGTCTTCTGACTTTGAAACATTTCTTAGTAATAGGGACATCATACACACTCGCAGTTCTGTTTTACTATCCACAAGCAAATGGTGAGAGAGAGCGTTTTAACAGGGTATTAAAGGACTGTTTGCAAATGGCAAATATTGAAGGAAAGCCTTGGAAGTCATTTGTCACTGAATTTTTAGAGACCTATCGTGCTACTGCACATGCAGTAACACAAGTCACCTGCTGAGCTCTTACATGGTCGCTGAATGATAACTAAATTAAACATTAGAGACCTGCTTCCAACTTTGCCTTTGAAGCAACATACTACTGTGGCGCAGCATGTACAACAGAAACAAGAACAAATGAAAAAATATACAGATATGCGTCGCAGAGCAAAATCACCACCTTCTTTCACTTGTGGGAGTTTTGTGCGTATTAGGAAGCCAGGCATAGTCCAAAAGGATCAATTCAAATTCGGTCGCCCTTACCAGATAATTGCTCAGAAAGGCCCTGCCACATACCTGTTGTCAGATGGCAAGATCTGGAATGCAGTTCACCTCGCTCCAGTTACAGCTGTACAATCCAGTCTGACTTCAGACACACAACCAGAGGATTCATATGTTCCAACCCGTCCAATTCAGTCGGCTGCTATTTCTACTGGTACACCTGGGCAGTCTTTTTCCAATATATGGAGAAATAGAGTGCGACAGGCTCCGGTGTGGACAAAGGACTATGTCAGATAAAGATTTACAGCATTTGGAAGCTACACGTGTTACCTTAACAGTTATAAAGGAATGGGATAGTTTAATTGATTGGTTAGTATAATGTTGAAGATTAGAGATTAGTTTTCTCATATAATGTTTTAATATTATTAATGATTGTTCTTTTTTTGTTTTTTTTTTTTCTTCAAAAGGGGGTATATGTGGGATACTGATGTAATCAGTCAGGGAGGAAAGGGGTGGAAGAGGAAAGGAAGAGTAGAGGAAGGAAGTGTGAATAAAGTTAAAGAAGAACTGACTACATTGCATGGTCCATTTATTTCAACAATATAGAACACCATTCCAAAAACAAAGTCCTTGTGACCCAACCCTTCGTGTTTGACCTGCACATTACTGGCAGTCTGGCTTTGTTTACATTGTGCTGCTTGAAAGCACAAGGGTTCTCAAATTGGTAAATAAGTAAACTGGTAAACAGTTTTTCCACCTCTTCCAGCACTTGAAGCCTCTGCCTGGTTAACGATGTAACTCCTTTTGCAATATCAGCTGCTTTAATAGATTCTTTCTGCTTTAGAATAGTCAATCATAGATTTTGACGACTTGTACTCGGCGGCAAGATCAGTAACACGAACGCCAGGCTCAAACTTTTCAATTTCTTTCTTAGATTTCAATTTTCTTCAAAACTTTCTCCTCGCCACTCTACACTTGCTTAGAAGCCATAGTTAACTGCAAAAGCACACGAAATACTGTAGAGCACAAAGAGAGTGCAGGTAAAGCACGCACGTCTGACTGAGAACAATGAACAGGGAGCGGCTCTGCTTACATACAGTAATCGGCGCGTATGAACTAGCCAGCCAGGCACGCACGCACGTGCAGGCTCTCTCTCTCAGCAGCAGGCAGGCAGGCACGCACATGCAGCACCGCCTCTCTCTCTCTCTCTCTCTCTCTCTCTCTCTCTCTCTCTCTCTCTCTCTCTCTCTCTCTCTCTCTCTCTCTCTCTCTCTCTCTCTCTCTCTCTCTCTCTCTCTCTCTCTCTCTCTCTCTCTCAGCAGACACGTCTAATCGAGAACAATGCAACACGTGTGGAAATCCTCGGCTCTCACAAACCTAAAGGGAAACTGGCGTGGTCGTGAACCAAGGCAAAAGTTTGGCAAATTTTTTGGTCGTGAACCGAGGTTCCACTGTACCTGTTATTTTTGTTTTTATATAATTTTTTTTTATTTATTTATTTTAAAAAGCATGTTTAAAACTACATAAATTACACCCCTCCCCAAACCCCCCAAACATTTTTTTGTTCATTGCAAAGTAAACTTTGAGAAGTGCTATGAAACTACCCAGACAGACGCTCAGAGCTCTGACTTGGAATTTGGCTCTGTGTATGATTATGTGCCTACACTCTTGCCAAGACTGGAAATTTCACAGAAGACTGTCCCTTTCTTTTGGTCTAACAAGAAAGTGACCACCTGTTGCAGGGTTTCCAAGACTTGACGAAAGTGTAAGTGCACCATCAAGTATTTTAGCATCGCATTATCATCTTTGATGGCCTTTTTTGGTTGGAAAAAATGTTAGTTATACTGAAATTTGTTTGGTTAAACTCAAATCTGTTAAATGCGATATCATATCAATGTTTGTCTGGACCAACAAAAAGTAAAAGTCCAATCGACTTTATTCAGTTGCCACAATGCACAAAGCACCCTCTCCTCCACTATACTCATAAATAAATCACAATAATAATCCTCCAACTCCCAGACGTGTTGCCACCCTTCCACCCAGCTCAGCTCGCCATCTGGGAGCTCCCATAGTCCTTTTATTCTCCCTGACCCAGAAGTGTTCCCAGTCCATGTGATTCAATATCACTTCCGGGTCAGGAACAAGTCTTTCACCCCGGAAGCACGTTGCTCTTCCTTTGAGGCACTTCCAGGTTATAGAGCACAAAGAAGTCTTCTGTCCTCCCTGCAGCTCCCTCTAGCGGCCCCTGTGGTACCCAGCAGGGCTGAGGATAAAAACTACAAAGTCCATTACTCCCTGCTGGTCTTCGGGGCACCTCCATACTGCAGGGAGGGCTCCATCTGGCAGCCTGGGGTATTGGCCGGGATGACAAGCCGGCCAAATACCACACAGTGTGGGAGCAGTGGTAAATACTGTAGTGATGTACTGTATTTAGATACTGAAATTTATTTAAACAGGGTTTTCTGTTCATAAAACTGCAACAGGCATTTTAGGTGTTTTGTGTCGTGTGTGTGTGTGTGTGTGTGTTTTTTCCCTTTATCTTTAAGCAATTAATGAACTTTTAGTTATGCCTAACAAAGCAAACTTGCTTCTTGGAGTAATATTTTTACATTATCTGTGATACTTGTCAGATTATAATTACTAAGACAAGGTTAATTGAGTGTCAGTTTTTTTTTTTTTTAAATTTGTATGTTCTATCCAGCAATTATTTTATGCTGTTTGGCAGCTTGGCTGGCAAAATACTCGTTTTATTATTACACTAAACCCTGGACTCTCTTTAACCCTAGGCTATGGCAATCATTAATGGCTATCTGTATGTATTTGGAGGCACAACTGGCTATATCTACAGCACAGACTTGCATAGATTGGACTTGACAACTAGAGAATGGATTCACCTCAAACCGAACAATTCTCCTGATGATCTTCCGGAAGAAAGGCAAGTAGAGTTTAGGTGTGAATCTTGTGTTTTAAGCTGAAGTACTCTACATAGACATGCATTTATTGGGTACTTTGAAAAAATTACACAAAGTTAATATACTTTGTTGTGAAATCAAGTTTCAATTTTGGACTGAGAAATTTGCTTATAATTGTTGATGAAGTTAATTGATAGATTTACCATTTACCATTTGACACATTTTCCAAACATAGTTTGTAAAAGAGGTGAGTTCCATAAATATACAGTAAAAATTATACACGAAGGTTTCCTTGTTTTGTTTGTTTTGGTTTTGTGTTTTATTCCCGTTTAATTTTAAACATTCTTTAACCCAGCTGTTTTTATGCACATCAACACGTTTTAAATCTGTGTTTTTGGAGAGATCACTCAATTTCCCTTTTTTTTTTTTTTTTTTTTTCCACAAAGTCTATGTAAAGGCTTGTGTTAATGTTTGTTCTTTTCAGTTACAATACTAATTTACTGCATTCTAAATGTGAAGCTGTGTTGGTCATAGAATATTCCCCTAATTTGATTAAATCTGTTGGGTAACAAGACAGAAAAAAATACTCTTCTAAAAATACCTTAAAATTGCAGAAATAAACCAGTACATTGAAATTGACATACTAATAAAAAAAAAAAAACCTTAACGGAGAATGTCAGAAGTTTGGGAGCAAGGGCTCCTTGATCTACTTAATTAATTAACCAAATGAGCCATAGGGTCCAAGGAAGGTATTGGTCAATGATGTATTTAAAAGTTGATTTTATTCATGGACTGAATCGTGAGTTGCAATGGGTGCTTCATATATACAATAATGCATAGGAAAAAGTCCCAAATGGCAACACCACCAACATGACATCCGATGTGCTATTTTGTTTTTTTGTTTTTTTTTGTTTTTTTTTGCTCTCGCTAACTAGGCAGTGATGTGGGTACACCACTTTGTACCTGTTTGTGTGCAACAAATTTTTGTCTATTTTCATTATTTTGCTCAAGACAAAACAAGATGAACTTAAATACAGAACACTCGCATGGGCAGTTTAACATCAAAGCATTCTGTTTTCCTGAATTGTACCAGTATCAATCACAGTAACATCTGTTTGAACTGAGCAGGAATTCAAGCAGATGCCTCAAGCTATATGGATGATTTTATCACCTCTGAAGAGATGGGCGCCAGGACTAAATTGGCTTACAACTTAGGAAAGGAAGAAATCCAGGTGCTTCAAACTATATTTGATTACTTTACAACCTGTGAACAGGAGGAGATGCTGTGGGACTAGAAATGGCCACACCAGTTTACAGCTTGAGGCAGGAAAGTTTTAGAACATCAAAAACTTTGTTGGTGAAAATGAACATACTCAAATAGATGAAATATACTGCTCAAAAAAATTAAAGGAACACTTTTTTTAATCAGAGTATAGCATCAAGTCAATGAAACTTCTGGGATATTGATTTGGTCAGTTAAGTAGCAGAGGGGGTTGTTAATCAGTTTTCAGCTGCTTTGCTGTTAATGACATTTAACAGGTGCACTAGAGGGGCAACAATGAGATGACCCCCAAAACAGGAATGGTTTAACAGGTGGAAGCCACTGACATTTTTCCCTCCTCATCTTTTCTGACTGTTTTTTTTCACTAGTTTTGCATTTCGCTATGGTCAGTGTAACTTCTGGTAGCATGAGGCGAAACCTAAACCCTACAGAGGTTGCACAGGAAATCCAACTTCTCCAGGATGGCACATCAATGTGTGTCATTGCCAGAAGGTTTGCAGTGTCTCCCAGCACTGTCTCAAGGGCATGGAGGAGATTCCAGGAGACAGGCAGTTAGTCTAGGAGAGCTGGACAGGACCATAGAAGGTCCTTAACCCATCAGCAGGACTGGTATCTGCTCCTTTGGACAAGGACAAACAGGATGAGCATTTCCAGAGCTCTACAAAATGACCTCCAGCAGGCCACTGGTGTGAATGTCTCTGACCAAACAATCAGAAACAGACTTCTTGAGGGTGGTCTGAGGGCCCAACGTCCTCTAGTGGGCCCTGTGCTCACAACCCAGCGCAGTGGAGCTCGATCGGCATTTACCATAGAATACCAGAATTGTCAGGTCCACCAATGGTACCCTGTGTTTTCACAGATGAGAGCAGGTTCACCCTGAGCACATGTGACAGACGTTGAAGGGTCTGCAGAAGCCATGGAGAATGTTATGCTGTCTGTAACATCATTCAGCATGACCAGTTTGGTGGTGGGTCAGTGATGGTCTGGGGAGGCATATCCATGGAGGGACACACAGACTTCTACAAGCTAGACAAAGACACCTTGACTGCCATTAGGCATCAGGATGAAATCCTTGGACCCATTGTCAGACCCTACGCTGGTGCAGTAGGTCCTGGTTTCCTCCTAATGCACGACAATGCCCTGCCTCATGTGGCAAGAGTATGCAGGCAGTACCTGGAGGATGAAGGAATTGAAACAATTGAATGGCCTTCACGATCCCCTGACTTAAACCCAATAGAACATCTGTGGGACATTATGTTTCGGTCCATTAGGCGCCGCCAGGTTGCTCCTCAGACTGTACAACAGCTCAGGGATGCCCTCGTACAGATCTGGGAGGAAATGCCACAAGACACCATCCGTCGTCTAATTAGGAGCATGCCCCGACGTTGTCAAGCATGCATACAAGCTCGTGGGGCCACACAAGATACTGAAAAGCCTTTTCAGTATCTTAAGTTTTTGAAAAAATGGACTAGCCTGCCACATCTTCATTTCACTCTGATTTTAGGGTGTCTACACAATTGAGCCTTCTGTAGGCAGAAAACTTTTATTTCCATTAAAAGACTTGGCATCCTTTTGTTCCTAAGACATTGCCCTGTCGTTATTTGTATAGATATCCAACTTCATATTGAGATCTGATGTATCTGTGTTTCTTTAAAGTGTTCCTTTAATTTTTGTGAGCAATGTAGTTTGAGCAGATTCATTCATCATATTGACAGTCAGCCAATCAGGTATATGTAACAATTACATGTTATGAAACCCCTATGGAATTTTAAAATAAATATGACGGACTAAACAACAAAACGACAGACCAACATCCAAATAAGACAGAGCAGTGGTGTCAGAAGAGGAGAAGACATAGCCATGTCAGGATCATCAGCTAAAGGATTCCATGAATATCAATTTATTAAATTGATGCCACCCTGGGACATTAAGCTTTGACATCCTTTCTTTTCATAAGCCATTTTCTAAAGACTATATACAGTATATCTAGACTTTGCTATCATTTTCTATTATTCCTTGTTCTATATAGTAGTATTATTCATGTAATAAATACCTTGCTGCTTTTAACTTTATATACTTTATATC
This sequence comes from Polypterus senegalus, assembly GCF_016835505.1. Lineage (NCBI taxonomy): Eukaryota > Metazoa > Chordata > Cladistia > Polypteriformes > Polypteridae > Polypterus > Polypterus senegalus. The sequence continues at coordinate 40,504,715 of NC_053161.1, forward strand.
TAGAGTGATTGAGGTGATAAGGTATATATTAAAGAGCACCTGGAGCAGTCAGAAGTTTGCCATATCCTCTGATTTGCAAGGTTTATTAAGGCTGAGGGTGAAAGCGCCACCCAGTAGTAGGGAACATTACATAAATAAGGCATTCTTGGTTGATAAATGGGCAATAGCTAAGGATGTTAAGCCTTTCTATGATTAAATAATATTTCTAGAGACCAAAGTAATATGGTCTGAGATTTAAAACCCTGCATGTTTGCGCCAATAAAAAGTGTCACTTACAATGCTAAGAGTGACAAGTTGTGTGTGCTATTCATAAACTCTAATGTTTAAATCACACAAGTGCCTTAATTAGCTGTGTATGTGTCATTCATAAGGCATTGGTGGTGGTAGGGTTTGTGTGTATTTTCCTAAGATGCAAAGTAGACCAACCCGGTAACAAACCTGATGAGTACACATCAGAGAGAGTCAATTTTGAAAATGCACACAGAAAGCATATGGGAGACACTGAAGTCTACTGCAGTAAGGTGTTTATGGTCTGATGTGACTAAAATTGAGCATTTTGGATGTCGGGCTAAGCTCCATGTTTGGATGTAATCCAAACATTGCACATGACCTCATCCCCACTATGAAGCAAGCATGCTAGCGGTGTTGGTATCTGGCTGTGGGTATGCTTCTCTGCAGCAATCCCTGGAAGCCTTGTTAGGATAGAGCAGCAAAATATAGAGAAATCCTGGAGAAAAACCTGATGGAGTCTGGAAGAAACCTCCTTTTTGGAAGATGTGTTTTCAGGCATGATTTTCTTGCTTTTGAAATGCAGTGATAACCTTGAATTAAGAATGGAAATCCTGAAAAGTTTTATTTTACCTCTTTATTTTCAATAAAATTTTAGGCTACCCTCAGAATCGGCTGAAATTTTAAAGTTAACTGGGTTAGATTTGGGGTTGAGGATGAGTTTCCAAAATTCATTTCATGTCTCATTTACGACAAGACGACAAAATTTTAAAATGCACTTATATAGAAAATTAAAAACCATCACAAAGGGATAAAAACCAGCATGGAGAATATTTTGATTTTCTAATGTACTATACACATTTTGAATGAAAAACAACAAACTGGCAATATGAATCTTGGTTAAAAGCCTTGTATCCACACCTCATGACTCCCCATGAGTGATCTGCTATACTGAAACTCTCAGAAAAATGTAGTGAATGCTGCTGAGCGGTCTACTCGTAAATTAGGGTTAAAGTTAGGTGGTGAGGTCACTTAGCTCTTCAAAAGAGCATGTTTCTATACCCTAATTTACTAATCTGCTGCTTCCACTTATCAAGATGGAAACGGAATATGGCAAGCTGGCAGTCAAAATCTACTTTTAAGACAATAACTTATTGTTCAGACCGGCTGCAATTGAAACTTAAATTCTTCTCACAGTGCTGCCCTTTATTAAAGGTATTGTAGCAAACTCCCCTTTTTGTTAGATGAAGAGTCCTCACACACAAAATATCTCCTACTCTTAGGTTCTGTCGGTTGCCGTTCCTGATTATTTTTTTCCTAAGCCTTAATTTGGAGTTTCCAGGTGAAATGTACTTTTGTGAATTTTTGTTATGAAAGTAATCGCCCAATCAATCTTTTCATCAATAACAAAAATAATATATATTTTTAAACAACAATAAATCCCTATAAACAATTCCTATAACCACTATATCTATACAAACCCCTTGAACACTCTATTACCCAGAATTCGGCGCAGCAGTAAAGAAAGCAAAAAAAGCCAGAAGGAAAAAATGAAAAAGAAGAAATATCCTATTTCTAAACACCCCACATATCTTCTCAACTACATAGATCTATATTAAACATGTATCTAAATACCCAACGGATGCATACATATAATTCACCCCCAATGTACCCCAGTCCCTTTTATATTAACTTTTGTTCAAAAGTTTATCTTCACTCGGCCAGGGAAAAACTACAGTAGCACAAGCGACCAATTTTGAGGTGATGTCGCTGAGACTTTTTACTGAACTTCTAGATAACGAGGAGATCTCACCGGCTTAGTGTCGGTTCTTTTTGAGGAGGGATGAAAATCCGTCACACCCGGGAGTCCTCCGCGCTAGCGTTCGTCCATGGCTGACGCCCGCTTCATTATAGCCAAGACAAGACATGAACTCCGAAAGTTCCTTTAGGTTTAAAGGAAAACCTATCCGTGCACCCAACAGTCCTTAATCCAGAGTCTGTCTTGAATGGTTTACTGCTTGCAGCTCCTTGTTATATGCCTTCCCAGCTCCTTTCCTCTAGTTCACCTTCTACTCCTCGTTTCTTCTTGGGGGGTTTTTTTTTTTTTCCCCCCCATACGCGCCTTTTTAAAGTCAGTTAACCTTTATGTCACACCAACGTACCGTATGGCAAGGACCCACTGGCGTAGTTTGGCCCCCAACTCCCCTTAAAGAGATATCCCCAGTAAGTTATTTTCTAGGCCCCTCTGAAAGAAGCAAGAGGCAGATCCAGTTAAAAAGCACACAAAAAACATATGTGACAACCGTTACAGTATGGTGACGACCTATTATTGAATATCCAAAAAACTGTCAATACTTTTCTGGTCAGTTTGCTGATCTACATTTTTTTTTATTACGTCAGAAAGAAGAATTTATTACTTTGAATCAGAGAGAAATAATAGAGCCTTATATAATACTCCACAATTTTATGCTGTCTTTAAAGAGTGATCGGAATGATAAGTAAAACATTAAGTGCTAATTACTTATTTGGCCTGACACATTTCATGTTTATAAATTTTGTGCTGCACAATAAAACAAAATCCTGTTCCTTTCATTAATTGTAGAATGTGTTTTGTGAATTTTTTTTTTGTCTTCAAGGTTTGAGTGTACAGGTTTTGGAAAAGAGGAGTACTGCACTACTCTTATGCCGTTTTTAGTGGTATCTATCAGATCACTTTGCTTGGTTATTGTACATATGGAACAGCCCCTCCCATTTCTACTGCTTTTACTTATTACTAACACTTACTGTTTAAGCTTTTTCATTTTGGAAATCTGAGGTTGGGCACTAAAGCTGTATACCCTTCCCTTTCTCCAGGTACAGACATGAAATTGCTCATGATGGACAGCGAATATACATCTTGGGTGGAGGAACTTCTTGGACTTCATATCCTTTAGATAAGGTAGTTTATGAAATTGATTATATTTAATGGACACTGCTACACTATTTTTTTTTTTAAATATACTTGGAGAGCAAGTTAATGTAAATAGCCAATTGGTAACTATTAAGGAAAGCCTTGGGAAGATTGACATTGGCCAATCCTAAACTTTTATCACCATGAAGCACTTAAGAAGAAAATGTATATGGTTTTTAAAAGTAATGTCTGTTTTAATGAAAATGGCTTACAGAGTAAGACTTGCAAGGTTCATTATAATGTAGCTTTATAAGGTAGCAGCAGCACAATTAGAATTACAAAGAAGCAATGCGGAGTATAATCTAATTGGAAAAATTCATCTGGTCATTTTAGCTTGACTGAGTTCCACTTGTCTCTTTGTTTAAAAATACAAAACACACTTAATCTTCTGTGTGTTTTCTTGCAGTCGTCAAAGCTTCCATAAAATGTGAGTTAGTAGTGGGTCTTCCTTGTTTTGGTGTTACAATTCCGCAAGTACAAGTAACTGCTAGCAGTCTTCACTAAGTTGCCTATATGATAAGAACACAACACTTAAAGAATAAAACAGTAAGCACTACACTTTCAAAGTCCAGAATCTGGGAGGCTGCAGAGGTTAATAATAATTTTTATATTGAGTACATTACTAAATATTAAAATATGAGTTCTAGAAGTTGTTTTAAAATGGCAAAAAATCTAAAAATAGTAGACAAAGACTGATGCTCTGAGATATTTAGTTTATAAAATTCTATAATGCAGCAGTATTTTTTGATTTAAAGGTAAATTTATTTCTTGCTGTTTCAGAATGTAATTTATTTTATATTCATCAGTTCTGTGATAAATATGTATATGTGTATGTATACTGTATAGGAATTTTATTCCATTTAGTACACGGTCCGTTTTTTTCTTTCTATCTAGATACATGCCTACAATTTAGAAACAAATTCATGGGAAGAAATAACAACAAAACCTCATGAGAAAATTGGTATGTGCTTTTTTTCTACTTCCCTGAGAATAGGAGAGTCAAACCATAAATATGTGTGCGTAGGACCTCTTTGTTGATTAACTGTTTTAGTAATTGGGTGCTTTTTTAATTTTTGGGGTAAGGGTCTTTTACAAAATGTGCATAACATAAAATTATAGTGTGTAGCTGTTTTCTTGTACATTTTATTTTAATATGAAATTTTGACGTATAATGATATACAGGTGAACCATGGCAAACGCAGTACTACTTACTGGAAAGACCTCCTCCTACTCCTTTTACCACTCTGAATCCCTGAGAGGCAAAACGAACGAAACAAACACGCAAGAAAGAAATGAATAAAACTCGCACAACTAAACAAGAACAAAATGAATAACATGCTTGAATACTCTGCGGATTTATGGCTCACTATAGAATGGGGGCAGTTCTCTACAGAAGATATTGGGATGGAGGTGATGTGGAGTGGGATTCCCTGAGTTTGCTGGATCAGACATATATTTATTGTAAAAAAAAGAAAAAAGAAAATCACACATTATTTTTGACTAGGCCAAACCGGTTTAGCCTGTAGTGGAAAGAAAGTGTGATTGCAAGCCAAACTAGATTATACTAGGACAAATCAGTTTGTCCTGGGAGCTCTACATTGATTTCTGGATTCATCCTATCATGCTTTGGACAGACTGCTTTGGCCTAGTCTAAACTATTTTTTTCCTAATCAAATTGTGTTTGGCCAGTAACTTATTTTTAAAAATGTATTTTTAGTTTGAATCCTGGACCTTAAAATAGTTTATTCCTAAACTTACGATTCCTACCAGGAATCATCATCATCATCGGAGGAAAATGATTAAACTGGCAGGAACCCAAGGTTCTATATAGCTAATAAGGAAGGTTGGAGCGGTGGATGGGGGGTGAGTCACTGTCCTACACCCGAGAGAAGAGTCCAAAGGCTTAAAAAGAACCAATTTTATTACTATCAAAACAGTAAGTCAGGGTATTTCTTCAAACAGGAACTACCACTTCAATACACACAGACCCCGCACACAAGCAGAAATGGGGCCAGGTCAGTGGCTGGTTTATAACGTTTCCTGAATCACCTATTGAGCAACAGACATGTTATACAGGTAGTTGCTTTGGTGGTGCTGCAAGCCTGTGGTTGCATTAGCAAATGACGAGCAATCCTCGACAGACATGTCAATTGCGGTTCGGCGTGCAGCACTGTTGGGGAGGGTCTCAAAAGAATTCAGAAAATTCATATGTATTTAAAAATGGTATTCACATTATCATATACACTGTTGGATATCAGCTGCATTTATGGTGCAGGTCACACAATTTTCCACTGCTGATTGACAAAATTGCGTATATACTTGCTGTCTTCACTCTGCTTGTGTTTCATGTGGTACCACAGTCGCCATTCGCTTGATGCTTTAGCCCCAAATAATGCCTTCTTTAATCAAGTGTGAAAACGCTACATAAACAATGTTATGTTATTTCAGAATATAAAGAGAACATTTGTGTTGCCCAATAAAAGAAACATTGGTACAATGCAAATACAGTTTTATGCCTAGTTGCTTCTGCCCCATGATATAAGGTCTAATAAGTCCTGCAGTTACTTGGGTGATTTCACACTTTTTATTATTAACTTAAAATTGAGGATGGTGTATATACTTATTCATTCTCCATGAATGTTCTTGTAGACTTTTTTGCTTTCTTTACCCATGTTAGGCCAACTCGTCTGGGAATCTGCAAGTAGTTATTTAAATTATGTAAGTCCACAAAAGCCAAGCAAGCATGGAGCTTTTTTAAACATTCAGTTGTTTCAGACTTTAAATTTGTGTTACGACAGAACATGTACTGAATTTGTGATGCTAAAATACATCTAACCATTAGAACTATTTTGTTCTCCTATCCTAAGATCCTCTGTTGGTAACAATAAATGGTTGCATGTTATTTTTTATGGAACAGCTTCACCACAACTGTAATTTACTGTATATTCACACATTTTTGTTTGTGTGGGGAGTATCCACAAGTAGTATTTCAATCTCTGCTTAGGTCATGACTGGCTGCAGCTGATGAAACTTTGCTTTTCCCTTCGATTTAAAATTTACAGAATAATAGATTTTCCTGTGTGTCTCCGCCCTGGCATCTTGAGTCAGTGAGTACTGTTGACACCACAATCGGTCCAATTCAGCTTCTGTGCATAGTTTCCTATAGCTGAACAGATTTGTTTGTTAGATTACACATTCTTAAGTAAAGATGTGTACACTTTTTTTTTTTTTTTTTAAATTAAGTTCTTTGATTAGAAATTCTGTTAGTAATTTTGTGTTTTAAAGGCTGGAAGGAGTCTTTAATGTTGTGACTCCAATTCTGCAAAAATATAGGTTATCTGTATATACCGTACTACCTTTTAATCTCATCCCAGTGTCTTAATACAAGTGCCTTGACAGTAAGCACCTTCTCAAATTATGTATTTGTTTACATGTTATCCAATGGGCGGGTTTATGGTTTTCTGTGATTCTCAGTAGCACAAATTCTCAACTTTATTAGAAATTACAAAGCACTGTTTTGTCTCTATTGAGAACCTTACCCCCGCTGAGAAATTTGGCGAAACACAGACTTAATCATGGCATTTGTAAAGCAAAACCCTAGAGCCTGAATGTGTTCTGGTCAGTTCAGATCAATCATTTTCCAGTTTTAATATGAGAACATCTTTTTGAAATGAAACTAAAAGCCCTGCTATCAAGCAGTACAAACTACACAGAAGCTTGTTTTGATTTATATATAGATAGATAGATAGATAGATAGAGATAGATATACATACACACAGATGTATAATTACATACACAGTATATGCTAAAATTGTATACTATTAAAGATCCTGAACACATTGGAAATAGTTAGTGTAGTAAAACACCATGCATAGCTAGCTGCCTGAAGTGCTAGAGTGGCTGCCCATGTCCTAATCCAGGACAAGTTCCTGCCTTGAGCCTTGGACTACTAGGCTTTGATTCCTTTTTTAGTCACTTTATATTGGAAAGTAATACCATAAAAATAAGTTTTGGCCCTTGATGTCAAGCTTTGAATGGGTCACTTTTGTAGTCTAAACCTTTTGTGCATTAGCTCCTGTAATGCAAAACATTTGCTAAAATTATTCATGTGGACTTATCCTTTTTACAGTACATGCTGATGGCTTTTTTTTTTTTTTTAAAGAGACCCTTTTAGGGAAACTAAATATTTGTCCAAAACAGTGAAATTTAAGTTTTTAGTGCCATTTCAGATAATGGGTTTAACTTGCAATATGTCTGATAAAAGAACTCCATTCCCTAAGCAGTTATTAAATACACATTCTTTATGATCTAATGTTTACTAATTAATCTAACATGCACATATGGAGTGCGGTTTCACACTGATATTGGCCTATCAACCATGATCCATAACAAATCGTTAAATGTACACAAACACAGTCCAAAAACACTGGTTAGTTTACCAGATAATGAAGCTGTAACATGAATAATCCTGATGTACAGTTTGCCAGAAAAATAATATTAAGAGGAATGTCTGGTGATGTTTTGATGTGGGGAGGACTCTGTAAAATGTTCTCTAAAGCACCCAAACCATACCAACATTAATGTTAAGGAAGCAAAATCTAGGAAGAAGCTGCAATCTGAATGGATAATGAAGTAATCCAGTATCAGGAGAAGAATTGGTGCAACTTCAAAGTCTGAACAGAAAAAGCCACATCCCTTTCAAACAGGCATCCTCTTAAATCTTCACGGGCATCTTCAGTCCAGCCAAAGCATGTATTATGACGCTACTTGTTTAGCAAATACTACCTGGTGGTAGCACCTTTTAAGTTGATGCTGGAGTTTTTTTAAAAAAAAAAAAAAAATCTCCCTTTTTGACATGTCTTCCCAAGAAAATTGTATCATTAGGTTTAAATTTATTTTTTTTAACCCAAGTTTAGAGTGTAAAGTTCTTCAAGAACTAAAAATTGTTTGAAGTTCCAGTTTTATTTTCTAGTTTTACTTGGACAGTCTTATAAATTCAAGAACTGATTTTAATTTATTTGGTTTTTATTAATAGGTTTTCCAGCAGCAAGAAGATGTCACAGTAGTGTCCAGATAGGAAATGGTAAGTGCCATTTTATTATGGTACTTTATATCAACTTTTTTTTTGTTTAAGCAATATAAATTATGCCACTTTTCTCAGTTTTTAATTTTTTTTTTTTTTTAATAGATGTGTTTATATGCGGCGGTTATAATGGGGAACAAATACTGGGAGACCTTTGGAAGATAAGTTTGCAAACATTTCAGTGGACAAAGCTACCAGCAGTTATGCCTGAACCTGCATATTTTCACTGTGCAGCTGTAACACCTGTAAGTATAGAAATAAAAAAAGACATTAAAATGTGAAAATTTTCCTATTTTGTATTTTTATTGTTGCTCTGCCTTTTGAAACACATGTGGAACACAAATATAAGAGAGTTGGTTTGATTTTTAGCATTACTACCCCTTATCGGTGACTTTTTTGAACCGTACCAGTTTTATTCCAGTTATTATTTGGGTTAATGTTTATTTTCAGCCTGGAAGCAACTCCACATTTAAACCATTTGTCAATAACTTAACAGATATAAGGAAATTCACCCAAAAGAAGTATCAGTTATTTATTGAATTTTAGAAGCTTTACATCATATTTGACCCAAACCAAATTCCACCACCCTAAAGCTTCCAAAGTTAGTGTTTTTGAAACCGCATCTATCCTAAGTAAGCATGAAAGCATCACATGTGCCTTGTTGTGTGTTTAATGCAACACTGCAGTTTGTGCTGCTGTGTTTATTGAGTAAAAAATGAATCCAACATCTTCTTTATGGGTGTCCAAGTTGAGTGCATGCGTGAGCAGGAAACCGCACTTTGCAGTCTGCACAACTGCCTCATGGAGTCTTCAGGGTTAGGGTTAGTAGCTTTCAATGAGAGAAAGAAGTAGCTTTTTCAAGTTCTCATCCAGTCACAGAAACAAAGATTTTTTTTTTTTTTTCTTTAATATAAAGTGTTTTTAGGCTTCCAGGATCAACATGTGCATCCTGCTCAGCATATCGGTAATATGTTTTGATGTGTGGTCCTGAATTTGTAAATCTATAAGCGACTGTGCTTAAGCCACTACTGTAAGGTGACATGAGGGGCATATGTACAGTATAGTAAGTATTCAGACAGTTGGTTCAGATGTGTTTATAGCCTCTGATAACGTAGTATTGTGAATGAACTATCAACTGCAGTGCATGCCGTAAAGTCAGCAGGATTTTGAAGGTCACAGAGCTCTGCTGCTGATTTGGCAAAAGGCTGGACAATACTCCACTGCCAACTGCTGAAGAACAGTTTAAATATTGTCGTTGTGTCTAATTCCTTTGTGACTCTGTCAAAGCAGTGTAACATCTGTGCAGAAACCTTAACTTGTACAACACTCCAGGTTTACTTTTTTTTTTTTTTTTTACTTTTTGGCAAGAAGTTTCTAATATAGTGTAGAAAGCATTTTCTCTGCCTTTTTGTATTTAATTAATTTTTTTTTCTCTTCTCCTGCCACACAGGCTGGTTGTATGTATGTCCATGGTGGAGTAGTTAACATTCATGAAAACAAGAGAACTGGTTCACTGTTTAAAATCTGGCTGGTCGTGCCCAGTTTGTTAGAACTTTGCTGGGAGCAGCTTCTGAAGTCTTTCCCCCAGCTTGTACAGCTGTCCACAGTGCAGCTCCTTAACCTCGGTCTCACACAAGAACTAATTGAGAGATTGAAATAAAGGTTTTGGACTGCTTTATAATAACTATACATTTGCAGCAAGGATAGACTTAACAGCAGTGGACTGGAAGAAGCTCGTGGCCCCCCGTCTCTCCTCTTTCGGAAAGATGACGAGTTCTGAGCCTTACTCTACAGAAACATCAGATGCCTTTGTTTTTATTTTTTGCACTTCTGCATTAATTGTGATCCCAATGGAAACCGCCTGCCTGTAACCCTCGCATACAACTCCTCATCTCCTACTCAAGTTTTGTTTACTGTGAAACACAAGGTAGCCAGCATTGATGAAGACTACACCGTCAAGTTGGGGTGCTTTTCTCTTTTCTTTTATTCCTTGTTTCATGTTTACATTAAGTTTTACTTCTGTTTTCCCAAGTAGAAATATTGCCGGTTTTAAAGATGACTTTGGTGACACTGGATGAAAAAACTGCTTTTATTTTAACAACTTTCTTTTTTTTTTTTTTTAATTTGAAAATGAATTCTAGGAATAATATCTACATACTGTACAAAATATGGATTGTCAAATTGTAGGAAAAAAAGACCTGAAATATTTGACCTGGTAATAAGTCTTCCTAATTTGTTTTTTGATAATTATTTATTTTTTGGGATACAGTGGCACTCCTACACTCACTACATTTCTCTTCCCCCAAAATTTCACTTGTTTTAACTTTTAGCACCTTGTTTCACTTAATTGAAGGAGTCCTATCTAAGCAAAATGTGGTGGCCAACAGGCTTTGTTGCATTGCTACGAATGTAAGTGCTGTGCACAGTCTAACACACTGAATTCCATACATCCGACTGAAACACAAGGCCCATCTGCAGTAAATGTTCTGGTCTTTTGTTTTGCTGCCTTCAGGTATTTGGTTTGTTTCATTTTCTGCACAAACTGCTGTCAAGTTGATGTTTCCCAACAGTCTCAGCTCTTCACTGTGATTTATGGTGCTTTTTCCATACAGCCATTATTTAGAAGTAGCAAGGATGTAATAAATCCTGTTTTACTTGACCATAGATTTCTAAACTGTGAAAATTTTATTTCTTATTTATGAGTAATTTTCCATCAAACAAAATACACTTTTAATAGTTTAAAATTGATTTGTAGCAGGACATTTCTTCCCACCTGTATGACACTTTAGTGCCTTGTATGGTTTAAGATTAATATGAATCTTCTTTACAGTAATTATTTATAGTCTGAAGAAATTACTGTCTGACAGGTAACTGATGAACATGAAATAGAAATATAAGCTGGACTTGTATATTTTTGTTTTTAACTTATTTTATTATCTATGATTTCAATATTTTAGTTTGTCTGCCCTAAAATATACTTTCATTTTTAACTAAAGAACCTAAGGCTTTTCAGTTCATGGTTTCTGTTAATGCCAGAGTACTTTTTATGAACTGTTTTTTTTTTTTTATTCTTGAAACAATCTTCAGATCTTTCATGGCATATCAGCTTAAGGTATTGTAAAGTTGAAGAAGACACAGCAGTTTTGTATCGGCTACAACACCCACATTTACCTTGGAATAGCTACACACACGTGGCATACATTAGACAATGGACTATCAAAAAAAACAAAACAGCAACGAGACGTTGGTTTTGCATACAAACCCATATACCTTCTTTCTTAAAACCAGAATGTTGAGTAATAAGGTAATTTTTCTTTTAATTGCATGGATAATTAATGTCCAGACATGCATGTTTACTTTAACTTGATGCCTTTTTAAACTGAAACATTTGGCAGTAAATCCTTGCTGTATTCTGTATAGTTTCAAGGCAATCATTAATTGTATGTGTTTGTAAATTACTTTTTTTTATTGTTTTCTTTGACAGATCAATAAAGTTATTATAATTAACAGATCTCATTTTATCTGAATGCCTTAAGAATTTCATAACGTATAAAATTGACATGTTCATGTTTATCTTCCATACTTGGTCTGACAGTGTTGGACACCTCCTTGTAAGAAGAGCTAACATACACAATTTTATGGCTCTTGTATATTCTTCTATATACTCAGATGCATAAAAAAAAAAAAAAAAGTGTGTCGCAAGTTTTAGAACCCCTTTGATTTTTCCTCCTATTTAATCAGTTGAAATGAGGCAAAATAGTGAAAAACAGTGAACTGTTACAGGCTTAAATTTAAAGTTTAGGTTAACAAAAACTGAAAAGGAAATTTCAGAATATTACAAATGGGCCTTTTTCATGGAACAACTAATAGGTTACAATCTACAGATGTTATGCAGCAATTAAAATAAGTCTTGAAAGTTGAAGCAAACGATTTGTGCAGGCATCTCAGCTTCTGCTGATTACTTCAAAACCTTCTGTCTGTCTTAAAGCAGAGCTGGGCCAGACTTGGTATCTCATGCTGTGAAGTTCCACTTTATATTGGCCTTTGCTGTCTCTTGGACGAGTGTCAGCATCAAACTAACACTATTCTTGTTGCATTTTTAGACACTGTCCGGTCTGTTGTGTCAGAGTTTGCCACCTTCTTCTGCACCTTACTCCATCCTCTGTGCCAATGCCCTTTTTTGTCCTAAATTTGGAAACTGTTGTAAGGCTGTATGTTAGTCATTCGAGGTGTGTACATAAAAAAAAAAACATTGAAATGTCATTCAGTAGTTTTTTACTTGTGGTTTTTAACAAACTGAAATCCTGAACATTGGAGATAACCGCATTCTGTAGTGATCTATTTAAAAACCACCTCCAGTGTAAGATTCACTCTGCTGCGGAGTGTTTGCATGCGGAGTTTCATGATGAGGTCTGGGGGTGAGATGTGGCAATGAAGTGAAACACAGCTGGTGTTTTAAAAGTGGCTGGATTGCACAAAAAGGCGCTTTTTTTTTTTTTTTTTAAACTTTTAACAAGTTACAGGATTGTGCACAAATACAATATCTCTAGTTATTGCTTATTCTTGGCTCAAAAAAAATGGACGTACAGTACTTGGTAAATCCTACAGCTTTTATTTTTATGTTTGAATTTGTGGCCTCTGAACCCCATAGTATCAAACTTTAAGGACATACATGATGAATTTTAAAACTATAAATTAAAAATGCTTTAGTTCATGTAGCAAATTACTACATCCCATTACTATGAAGGGGGGAAAAAAAACACCCTGTTTTGTGGCCTGTACTGCAGTTGAGTGCGAGGCATACTGTAGCTGTATGTATGGCTTCATAAATTGCTAGGTGTGTGTGTGAGAACTGCCCACTACAGTATTCCTATTAGAGCACGTGTATCCCTCCCAAAGATCAGGAGGTGAAGTTGGGATTGAAAAAGGTAACATCCAGGTCTTTAACTGTTTTTACAGTAGTGATTTGTTTACATCTTCATGAAAATGTTTCAGTATAGTTCAGTTATTCCCTATTCATTGGGTACAGAAAGTATTCAGACCCCCTTCAATTTTTCACTCTGTTATATTGCAGCCATTTGCTAAAATCATTTAAATTATTTTTTCCCTCATTAATGTACACACAGCACCCCATATTGACAGACAAAAAAAAGAATTTTTGAAATTGTTGCAGATTTATTAAAAAAGAAAAACTGAAATATCATATGGTCCTAAGTATTCAGACCCTTAGCTCAAAAGGGTGCCTCTACTAAATACTGAGCAAATACAGCCATGAGTCGTCTTGGGAAAGATGCAACAAGTTTTTCACACCTGGATTTGGGGATCCTCTGCCATTCCTCCTTGAAGATCCTCTCCAGTTCTGTCAGGTTGGATGGTAAACGTTGGTGGACAGCCATTTGTAGGTCACTCCAGAGATGCTCAATTGGTTTTAAGTCCGGGCTCTGGCTGGGCCATTCAAGAACAGTCACAGAGTTGTTGTGAAGCCACTCCTTCGTTATTTTAGCTGTGTGCTTAGGCTCATTGTCTTATTGGAAGGTAAACCTTCGGCCCAGTCTGAGGTCCTTAGTACTCTGGAGAAGGTTTTTGTCCAGGATATCCATGTGCTTGGCCACATTCATCTTTCCCTCGATTGCAACCAGTCGTCCTGTCCCTGCAGCTGAAAAACACCCCCACAGCATGATGCTGCCACCGCCATGCTTCACTGTGGGGACTGTATTAGACAAGTGATAAGCAGTGCCTGGTTGTCTCCACATATACCGCTTAGAATTAAGGCCAAAAAGTTCTATCTTGGTCTCATCAGACCAGAGAATCTTATTTCTCAATCAGAGTCCTTCAGGTGTCTTTTAGCAAACTCCATGCAGGCTGTCATGTGTCTTGCACTGAGGAGAGGCTTCCGACAGGCCACTCTGCCATAAAGCCCTGACTGGTGGAGGGCTGCAGTGATGGTTGACTTTCTACAACTTTCTCCCATCTCCTGACTGCATCTCTGGAGCTCAGCCAAAGTGATCTTTGGGTTCTTCTTTACCTCTCTCACCAAGGCTCTTTTCCCCCGGTAGCTCAGCTTGGCCGGACGGCCAGCTCTAGGAAGGGTTCTGGTCGTCCCAAACGTCTTCCATTTAAGGATTATGGAGGCCACTGTGCTCTTGGGAACCTTAAGTGCAGCAGAAATTTTTTTGTAACCTTGGCCAGATCTGTGCCTTGCCACAATTCTGTCTCTGAGCTCTTCAGGCAGTTCCTTTGACCTCATGATTCTCATTTGCTCTGACATGCATTGTGAGCTGTAAGGTCTTATATAGACAGGTGTGTGGCTTTCCTAATCAAGTCCAATCAGTATAATCAAACACAGCTGGACTCAAATGAAGGTGATCTCAAGTATTATCAGAAGAAATGGAAAGCACCTGAGTTAAATACAGTCCCGATCAAAAGTTTAAGACCACTTGAAAAATGGCAAAAAAATCATATTTTGCATGGTTGGATCTTAACAAGGTTCCAAGTAGAGCTTCAACATGCAACAAAAATAAATGGGAGTGAGACAAAACATTTTTTGAGCGTTCAATTAATTGAAAATAACGATTAAATTGAAACAAGCTGTTTTACATCTGATCAAGATTTTAGGACCACAGGCCTTTTAAAGGCCAAATCTGTGCAAAGATGTGGATTCATTGTCATTTTCTGTCAGGTAGTCACACGTTCTGATGGCAAAGGCAAAAAAACTCTCCTTTTTTTTTTTTTTGAACGTGGTCGGTTTGTTGAACTGCATAAGCAGGGTCTTTCACATCGCGCCATCGCTGCTGAGGTGGGACGCAATAAGACAGTCATTTGGAATTAAATGATCCTGAGGGTTATGGAACAAAAAAGTCAAGTGGAAGACCCAAAAAAATTTCACCAGCACTGAGCCGGAGGATCCAATTGGCTGTCCGTCAAGACACTGGATGATCCTCAACCCAAATTAAGGCCATTACTGGTGCTGACTGCAGCCCCATAACCATCAGACGGCATCTGAGACCGAAGGGCTTCAAAAACAAAAAACGTCTCCTTGAACGCCACAGAACTGCTCGTTTGGACTTTGCAAGAGAGCACCAAACATGGGACATTCAAAGGTGGAAGAACGTTTTATTCTCTGATTCTCTGAAAAAATGTAACCTTGATGGTTTCCAACGTTGCTGGCATGACCAGCAGATCCCACCTGAGATGTTTTCTACGCGCCACAGTGGAGGGGGTGCCATAATGGTCTGGGGTGCTTTTTCCTTCAGTGGAACAATGGAGCTGCAGGAAGTGCAGGGGCGTCAAATGGCCGCTGGCTATGTCCAGATGTTGCAGAGAGCATTCCTCATGACTGAGGGCCCTCGTCTGGGCTTTTCAACAGGCAATGCTACAGTACACAATGCCCGCAGGACAAGGGACTTCTTCCAGGAGAATAACATCACTCTTTTGGCCCATCCTGCTTGTTCCCCTGATCTAAATCCAATTGAGAACCTTTGGGGATGGATGGCAAGGGAAGTTTACAAAAATGGACAACAGTTCCAGACAGTAGATGCCCTTCGTGCGGCCGTCTTCACCACTTGGAGAAATGTTCCCACTCACCTCATGGAAATGCTTGCATCAAGCATGCCGCAACGAATTTTTGAAGTGATCAACAATAACGGTGGAGCTACTCAGTACTGAGTTCATGTTTGGAAATTTGATTTCTGTATTTTTTTATGGGTTTTTTTGGAGGTGTGGTCCTAAACTTTTGATCAGCTGTAAAACAGCCTGTTTCAGTTTAATTGTTGTTTTCATTAAATTGCACACTCAAAAGTTTTGTCTCGCTCCCATTTCTTCTTGTTGCATGTTGAAGCTCTACTTGGAACCTTGTTAAGATCCAACCATGCAAAATATGATTTTTTTTGCCATTTTTCAAGTGGTCTTAAACTTTTGATCAGGACTGTATATGAGTGTCACAGCAAAGAGTCTGAATACTTCGGACCATGTGATATTTCAGTTTTTCTTTTTTAATAAATCTGCAACAATATCAAATTTTTTTTTTGTCTGTCAATATGGGGTGCTGTGTGTACATTAATGAGGAAAAAATTAACTTAAATGATTTTAGCAAATGGCTGCAATATAACAAAGAGTGAAAAATTGAAGGGGATCTGAATACTTTCCGTACCCACTGTATATTTCAGAAATACATTATGCACTGTCTAAAAGTATATTAGGACTTTTAATAAGAGAATGTATTCACCTTCTTTATACAGTATACAAATTACCCATATGCATAATTTATAAATTGCTATCAGTCTGGCCTGATGCTATAGTGTGTGAAAAGAGTGAAGAGAATAAGCCTGCCATCATGCCATCTCATCCCACGCTGCTACACACCTCAGTAAATGACAACACTGTTGTGACCCTGAGAAGAACCAGCAGCTCTTATTTAGAAAATCTAGGCATGGCAGCATGTATCTTGGGCAACATTTTTTTTTTTTTTTTGCAGGCTGCTTCAAGAGCTGGCATAGCAAAGTAGTCCTTTATCCTCCCTCATTAACTCCTTTGCCTTCATTTTAATTGGCTAGCTCTTTTACACGGCAAACCCTCTGGTTTTTTTTTTTTCCTTTTAATTTGCAGCAAAAACAATGAGATACAAAATGAGCCACTATATCACCCTGTGTCCATCATACAATATCTGAAAGTGAATGTCTCAGTAATGTTGATCTGCTCAGGTCCACAAAAAAGTTTGATACTCTTCATAGAATGAAGAAAATCGACTGAACTGCTGATCTGACTGCTGTCAGAATGAGGGTACAATTGTGATAGCACAAGCCATGGAATTTAATAATGGGTTTAACTAATGAGGAATTTGCATCTAATGAAGAAACTGATTGGAATGAAATTGAGTTTGAGGCATCTACTTTGCTGGCTCACTTCACATCTCGGTTGTGTTTGGATGTTAAGGGGGAAAAAAAAAGCAATTCACAGGAAGTCCAATTCGGAGCAAAAACTGGTCACAAATCAAGAAAAGGGTTAGAATGAAAACCTGCACCCACAATAGTGCTCCAGGGGCCTCACGTATAAGGCCGTGCGTTGAACTCTCACTATAACATGGCGTAAGCACAAAAGTGGGAATGTTCTTGCGCACAGAAAAAATCCAGACGCAGGAATAAATCCTGGTCAACGTGAAAAGTAACGCCCCAACTCCCCCCAGAATTACACCTCTTTGAATATGCAAATCAATATAAATAGTCCCTAAGCTCAGCCTTCTGTGGAAAGACAATGGCAAAACCATGGGGGAAAATAGAATTTCAGCGAATACCAAGTGTACTATTTGTTGGTTTAAACAGTGGTATAAACAACAAAAGAAAGTTGATCGAGTGTCAGAGAAACTTGAAAGTTAAAGTTCACAAAGTTGCACAGTGCCGGAAATAAAAAAAAAAAAAAGTCACTGTGAAAAGGTGAGTTGTAGCCCACCGTCTGAGTGTCATATGAAAGCTTATTAGGGTTCAGAGAAAAAAAAAAAGGCAGAAAATGTGAACTTTAATCTCGAAATTTCCACTTTAATCACGTAGTTTATCTTGTCATTAAAGTAGAACATCATAAACTTAATCTTAAAATCATTTAATTTACTAGTTTCTCAAAATTACATCGTAATTAAAGTAGCACGTTAAATGCTTTGTTTTGTATTTGATCTTCTACTCGTATGTGATCTATGTGTGTGAATCACTACTTGCTTCTTAAACCGGCTCTCTTCCTCCAACTGTTCACAGAATCCATTACATTCGTGATATTACAGCTCTCTGAATAACTAGAATACTGAGATGTATACGTGATATCTTTTTCATGATGATAGGAGTTAAAGCATGTTATGAAACATGGGAACACAGCAGCACAGTGATTGTGTGCGACCTTCAATGAAATCATTGTAGCACTACTGTCTCTTTCAAACGTACTAACCCCCAATTCCTGTCCTTACTTTTCTTTCTCCAAATACCCAATCGCCACACAAACAGCTCTGTAATAGACGTTAAGCCATCTGTAAGCTTAGAACGCAGATTCTACAACCCTTTTAAGGAACATTGAAATATCTTCATAGTACATGTTTAATTATTATATATATATATATATATATATATATATATATATATATATATATATATATATATATATCTATATATATCTATATCTCCTTCCAGTGTCAAGCCAGCC
This sequence comes from Polypterus senegalus, assembly GCF_016835505.1. Classification (NCBI taxonomy): domain Eukaryota; kingdom Metazoa; phylum Chordata; class Cladistia; order Polypteriformes; family Polypteridae; genus Polypterus; species Polypterus senegalus. The sequence continues at coordinate 40,523,155 of NC_053161.1, forward strand.
TAGAAAGAATACAGCATGATGTATGATCAATCTGCGAACTAGCTAGTACTACAGCACCATGTCCTGGCATGTTTAATTATTAACAATACAGATTATTTAAATGAAGTTCAAGTTTTATTTGTATAATGTAATCCACATATTTTGCTTCATTTCACCTTAAAAATGATATCGTCATCATATGTAAATACGCGCTTTATAAAGTGGCCCAGGTTGTGAGATATTATAACTGTAGTGCAAGTTTACAGTGGGGTGATTGTACTTATAAGTACAAACAGTTCTACAAGGAGCAATTGATTGAGTGCATTTAAAGTTCTTGGGATTAAACTGTTTCTGAACCTCGAGGTCTGTACAGGAAAGGCTTTGAAACGTTTTGCCGTGGCTGAGGTAGCGTTTGCTTGATGCTGTATACCGATAATTCTCTTTCCGATCAGCTGCTGCTGTGATTCACACTCAGATACAGTGATATAAATACTCCGAGTGGTGTAGTGAGAGTAATATGGAAAAAGATGATCCGCTGTGGCAACTCCTAATGGGAGCAGCTGAAAGAAGAAGGTGCAGTGAGAGTAACAGAGAGTTATGGTATTTGGAATACTATGGCTATTCCCTGGACCATTATATTGTTGCGAGTTAATTACAATCAGATGCGTTACACTGAAATTTACTGCATATTGTTTATTAGTGTATTTATAAAGCTGCATCAAGAGTGTGGATCTGAAAAAGAAAGATAGCCACACAGCAACAGTAGCACTGCTTTGACGCTGGGTGCCGCCAGTCTGCAAAACCGAGCGGAGAACTTGCGTACGACAAGACATGAGGTACCGTGGAAAAGTGCGTGGCTTTACACCAAGTGTAGGTTTTATACATCGCGATTTGAACGTGGAAAAGTTCTTACGCAACATTTTTGTGCGTACGCACTGTTTATACATGAGGCCCCAGGACTGCATTTGGAGACCCCAGTCCTATCTGTAGTGATTTGTTCGGAATTAAATTCTTTTATGGTCATTAGGGGTTGATTGCAATATGCAGCATATGGTGTTGGGAGAAAAGCCATGTTAGCAATATTAGTTCTTCTAGCTAACGTAAAATGAAGATACAAGCAGCTGGTGCATATTTAACAACTTCTATCAGGTTGATTGATACATTTAAAAACATTGCCCAAGTATTTACACTTACTTATTTCATGAACTGATGAGACAAAGAAAACCGAACACATTTATGCTGGTGTGAACGTTATTCAAGGAATGCAATATGCTCTTACTTAAAAATCTTTTGCCAAGATATTTTATTGGACTCCCCTACACATTTAGTACATGTTGAAGTGCTATGTATGGGTAAGTAGTATAAAAATGAAAAACTATTTGCCCCCTTCCTGATTTCTTATTCTTTTGCATGTTTGTCACACAAAATGTTTCTGATCATCAAACACATTTAACCTAACTGTTATGTATCACACCTGAGTTCAATTTCCGTAGCCACCCCCAGGCCTGATAACTGCCACACCTGTTTCAATCAAGAAATCACTTAAATAGGAGCTGCCTGACACTGAGAAGTAGACCAAAAGCACCTCAAAAGCTAGACATCATGCCAAAATCCAAAGAAATTCAGGAACAAATGAGAACAGAAGTAATTGAGATCTATCAGTCTGGTAAAGGTTATAAAGCCATTTCTAAAGCTTTGGGACTCCAGCGAACCACAGTGAGAGCCATTATCCACAAATGGCAAAAACATGGAACAGTGGTGAACCTTCCCAGGAGTGGCCGGCCGACCAAAATTACCCCAAGAGCGCAGAGACGACTCATCCGAGAGGTCACAAAGACCCCAGGACAACGTCTAAAGAACTGCAGGCCTCACTTGCCTCAATTAAGGTCAGTGTTCACGACTCCACCATAAGAAAGAGACTGGGCAAAAACGGCCTGCATGGCAGATTTCCAAGACGCAAACCACTGTTAAGCAAAAAGAACATTAGGGCTCGTCTCAATTTTGCTAAGAAACATCTCAATGATTGGCAAGACTTTTGGGAAAATACCTTGTGGACTGATGAGACAAAAGTTGAACTTTTTGGAAGGCAAATGTCCCGTTACATCTGGCATAAAAGGAACACAGCATTTCAGGAAAAGAACATCATAACAACAGTAAAATATGGTGGTGGTAGTATGATGGTTTGGGGTTGTTTTGCTGCTTCAGGACCTGGAAGCCTTGCTGTGATAGATGGAACCATGAATTCTACTGTCTATCAAAAAATCCTGAAGGAGAATGTCCGGCCATCTGTTCTTCAACTCAAGCTGAAGCGATCTTGGGTGCTGCAACAGGACAATGACCCAAAACACACCAGCAAATTTACCTCTGAATGGCTGAAGAAAAACAAAATGAAGACTTTGGAGTGGCCTAGTCAAAGTCCTGACCTGAATCCAATTGAGATGCTATGGCATGACCTTAAAAAGGTGGTTCATGCTAGAAAACCCTCAAATAAAGCTGAATTACAACAATTCTGCAAAGATGAGTGGGCCAGAATTTCTCCAGAGCGCTGTAAAAGACTCATTGCAAGTTATCGCAAACGCTTGATTGCAGTTATTGCTGCTAAGGGTGGCCCAACAGTTATTAGGTTCAGGGGGCAATTACTTTTTCACACAGGGCCATGTAGGTTTGGATTTTTTTTCTCCCTAAATAATAAAAACCATCATTTAAAAACTGCATTTTGTGTTATATTTGACTAATGGTTAAATGTGTTTGATGATCAGAAACATTTTGTGTGACAAACATGCAAAAGAATAAGAAATCAGGAAGGGGGCAAATAGTTTTTCACACCACTGTATACATCTGTTTCTCAAAGGCCTTCTGTTCCCTAGACTTTGATTGTTTAGACAGGTAAAGGGTAAACCGCGCTGGAGCCGCTATTCTAAAACAAAGAAATCAGAAGAGATATTATTTACACAGTTATTGGGTAAAACTAACATTTGTATAATGTGAATAAGACACATATTTGAGTGTAAAAAAAAAAAAAGCCTTGGCTGGAATCTGTGATAGGGAGACCTGTAGAAAGCTGAGGTTGCTGCTAAGATATGCACGATGTTGAGCATATGCCAGAGGTTTAATAGCAATGGAGGCTCATGAATATTGACATCGAGTTACCAAAATGTGGCACAGAATTATTATTTTTTTGGGCAGCATGTTATTTTGTACACTAGGTGGCAGCAGAACACTGTACAGAGTTTAATTCAGAATTAATTTGACTAAGGGTGCAAGTGTACTCAAACTTGTGACATCCCTGATGATTCTTTAGCTGTAGTCCTTTATGAAATTCACACTCAAATTTTTCAGATAAGAACTGTCAGAAAGTGAGAATATCCATTATAAATATTTATTGAACATGCATATCCAAGCCACTCAAATTCAGATATTGCATTCTACTGTATATTCAGGTAGTTGTTTATACAAATAAATGATTAATCATTACTAAGATTAGATGTATGATGTGCAATATGATGAGATGATATGCTGTTTCCTCTGACAAAGCAGAAAGAAAAAGGAACTACGACACGTACAAATGATAAGATCAATGTACTAATGTAGTGACTATAATAGATAGTAAACTCCAATGTACACTATAAATAATAACAGTATTATTCAGTTTAGTACTGGAAAGGTATTGATGCAGTTTGCTCATATTAGGAAATGCACCACAATAGATGAGAAACAGAAATAAATTTGACTTTCAAAATAACAATATGTATAAACTACAGTTATCTGAAGTGATAATGAAATATGAAATAATAATTAAAAATGCTTAACAATTTCCATCCATCCATCCATTTTCCAACCCGCTGAATCCAAACACAGGGTCATGGGGTCTGCTGGAGCCAATCCCAGCCAACACAGGGCACAAGGCAGAAACCAATCCTGGGCAGGGTGCCAACCCACCACAGGCTTAACAATTTAGTCACCTGTATTAATATGAACATTTTAAACAGTGGTGGTGTATTCTAATCACACAACTCACACTATGTGAAGTTAGGATGCAAAACGATTACATTCAGGGCCAGTTTTGCCTGAGAAGAATGTAATATGAAGTTTGCTGAATAAGAAGGTCAAGTTCTGTTTTCTCCAGGACCGACTGCTGAAAGTCTTCCGAGGGCAGAGCCTCTCTCTGCAGGAACATAGGAAACTAAGAGAGCAGTGAATAGCAACCTGTAGAGAGCACTCGGCGTTTAAAATGAAGAAATGCCTGCAGTGAAATCACAACATGAGAACACTTCAATGTTTAGTTGGTGGTTCAGACTATCAACACTGAGGAAAGTCAAAATTAAAAAGATTTGTTTTTTTTATATACTTTGTGCTTTTTGAGGAGAAACTCAAAACCTCTTAACTATTTTGTCCTTCTTGCATTTAAATATCAAAACATTTCACCTTCCAAATTGTTCAACTGTAATAATTAAGGGGGTAGAAGAAGCGGAGAATTTCTCTTTGTCTGACCTTCTCCATCTCTCCCTTTTCTCCTTCCATTGTGTCTCCTAGAGCCAACATTCAGATGTGCCACACAGAAAGCATTCCAGAGACAAAGAGGTCGCCCAAAGTAATGGCATAAATAAAAAGCCAATGGCAAATAAATAGGAAGGTTACTCCTGCTGAGAAAAAAAGAAAACGTTATATAGCTGAAATGTGACAACAGTGCAGCATTCTGAACATTACAACCACTCTGAGCAGTCTTTGTGTACACAGTTGCTTCAACATTTCCATCAAATAGTATACAAGCCATATAGTAGCTGTGAATCCAGGTAATATTAGTCAAATTACAAGCTGTGATATTTAAGTCCAATTAAACACAAATGATAAAGGATACCATTTCCCAAGGAAGAGACAGAAAACATGAAATGATTTGTTCAGTATCACTAGTATTAATAAAACAAACAAACAAACAGCTGTACATTCCAGTTAAAGATCAAGAGGTGCAGACACACAGTAGGCTGAGTGGAGTACGCTTTAATACTCAGGATTGGGAGGTTGCTAAGTACACGTTGATACAAATAACCGCTGAGAAACTTTTATGACGAGAAGGCCATAATGAAAGCCAGATCAGGGAAACCCAAATGAAAGCCTTTATTTGTGTGAAAAATGGGGGTTGACTGCAGCAGGCGCACATGAAGTGAGGTGAAGTAGAGTTTCAGTGGCAGGTGTCACAGACAGAAGACTGGCTATGAGCCCCACAGTTACTAATGTCGCAGGGTTTTGTGGGAGACATGAAAGATACAACTAGTACTCTAACAGCAAGCTCAACTATAAAATGTTCAGATTGCTTTTATAAAGACAAAAACGACGTCACTCCTTTTATGCTGCAAGCATGCTGTATAAACAACTCTGGGCATTTAAAAAACATTCCAGAATTTAATTAAACAATATTATTATAAAAAACGCCTACTGTTCAGCCCTGACACTGGATTATTAATGGTAATTTACTCAGTGAGCAAACAGGAAGGGGGGGGAAATAAAATAAAATCAGAGAACTATTATCTGTAAGCAAATACAGAAATAATACTGTAAAACTAATATCACTGCTTTGACACTACATGGCACAGTTTAAGGGGCTTCTGGACCATGAGTGGCATAAAGGGTTTTTATTGGAAATTTCTACTGAAATCTATTGTATACTCTGAACTGGATCACAAGAAATCAAACAAGTGGACCAATAGTAGTGCAAGTAGGTTACAAATTCTCCATCCATCCATGTGGTTATTCTTGACATCATACAGCTCTTTACTTTTAGTTGACTTGCATATTAGTGCCAGCGGTTCAACTGGTATTTACCTTAACAATGATCCAGAGCATTACATTTACTGTTTGTTACTAGAAATGCAGCAGGGGTCTTCCTTAAAATGATGTGTAATGACTGCAGATATGCAGCAAACGAGACCGTTTTTGTGTTCAAAATTCTTAGCATGGACTGAAGTGCAATAAACTGTTCGACATAAACGGGGTCTCTGTGTGAGGCATACTCCCTTTCAGCTTGGCTACCTGCATGGCTCCAGCAGATTACAAAACAATGCAAACACACACATATACCAGAATAAATTCTAAATACATTTAATAAAAATGTAGATGTCTTTTTTTTTTTTAAATTACAACAGAAAAATATATTTAACTTTACATTTTAGGATTCTAATATTCCATACTGTATGAGTTGTATTCCTTCAATCCCTTAGATACAGTATTTTACAGTAAATTCAATTGAATGTTCAAGAACATGAAACAGCTGAAGACTCATATTTAATTTTCACGTGCTGCTGCACACACACTACATTACTTTTCTAGGTGTTTATTACTTCAAGGCAGACTTTCATTTTCATTGGTTGTTCTCCCTCTTTAGCAGCCAGCTGGTGAAGGTGCAAAGTAATACATAGCCAGCAGGATAAGATAGACCACGACCAGTGCTGCTCCTGGGAAAAAAAAATTCAATTAATATTATGCAATTAACCTGGCAACCAAGGGAAGGAGTTTGTAGATCGCATGTTACAAAATATATTACAACCCCATTTTAAAGTCTTTTTACTGTTGTTCAGAAGTCATTCAGAAGTGTACAGAAGCACAAATATTTACACACAGGAAAATTGTTTAGTGCAGGTAGTGGCAGAGAGCCCACCGCTGCATCCTACACTGACTGATGACATGAAACAGAAAGAGCTGGGCTTCCGAGTATTTTCTCACTGCTGACAGTGCAAGAATAGAAACAGAGTTTTGTGGAAGAAAGACGTTGAAGAAGACAGGAGTGCAATCAACTAGTACTAGTTTATTAACAACAGGCAAGTAACATGGATCTCCTGCTCACAAGTCAGAAGAACGCATGCCCCCTTCTGCAAGTCCTTTATATAGTGACCTTTTACAAAAAGAAAAAAATAAATACACTTGTCAACTTGTCTCTTACATACTGTACTTCCTCTTTTACAATTTTAAGTTAGCGCATTTCCTAACTCCGGCAGAAAATATTTGCTGCTGTTGACAGTTGCTTTTGTTTTATGAGTTGCCATCTTTTACCCTGAATCATACTTTCCAGCTTACACACACACTTCAATTAGGTAATAGCTTATATTAGTATACAGTGGAACCTCGGGTCACGACTGTAATTCGTTCCAAAACTTTGGTCGTAACCCAAAGTAATTTCCCCCCATAGTATTGTATGTAAATACAATTAATCCGTTCCAGACCATACAAACTGTATGTAAATATATTTCTTATAAAGATTTTTAAGCACAAATATAGTTAACTATACCATAGAATGCACAGCTTAATCGTAAACTAATGTAAAAACATTGAACAACACTGAGACAACCTTGAACAACAGAGAAAACTAACACTGCAAGAGTTTGCGCTATAGCCTTACGACCCGCTCGCTAAAAACACTTTTTTTTTTAATGAGTTTTAAGCACAGGGAAAAAAATGAACATTTGAAAAATCCAGAATTTAATAAACCACCAAGAAAAGTAACATTGCAACAATGCACGCTACGAACCGATCGCTGTAAACAGAAGTGAAGTGGAGGTTAAAATCCAATAGAAAAAAGTCTTCATTAAATACGAGGTTAAAACAATGCTCGAATCGGTCTCTTTAAAAACAAGCCCGGTGCATTCTTTAACTGCCTTCTCAGCCTTACGCAGCCAGCCCTCTCTCTTGCTCACTGCACAGCGATTGCACAGGGAGAGACTGAACACGTGCGGAAATCATCGGCGCGTACGAACCGGAAGGGAAACTGGCTTGTTCGTCACCCGAGTGTATGGTCGTGAACAGATGCAAAAGTTTGGCAAACGTTTTGGTCATAACCCGATTTGTACGTGGTCCGAGACGTTCGTGACCCGAGGTTCCACTGTATATATTTTTATATTAGTATATATTAGTGGTGCAACGGATCACTGTTCATCCGTGATCCGAACCGATTCCGGTCCACAGTTTGGTATGCACGTGATCCAAAGATCCGAGAAAAAAAAAAAGTTCCACTGTATTGTGCGCATATTGTCTCAACCTCTCTTGCGCTAACTCGGTAGCTCTCGCACACTGAACTGCAATTAAACCTCTCTCACGCACCATCTCTCGCGCGCACTAACTCAGTAGCTCTCGCGCACTAATTCAACCTCTCTGACGTTTTTGATGGCATTTTCGCTCAACTTTTGTCTGGTATGCTGCTTTATACAAGTGGTCATGGCCAGCGGTAGCAGTTCAAGCAGAGGAGCTCAGCAAACCTCCATCATCATTTAAGTCTCATGTGTGGGAGCATTTTGGCTTCTCTGTTAAATATGTTGATGGGAAAAGGGTGGTGGATAAAAGTCCTGCGAGACTGGCAACACATCAGGCAAGGCCACTCATTTAAAACGACAACACCCTGATGTGACAGGACCCAAGACGATGACTGTGCAACAACCAAAGATATCCGCAGCATTTAAGCAAGCCCTTTGCTGCCAAATCAGACCGGGCTAAAGCTATTACAAAAGCTATTGCGGTGTTTGTTTCTGCAGACATGAGGCCATATTCCATTGTGCAAAACAAGGGGTTTAAACATACTGTATGATACAAATGCTTGAGCCACGCTATGATATTCCGTCGCACACTCACCTCAGTGACAATATCGTCCCAAGTATGTATGAGCAGGAAAAGTCAAAAGTTATGGCTGAACTGTCCTAGGCATCTTCTGTGGCCCTAACTACAGACGGGTGGACCTCCAGGGCAACAAAAAGCTATGTGACTGTGACCACTCATTACATCACAGCGGAGTGGGAGATACGAAGCCCTGTACTCGCACTTCAGTGCCTAGTGAGAGGGTGTTCTCAACAGCAGGGCACATAGTTACAGCAAAGACATCTACACTTTCCCCAGAAAATGTAGACATCCTCATGTTTTTGAAAAAAAAAACTGAAATTATAAGCTCAGGTCTGCTTTGCTTTCTTTCTTCTTTTTTGACGATGTGGACATAAGCTAGATTTTATTTCTCTCCCCATGTTCAAAGTAAGAAGCAATGATGCCTTAAATTGCATTTAAAGTTGTTTTTTATTGTGTCCACATTAAAGGAAATAGTTATCATGCCCTATATTGCACCTTAATTTGTATTTATATAATTGAGTGGAAGGAGTCTTGAGTTGAATGTTTTTTAATGGGCAAAAAATACTTCATTAACTAAATGGAGAGTTAAAATTTGTCTTGTCTTTTTTTTTTTTGCTGATCCGAAAATTGAACCGATCCGTGACTTAAAACTGTGATCCGATCTGAACCGTGAGTTTTTTGATCCGTTGCACCACTAGTATATATGGTTTCAGTATATACAGTTTCATTTGGTAGCTTATCTGGAAAGATTTAGTCAGACACTGCACTAATAAGCTTGCATCTCAGGATATCTGCCTACACTGACACTGGTAAGCTGCTATGCTCCTTCTTGCCCACTTAGGTCTGCCAGTGAACAGAGTCTGGTGATGCCACCTCTGCATGGTATCAAGTCTCAATCCAGACTCTTCATATGTAGCTCCTAGTTCGTGGAACAAGCTGCCCACCTTTGCTTGAATTGCCGACTCCCTCAGTGGTGTATAAAGCAACTGGAAACCTGTCTGTTCTGTGAATATCTGTCACAATGTTTATTGATCATTTTTTGTTATGCTTGCTTTATAGCTCTTCATTTGAGGTGATCAACTTTTGTAAGCTGTCCAAACATTCCCTAGATTGATGTTACTTGATTATGTTGGCCTAATTTGTGAGTCGCTTTGGATAAAAGGGTCCGCTAAGTAAATACACCTAAATATTTTATTCTTTTTCAAACTGAGGTAAAAGCCTTCCACCAACAAAACACACCTCTTTATATTAAAATAAACAAGGAGCTAATGGTGGAAGTCATATAGATTTCAGATTTTGCATTTATAAGTTAATGTTGTGAGATTTACCAAAAAAGAAATAAGGAAAATAAGTAATGAAAAATAAAACGCACTTATTTTTCCTCTTGTAGATTACTGTAATTCAGTAATATTGTAATGGCGCTAGACAAGTCACATCAGTCAGGGATGGGTCACCACAAGAATGAGCTTGCATTACATCATCGATAGCAGGAAAGCCTCTAAAAATGGCAACTCTTCACAGACACAGGTGTTTTCATTCCCCAAGTAGTGCAGCAAAAGGCAAGAAGTCCTTTTAAAGATAGGGAGCCACCTCAAAGAGTCATGTAAAGAGCAGAGAATCTTATCTGCTGTGGTGCTTGGTGCTGATGCAGGACACGAAGAGGACCTACCTACCAACTGAGCAAAGCACCTAAAACAAACCTGCTTGGTTTGTTTATTTTGTTGGAGTCTCAAGGCTACCGTTTGCTAGAGCAGTACAGGAATGGAGACAGTGGTGTGACTGATATCTCTGCAGCCACATCACCGTTTCTCAATCTGCTAAGATCCATCAGTCTGGATGAGTGGACACTGGTGAAGCTTCATGCCTATGAAGCTGGGGGAAAGTGTGTGCAGGCCAAGTTGCTACTGACACTGAGTGAGCGATGAGAAGCAGAGCCAGTGGTAAAAATGCGCATGGCAAAGGACAAAGCAGATCGTAGAGGTGGTTTGCCTACGCCTGAGCAACATTTAATGTCTCTGTTGCAGCTCACGACAGCACTTAACATCCTGGTTGTACCACCCGCCAGTGAAGCATGCAACTTCCCTGCTCCATCTGACAACCCAGCGCTCTCAATCCCTCCTCAACACCAGCTGCGCAACCAAAGCAGAAGAGAAGACCACCCTGCCGTTTGGATATGATTTTGCGTCATTGCAAGGAGCTTGCCACTGGGGACAGCGATTTGAAGGGAGGGCTATGCAGCAGCGCTGGATGAGTTACATCAGCCAGGGATGAGTGATCAAAAGGAGGAGCTGGGATTACATCATCAACAGCAGGGGCGCCTATAAAAACTGCAACTCCGCACAGTCACAGGTGCCTTTACCAACCTGTGTGCCAAAAGGCAGGCAGTTCTTTTAAGCCACCTCAAAGAGCCATGTAAAGAGCAGAGAATCTATCAATCCATTTGTGGTGCTTGGTGCTGATGCAATATCACGGTATAATGTCACAGTAAACTAACCAGGTCTTGTATCCATTCAGTATCCAATGTATTGTATTCACAATTATACAGACCACATATTACCGGGCACTTAAGATGGCACAGATTACAAGTAAAGGCCTGCCATTATTTGATTTTGCATTTCTACTGTCTGCTCAAGCTGAGGTGTGCCTGATCTTTTGAGCCACACACATTTTTGGTTACATGCAGCTGGGAGAGAATTCCTTAGCCATGTCATGTCTCTGCTCCCAACTCTACTCTACTATTGAATGCACACAGTAATATTGTTTCAACCAAGTCCTTATAACATTTCCATAAACTTTAACTGAAAACCTCCTTGACATTATGGATCATGTTTTGTTTAAACATTACTGCACACTTTGTTTTTTGGTAATGATTTTGAATTTTGGCCAGTCTATAAAGTGAGCCTCACTTAATTTAAGATGATAGATGAAAGCAGCCTGTCAAACCATCAAGCTTTGTAATGCCATAGACTGTACTCTAGTTAGACAGTTGTAACTTCTTTGAGATGGTGGCACTGGTGCCAAACTTACACTACACAAACCTAACAAAAAAGCAATAAGAAATGTGTTTGTTCAAGTGTATTTTACAATATCAATGAATATTAGATTATTCTTCCATACACATACAGAAAAACATATATTTTAGTAAGTGAAATGTAATGAGAGAACACCTTTATTACTTGTAATCAACAGTCAAATTAATGCAGCTATTCTGAATTCTTCTTCATCCATCCATTATCCAACCTGCTATATCCTGACTACAGGGTCACGGGGGTCTGCTGGAGCCAATCCCAGCCAACACAGGGGGTAAGGCATGAAACAAACCCCAGGCAGGGTGCCAGCCCACCACAGGAATTCTTCTTTTTTATGTATATTTATTTCTTTTCAAATTCTCTTTCTTGCCTTCTCATTTCTATTTTAGATCTCAGGAGCTGATATCACTGAAGCCTGCCTTGGGCAATGAACGCCATGCCGTACCAAACAGCACACAAACTAAATGCACTGGTATGGACAGAATAATACAGGCTCAGAAGCACACAAAATCTGACACTGTTAGAAAATTCAAAATGTCAGCCTACCTTGAAAGTAGTCGCACTTCCCATCCATAAAGATGTAGTTAATGAGAATGACACTAAAGATACAGGCCCACAAGTGCAAGTCACTGAATAGCAGAACAAAACCCACAGGCTGTAATGTCAATAGGAAAACAAAAGGAAATTATTTGATATAATTGTTTAGCAAAATCTGTACTACTGTAGTGAGAATGTGGAATCCAAATAACACTTTCCAGAGTTTGTGTGAAAAACTCCACAGCTGCTTTCTTTACACAGAAAACATAAAATGCGTAACTACAGAACAGCAGGAAACTTGAAGGTCAGTAACCTCAAGTCTGCCATGCATAAACATTTATACTTATAATGAACTTAAAAAAAGAAAAAGAAAAAAAAGAGGTAAACATAGTGCTGCCTTTTGGTTGAAACAGATGCGGATGTCCTCCAGCATAACCAAACACACAGTCAAGCACACTGGTGGATGTAAAACTTTCCTTATTTGGCTAACAACTGATGAAAGTGACCTGCCATAATAGCTAAAAGATGAAGATACCAGTCTGCTATTTAAAACAGAGCAGCATGACTCAGCCTATGAAACAAGCCAATTAGGGTTTTCAGATTAGTTCTTATCTCATTTAATGAATACTTTGAGTTTGAATGACCACTGCAGCTGCTATGTGACGTCAGTGCACTGCTGTCTGTCTTCAGCTGAGTAGAACCACAACTTGGATATGACACTTAAGAATTTCAGAATCAAACGTTTTATTTACTAAATCTCTCATTGGAAATTTAACACATCCATTCAAATCTGAACACAAACATATCCATATTTTTTATATACAAGAAATATGAAAAAAACAATGATAAATTCCAAATTAAATAGTAAATCAATACTTACATAAAAAACATTAAAGAGAACTAATACTGGAATCTGAAGCATGCAAACTTGAACTGCAATGCAGTTTCCCACTTCAATACTGGGGGTGAGGAAGAAGAAGAAGAAGAAAATGATTAACATGTTTACATCTCATTAAAACCTTGTAAAACACTGTAGAGTATGGGTGTTGAACTCCAGTCCTGGAGGGCCGCAGTGGCTGCAGGCTTTCATTCTAACCAACTTCTTAATTAGTGACCAGTTTTTGCTGCTAATTAACTTCTTTTGTCTTAATTTTAATTAACTTGACTCAGGCCCCCTTAGTTGTTTCTTTTTCCTTAATTAGCAGCCAAACAATAATGAAACAAAAAACGAGCTGCCACATGACCAGCTCGCTCACCTGTGCCCATCACACAGTATCTGAAAATAAAGGTGAAGGTCTCATTAAGGTTGATCTCTCAGCTCACCAAAACATTTTGATGGTGCTCAAAAACAAGTTTAATTAACAGAATGAATGGGATTCTCATTAAAAATCTAGTTGGAGTGAAATTGGTTGGAGTTTGAAGCCCTGATTTAGCTGGTCATCTGTTGGCTTGTTTCTCATTTCTGTTTGGCTGTCATTTAATGAAGAAAACAATCAATTCAGAGCACTGAATCTTTAAAAAGAGGGCTATTAAAATGAAGGGAGAAAGAATTTAATTAGCAGTGAAAACTGGTCACTGATTAGGAAAAGGGTTAGAATAAAAACCTGCAGCCACTGCGGCCCTCCAGGACTGGAGTTCGACACCCCTGCTGTAGAGAGCAGCTCTAATCCTGTTAAATTTAGATTCTGCAGTAAGTTTCATTTTGTTATCTTTTGTTTGCAACTTCAGCCTTCTGTCCTCCATAACTCAAATACTTCCCCCCCAATGGGGAAAAAAAAACTACATAAAAATGTCACCACGGGGCCCACTTGTGTGACTACTCACACACTCCCTCCCTCTTACAGAGCCCATTAATTGTCACCTAACATGCACGTCTTTCCTTGGGTTCTTCTCCAACCTCCTCCTACATACCTTGAAATTTGAACTAGGTTAGTGTGATGTTTACTATTCTCTGCTGACAATGTTGGTTTATGAGGGGGGAAAAAAGAAAGTCACTCTACCGATGCTGCCCAAAATAAATAAATAAATAAATAGCACCTACAGTATAGCCACCCAGTGGTAATGTAACATGCTAATGGAACAAATCTTAATGTAATCACATTTAGAAAATGATTAATTTTAAACAAGCCTTTATTCATTCATTACATTTCTGATAAAAACAGAAATCTTTAATAGCCCAATAGAAATAGAACATGTGGAAAAAAAAAACATAACTAGCATTATTAATGCTGAAACAGCTGTCAAATCAAATAAATAACCTTGTATCATCATAAAGCACAGACATCCCTCTACAAAACAAAATGACGTAAAGCAACACTCGCTTGACTTAAATGGACAAGATGTGAATCTGTGCCTTCTTTAAGTTCTCTTTGAAGGGAAAACAAACATATCTGCAATTTCTGCTTTAAAGCAAGAACCACAGGGGGTTACAATATTACCTGCTGTACTGAACTGCTTTCAGACACACTGCTGGTGTCAAACACACAACGGTATTAACACACTAGTTTAGATAAATCAGTGTGCGTTTTCCACTGAACAAGCAGTTCTACCTCCCCATTAATGTTGTGTTTCTGCAAGTCTGCACTCTCATGCATGATCGCTGTAAAACTTAGATATAGATGTTTAGCCTGCATGGGCTTTAAATTATCACCATATAGTTCAAGTTACTTTAACATTACCGGGGGTAAAAATCTAACTTAAAAAATAAAGTCAAACATCCATCCATCCATTATCCAACCCGCTATATCCTAACTACAGGGTCACAGGGGTCTGCTGGAGTGATTCCCAGCCAACACAGGGCGCCAGCCCACCGCAGGACACACGCACACACATCCACACACCAAACACACACTCGGGACAATTTAGAATCGCCAATGCACCTAACCTGCGTGTCTTTGGACTGTGGGAGGAAACCGGAGCACATGGAGGCAACCCACACATACACGGGGAGAACATGCAAACTCCAAGCAGGGAGGACCCGGAAAGCAAACCCAGGTCTCCTAACTGCACCACTGTGCCGCCCCAAAACGTACATTATATATCTATTTGCACAAGCTATTTTTCAATCTCTTTTTTTTTTTTTAAATTAATGAATCACTCCACAGTATTAATGAATTTCTAATTTACTGAATTGATTGTGCAAATCCTTTCTATGCCTCATAAAGTAAATTATTTGTAAGTTCAAATTGTAAAACCAGAAATGAATTCACCACACAATTACAACCTATTGTTCGTCACTGTGTACAATATTCTCAGTGTTACTGGTGTAGCCTTTAAGTGTGTCAGTTTTCATTTTGTGTTTTTTTTTTTAGTAGACAAGGACATTAAACTGACAAGAATTATGAAAGTCTCTCTCTATATTGATATGTTGCTGGTTTTAAAGTCATGATTAATCCAGGGAATTTAAACATAAAAATGAATGTATCTAAATCATCCTTCTGTAGTTTCACCCACTTCCCAATTTACTGTCATAACATAGACCAAATACCATTGACACCTTATGGACATTCCACAAAACTAAAAAAGAAGTAAATGATGAAAGTTAAGTCAAAGAGAGATAATAAATACTTTATAAGGACCCACCTCAAGCTAATGTTGTTTTGTAATGCAAACTGGATTCCATTGACAATTTCTGGGAGCTCAGGTACCATGGCCAGGACAGTTACTCCAATAAAATACTAAACAGAGAATGCGTACACAAATGTTTAATATACTGAGAGAAAACCTAACATGCTGTGACAGATTATAAAAGCAGCCAAAATTTGCACTGTTTCTATGAAAATTAAGGCTACCACAGCCCCAAAATAAAAAAAAAATAAGAAAAATTTAAAGAGTATTATTTGAAAACTGGTCACCGTCAGGTAACTAAACAAACCACATACTCGTCATTTATTCTAACATGAAGTGTAGTGTGCGTGTTTTGTTTTTTTTTTTATTTTAATTTAACTTGCACAGACATGAAGTTTCACAAGATTCCATAGCAATAATAATAGGAAGAACAAAATCCACAATCTAAAAAATTGAATGCATGTTCTTTACTCAAGCTGTACTCTTCATAGTTGGTGTTGAAGTTGCGCAGGAGATCTAGCATAAGACGCCAGAGTGATGGCTCATTCTGTTCAAATCATACATACCTGGGAAACACTTGAGTTAGCAAAAATTGGTTGAATGTTTTCTGTTACAAGATCAGCACAGGATGACATAAGTAGAGTGGCGAGTATTAGAATAATTAAGGCCCTCCATCTTGCCCAGTAAACAACAGGACTGTGGTGATGTCCTGGGACTTCAAACAAAGGAGAAGGAAAAATATGAGAAATGACATTCTTTGGAACACAAAATAAGATTGTTAAAGCAGAAAAAATTCAAATGATTGCTTAAATACTTTGCATTCTTCATTGCACAAACACATTTCAAATTAAATGAATAAATGAAACACATAAATTATGAAAATGATTAAACATACAAGCACAAACTCTCTTTTCTAATATCTTATCTGAAAATTCTCACTGACCATGACAATCACTGATGTGAATATCATAGATGTGTGAATGAGTCTTCAAGGTAAAGATGAGGCCTACAAGATAGGCTGCCGGAAGTAATATTGACACAGTATAAACCAAAGGTCTGCAATGCAAACAAAATTAAATAAACCCTTTAGTATTATGTAAAGATATGAAAATGTACTGTATATCTTTTCATGTCATATTCCATCACTTTGATCTACATCTACTTCTTGCTGACATACATCACAATAAATTATCCTGTACCTCACATACTGTAAATGTTCTCCTTCAATGCAAAGACAGACATTTAATGCCCAGTACATTCCACACATTCTACAGAAAAATCTATTGATCCATCTGCATATCAAGATATCTTATTCAACATGTAATGCATCATTTACATAGCACACCTTTATTCACTTCTCCAAAACACATCACTGCCGGTAGTTAATTTCACAATAATGCCCGAAGAAAAACATAAGTTTACAATGAGCAATATGAGTTGCCCACTGACAACTAATCTCACATTAATAACATCACCCGGTCTGCTTATTTCCACCTACATAATATTAATCGCATCCGCCCCTCCCTCACTCCCCATACCACTGCCATTCTTGTTAACAGTCTTGTTAGTTCTCGTCTGGACTATTGCAATTCACTCCCTCTTTGGTCTCTCTAATAAATCTCTTCATAAGTTTTAGCTAGTCCAAAATTCTACAGCTCGCATCATTACTCGAACCTCATCTATTCACCATATTACTTTAGTCTTGCAGCAGCTTCATCGGCTCCCGATTAAGTTTCGAATTGATTTTAAAATTCTGCTATTAATATTTAAGTCCATTCATAACCTCACCCCTCCATATCTGTCTGACCTTCTTCATGTTGCCATTCCCTCCCGTAACATTAGATCATCTTCCTCCATCCACCTGACCGTCCCTCTCGCCCGTCTAACCTCGCATTCAGCTGTTCTGCTGTCAAGCTCTGGAATTCATTACCTACTGAGCTCAGAAATATCGAATCATTTTTAACCTTTAAATGTAAACTTAAAACGCATCTGTTTAAAATGTTTTTTGTCATTATGATTGAAGTGGCTTTGTTTGGTTTTAATTTTTATGTCTTCTGTTTTTTTTTCTGATGTTTTAAGTGGTTTATAATGTGTCTTTTTATTTATTGTTTGTTCGGTGTCCTTGAGTTCTCCGAAAGGCGCCTTGTATAAATAAACTATATTATAATTATTAACTAAAAAAAGTACACTTTTGTCATGGGCTTTTGGGTTAGAGTGGCATGAGACAGGGCCTACTACATGCCAGATGACATCAGGCAGGGAAACTTATAAAAGACAGAACTACTGTCACTCATGAGGAAAAATGTAATATTCCCTGACAACAGTAAACAGCATACAGCCTAACAATTATCAGGGGTGCCTGAGCCTCTTTGTGGTAGGATACAGTCACACACAGAAGAATGTGTAGTATCCTGCTGCCCTTTAAGCAAGGAGGCCTAGAAGAAGCCTACATTATTGTCAAGTTCCTCAAACATATCCCTGGTCACTTTTGCCTTGCAAATGGAGGCATTGCTATTGTGGAAGATTTTACTTTCATCAGGATAGAAATGTTTCATCATTGCAGAAATGAGATCACTTTGCATCATTTTATAGTTACTGGCCTCTACCTCACAGAACCAACCACTGTGTGAGGCAAGCATTCAGGGCTGCAGCACATAGGTACTTATCCATGAGAACAAGTTTAAGTACGACTCCTCTGTCCGTATGATTTTAAAAATCCTCATCAGACTACTGCACATGTTAGTTGCAGTTTTTTATATGCACAGTGCCATTTTAGTAGTAATTTATGTTCTTGTCCGTGAGCGTAATTTTTAAAAGATTCAGCCTTATACTTTTAGCATTACAAGTAAAAGATTAACAATCAAGTGCAGGATTTATAAATTGTGAACTAGTCTCATTTTAGGCCATGGTTAAAATTACTGTCACAAGTTTTAGGTTTTCAACATTAAGCACTCAAGTCTTTTGTGTAAACATGCGAGATTAGTATTTTTATCCTAAGTGATAATTGTTAAATTAATACTACTTTATTTTTTATTTAAACTTGTAAATGGTCCCATAAACTTCTTTCCACCCTGTATTGTCATGTAGACAATCCAGCAGAAATGGTTTTCTATTTGGACTGTTCATATGGGCATGATCTTTAGGTTCTGAATTCACAGGAAGATTCACTTTTATCTGTTTAAGAATATTAAGAATAAAAGTGATCCATTCATGAACTGTACACTATTACATCAGACACCTATACCTGTCCAAACAGCCAGAAAGCAGATATGTCACAAACGAGCATACGTTCCAAATAATAAAAAGTATGACTATGCACTAATGTGTTACATTTTCAAGAAAATAACTTTTCCTATCAGCATGAAAATATTTTATAGGAAGTAAATTTAAGAAATTACTACATTACTTACTCAATGTGACTATGAAACAAGGAATAATTATTTTCTGTCTGTTAAAGAAAAAAATACATTTAGATTAAAGCAAAGCATTCAAAATGCAATACATAGTAATGATGACTGCAAGTTAAAAAGAAAGTTACATAATTTTACAAAAATTAAAATGTAAATCAAAACTACACAATATAAACAAAATAGATGATTCAGTATTTGTGAGACACTACTTCATATTGAGCTGTCCGTTTAAATGGCTCTTGTCATACATGTGTGCTTAGGGACCACTCGGAAGGCTCAGGTATTCCAGTCAATTACACCCAGCTGCAAAAAGGGGCTTGTTACCCCTAATATCAACTCTGGTTTCCTCCACAGCTCTGAGCAACGACCCTGGGCAACGACCTCTAGCCCTACACCTACCGCCAATGTACACTCCAAGCCCCACCGCTTCTAGGCCTACAGTATATACCAGCAGTCCATTCATTTTCTAAAGGAGACTGAACCAAGACGAGATCTAGAAGAAAGTCCATTGCCACTTGTTTCTGTTGCCTTATTTTTTTTTTGAGCCTTATTAAACAGGGTTTCACTGTGTTGGTGCAACGAGGGATGTCAAAAGAACCAATACTTTTGGTAACAGACAATATCAATGTTACAAAAACATAATGGTTCTAGCTTTTTTTCCAGTACTGGTAGTACCAAATGACAAATATCAGCACTGGACTCCTGTGTGATTGCAAGTAAATGAATTACTCCAGAAGGCAGAGTACTACGTGTGAAAAACATTAATAAGAACAAAATATAAAATGTCTCATGGTGATAATGATACAGCACTGCACCACCAGGTGTCAAAAAGGAAAATGGAAATCATGACTAGAAATAATTTGTCTTCAATACAGGAGAATTTTAGCGTGTGACTGGAAATTATGCTTTTTTTTAAATAAAGCCAAAACACAAACACAGGGCTTTGTTATTATTCCTTCTACCCTATTACAAAGTCAGTTTATAAAAAAAAAAATCCTGAATGCTTTGCAAGTGCAATGACGTGACTGATCAAACCTGCAGTGTCACAATGTTCAATATGATGGTGTGATGAATCGCTTTTTAATGCAATGTTCTATATGGATTTTGCAAAAGGAAAGGAGGCTTCGCATTTATTCTCTGATTATGTTGAACACGTCCACAAATGTCCAAGCATTTTCTAACCAGTTCACGGTTGCGAGCACCATGCACTATTATACACACAGCACTCTGCACTTTGGCAGTTTGAGCAGCTGTAGTAAGTACAAGTCAAGTTTCAAGCAAGTGGCTATTTGGCTTGCCTAAACTGGTGATGAAATGAGTCAATTCAATGGATAAGGCTAAAATAAAATGAATTTAGTGCTTCAAAGCACAATGCACGGTGATTATGCCAGTTAGTCAGACGGGTTAAACAACACAGGCTGGTGTCACAAAAAATCATCAGAAGTTATTGTTTTGCATCTGTGGCTGCAGCTGAAGTCTATTATTCTTATGAAGATGCCACATCCACAGAAACATTTAGAACACAACTTTATTATACTGCATTACAATTCTACATGTCATATACGTCTTATTTTTCAAACAAAACAACTATGTGACAAATGCACATCCTTATTTTAATACAAAGCTAATAGAACAAATACTTGCTATTTTCTAAGATAACGTTTTTAATGAAGAAATAACAACAAAAAGTATTAGGAAGATATACTGTATAATGATCTAAAAAAGTCAAGGTTCTTTTAGTCAATGTAAAACAAAAAAAAACCAAAATCACACTCCTGTTAAATCTATAGATGAACAGCATTTATGATCTTCACACAAATTAAACTATGGCTGAACACAGACAATATTATATCATCAGGGTAGTTAGTTGATGGGACTATTGAGCTCTGATTCACAACCATCTAAAGCAAGAGGACAAAGCAACGTCACTGACTACACTGTATAAGTGTTATGAGGGTATCAATATTGGGGCACACATTTGCCTTATTACCACTGGATATGAACAGTTTAACATTTATACATACATTGCCTAAAATCACTTTCTATTGTATTAACTGTGTGAACAATGGCTAAAACAAATATATTGGATTTTTCTAAAAAAGTATCACTGAAATATTTCTTTGGAATAAAACAGACACAATATGGAAGGCCTACAAGAAGGTCAATATCAGAGCAAATTTAGTGATGAGTGAACCCTACTGAATTTCCTTTGCCTTGAGTTTGGTGAAATCTCAGGAAAGTACAGAAATTTTGTCAAACTCAAAAGCATTGAAGTCAAACGGGAAGAAGCTGAATTATTTTTTTAATGAATTATAATGATGCAATGGTATTTTAGGTGTCTCTGATGGCTAGGGAAGAATCTGCCAGATATACTGGACTGATCATTATGGCTAGAAATGTGACCTAGGCAAAAGATGCAGACAGAATGATAGCCACCAACAACATACAACAAAAGGCCACACACTTGTAATAACTATTATAAAAAAAAAAAATAGGAAAAACAAAAAAAAAAAACGACGGCAGCTTCAAGCAGCTATGAAAAGGGATCAGTCGTATAAACTCAGGGTGCTGTCCCATCCAACATTGGCTTCTATAGCTCTGTAATGTCATACTTGCTTTACAAAGCATCATGGTGCACTAGGGGGAAAAGTTTGCTTAAGCCAATCACATGCTTAATTTTCAGAGAAAAATTCAGTGAACAAGGTCAGTAGTTAACTCAGCAAGTTCACTGCCATAAATGCTTTGGCGAATTTCACCGACCAACACTAATTATGATGTTGGCAAACATATGACATAACTCCAAAATCAGAATGCTACTAGCAAAAACTCATACAGGAGATTTAAAGAGAATAATACTTACAGTAGGTAAATAAAACAGTTTGGTATATACAGTATACAGTCATTATCATCAGTGTTTAAGTAAACTAAATGCAATACTTAATAAAGAAAAAAATTTACAGTACCAGGTCATAATGGCAGTCTCTGCAAACAAAAGGACCTGTTGCATTCTCCGTTGTATTAGAACAACCCTGGCAAATCATATTGCCATATGCTTTAGAAAAGAGAGTTGGGGCAAATGCACCTTTAATGGAAAGTGAACAGACACAAGTTGCATTAGATATCACAGTAAAATATTCTGTACAGTGAAGGTCTTAACTGTAACATGTAAAACAAATTTGTTAGAAAAATTCTGATAAAGAAAATTCATATTGTAACAAAAAATTTGTGATAATAGCAAAATTGACAAATATGGGTAAGAAGCAAACATACTGCAATGTCTGGGAAAGAAGTGGGGGATTAGAACAAATATATGAATATACATGTCTTCTTTAATAAGCGTCATCATACAGTACCACTGACAAGCCAATAGCTCAGAGCAAAAGAATTAAATTACATGCACATGCTGTAGTTGGAAAT
This sequence comes from Polypterus senegalus, assembly GCF_016835505.1. Taxonomy (NCBI): domain Eukaryota; kingdom Metazoa; phylum Chordata; class Cladistia; order Polypteriformes; family Polypteridae; genus Polypterus; species Polypterus senegalus. Next base: position 40,545,692 of record NC_053161.1, read on the forward strand.
TCATCTGTTTTGAAAATACAGTTAGTTATTTTAATCTTTAATTTAAAGAAGTAATTTGGATTAAAAAAAGAAAACTGTAAATATGTATACAGTCAAGTTTTTATCTCATACTGCACATGTGTTTGTGTTTAACACTGTATTCTTGTTACATGTAATTTTTTAGTTTATAATAGTATATAGCATGTTTGGCTTATAACAAAGCATCTTTTAATAGAATTTAAAAAGGAAATAATTATCTTTTTAAAATAGGACCACGTATTACTCAGTAGTTCAACTGTGAAAGAAGATGCTTGAGCCCAAAATAAAGTAAAATCAGGACCATGTCTCGAACCCACCCCTACTGACTGCAGGAAAATTATTTAGGAAACTGTATCTGTATTGAAAAAGGCTCACACTGTGACAACTGCATTTTGAAATACATGACCGTAATACTATTCATTAAAATATTTTCTATGTCACTTCACCAGTTCAGAGTTACAAAAGACCAAAGCCTACCCTGATGGAATAGGTATACTGCAATTCCTACTAAGATTAGATAAAGTTTTTGTTGCCTAAAATGTTTTTACCAACAGGCAAATGTTGCAAGCTCCTAGACACAGGGGTTCAAAGGACCAGGTTGTAACAACCATACTCACTAACCTCCAACAGATATAAAAAGGAGAGCAGAGCTTATTCCCGCTGATCTACTGTTAAAACGTTGCTCCTGGTGTTTACAACCTCCAATTACCATACACAGACCCTGGATGACAGAGAGAAAAAAACAGATTTAAATGTAATATGACAAAGATTGGATATGACAGTATTATAATAAAAATAGTAATCCTTTACATTTACATAGAGCTTTTCTCACTACTCAAAGCACTCTCCACACAGCGAGGACCCAGGAAGTGAACCTACTATCTCCTTACTGAAAAGCAGTAGTCCTACCACTGCATCACCTACATGTACTATGAGAAAGATTGGATATGACAGTATTATAATGGGTGAGGACAATTCTTTGTTACATACGTTAAAAGGTAAACTAGTCTCTTATAAAATGTTTAATAGGCTTCTTTTTGCTTTATTATTTTGTTGCACACACAGCCTATCCTATATTTAAAATTTTCATATATGATGTATTGGCAATCTTTTGTACAGTAGGCTATAATGCCAAGTCACAAAGTCAAATAATGTAAAGCCAAAACCTGCAACCAGCTCAATCCTTAAAAAATGTATTTCTCATTGACTAATACTGTAAACTTACTGAAAAATGAGGAAAAAACCATAGTATTTGGTTATTACCTAAATCATATTTTTCCAGTATTCTATTAAAAAGTCTAATTCATAATAGCCAGTTGTTCATTAATTGTAGAGATCTGTTTTATATAATAGCTTACCATTTCTGATCATTTATTTACAGATTTTTGCTCATTATAAACTGAAAAAAAGGTTTGCAAAACAAATGGCTAGGAAAATTAGTGACTTCATATTAACTTAAGTTGTAATGATTTAAAAGGGGTTCTCTCAATTTGCCATTACACCAGCTGGGTCCATTATTCTATTGTAGAGGACCATATTAAATGTTTCTTTTTATGCTGAACTGTGCTGGTATGTGCAAATGCAGATACTGTATGTTTGTTTGAGTACATACCTGACTGCATGCACCCTAGCATCCTGCCCAAAATTAGTCTCTACCTTGTACTCAGTAGTTCATTTCCACAATTCCTTCTAGTAAATAATAAAACTTAAAAAATGAATCATTATAGAAGAACGGTTTCTCATGTCAAATTCTGTCATACCCAAACACTTTCTGTTCTCATTGTTAGGAAAGACAGTATGACAGAAAGAGCTAGAATAGTGTGTCCAGCTAATAAGCCAATACTGTAAAAATCTGCAGTCCATCCCTCAGAAAGTGGTAACAATGGATAACTCACTGAACTGAAGAAAACAGAAGACTTTACACATTTTGTGAGTTCTGATGCACGGCAGTTCAAATAGTGAAGATGAAGTTTTGATAACTTTGTGAATGGTTCATTGCTGGCTGCCTAATTTATCTAGCTATATACTTTCACATTCAGTCTGTTTCCATTCATATTCTGCTTTCTCTGACACAAAATGTTGTTCCTCCATTATAATTTTTATAACTTACTCAAAATATCTATAATATGCTTTCAATGACAAGTTACAGTGCTTATAAAAAGTATACATCCCCCCATATTTGACCATAATATAACATTAATTCACAACTACGTGCAATGTGAAAACAGATCTCTGCAAAGTGGCCTAAATTAATTAATTTGTGTTAAATATTTGTAATTAATCACATAAGCATTCACCCCTTTAATTTGGCACATCTAAAATCATTATTGGTGGCGCCAACTGGTTTAAAAAGTGACATAATTAGTTGAATAGAGATAACCTGTTTGTAGTCAAGGGAGGTCAATTGATTCTAGTATAAATGCACCTTATCTGTAAGGTCCAACTTGTGATGAGTCAGTATTTATAAGATTCAGATTGGTACATTTCTCAGATTTGAAATAGGTTGGTTATTCTACAAGTGAATTTGTTATACTTTATTTATTACATCAGATGTGTAAATATACTTTCACAGTATGATTACTTTATTCCATGTCAATGTCAATCAACAAAACTTAACATGTTTTCTGCTACACACACGACTGTGCAGGCTTTTAAGCAACATCTACTGGCAACCAACTGTTCTACAAATATCAAGAGGACAGAGTAAGTTAAATACATAATGTTACCACTCTATCAGAAGATGCTATACTAGCTCAACTGTACTTACATTTGTTATTCACATAAAAAAATGGTGATCACTCCTATCTAAAACAAGGAAGACTATGCATATTCTAATTGCTTCATTTAATACCACTGCATAAATTTGAATGACTCAATGTATATTGCTAACCTTACATATTTTCCTAGAATTTTTTTTTAACAAAACTTCAATAATTAACTGCTTTGTGGATCTTTAAAGTTGCCCTAGCTTTTCTGAATATATTAGGACCCTTTGTGCAACGGTAAGAGAACAGTAATGTTATATTTATACATTACACAAAAAAATTATTCATGTAGAAATCCCACAGCTTTCTTCTAGCTTTACATTTCAGGAGATGACAAGATTTTCATATATCATTCTTTACTATACCATTCTCAAACCCATTTAAACATATTCATGGTCAGGGGAACAACAGATTTAAAGGCTAATTTTAAAATCTAAAACAATTTTTTATGGGGGGCCATATCAGAAAACCAGCTTTCTGAAGAATGCCAAACACATCCTTCATTATAGTAAACATATTAGATTTCTTCTTTTCACCATAATAAAATTAATAGAGATGACATATTCAGATTTTTTTGATTCATTGAACCATGGAACATATGCACACTATAACATGCTTTCTAACACAACCTACAATTCCTGATTATGTAAAACAAAAAAAACAAAATAAACACATTTTACTGCATTAAGTATTTTGCAGTCTTTTACTGTCTCTGTACCTTTGACAAACTAGTACAGTGAAGTCGGGTGTAATTTCTAATGTTGCTGTTTGCAGTACATCAGACAGATGGTCATCACTGAGAGAAGACCTGTACCTGGATTTGTTGAATTTCATTACTTAGAATGTCTGTTCACATGTTTATGTTGATCCAAAGAGGAGAAGCATTGTCTGTGCTAGTCTTCTCAAGTGTGGGAAATTCTCCTTTTTAAAAAGAACTGTGAAAAGTCAGTAATTGCACTGACTTGAAGTGTTCTTCCAGCAATGCATCAGACAGCAAGTCGGTAAGTTCAAGTTGTACCTCACTGGGGGCTCTGTCCACATCACATGTGAAAGGAGAGGAGATGGTGAACATTTGTTTTTGCTGCTTTGAAGTCTTCAGATCACCTAGAAAACTCACCAAGCAGTGCCAGGAACATGGCTACATGTCTGTTACGCTGATCAGCAGATAGAATCCTCTCTCTCAGTGTGGGAAGGTGTGTCACGGTGTTCCTTTCTACTTGCTGACAGAGAAGAAGAAGTGGCTTCCTCGTGAAGACCTTGACTAGGTTGTGCATTTCATGTGTTAAAAGACTTCACCCTTGCAATTTTGTATTCAATTCATTCACATCAACAGCAAAAGCTGAATTTGATAGCCACTCAGTGCTGCTTAGATCATGGATGACTTTTACTTTATTTGACAAAACTCCTGACTCTCCGATTTCAGATCGCAGATCTGTTTGAGCACTTTGCCCAAGCTTAGCCACCTGACAGCTATGTGGTAGCCCAGATCAGTGTAATCAGCCTCATGTTCCTCCAACAGTGTAACAAACTGTATGTGATTTAATGCCCTAGTCCTGATGAAATTTACAGTATTTATTACAAAATCAACTGCAGAATTAATTTTCAGCACTGATTTACATAGGACTTCTCGGTGAATAACAACAATGTAAAAATATGAATTTTTGGGCTAGGTTAATCTCAGCCACCTTTTCCTACATCCCTTTTAAAAGTCCAACATTTTTACCTGTCAAATTAGAAGAACCTTTAGTTGTCATACCAACTAACTGTTCTCACTGCAGTCCAAACATTTGCATACACGTACTGACTTTAATAAATAAATCCTTACTGCAGGGGTTCCCTGGAGGGCCCCGGTGTCTGCAGGTTTTCATTCTAACCCTTTTCTTAATTAGTGCACTGTGTTTTTTTTTTTTACTGCAAATTAACTTCTTTTGAATTGATTTTAATTGACTTGTTTTTTTAAGATTTGTTCCCTTGAATTTTTTCATTATTCATGAATTGCTTCGTTTCTTTCCTTAAATGGCACCCAAACAGAAATCAAATGTGAAGTGAGTTAGCCAACAGAAGACCAACTAAGTCAGGGCCTGAAACTCCAACCAATTTCACTACAACCAGTTGCTTAATTAGGTCCTGATTCTTGTTGTTAATTAACCCCTTTCTTTAATTCCATGTCTTGTTGCTACTCTCATTGTGCAATAGCATACATTTCTGAAATTGCTGATTTTCTCTTTTCTAAGAGCACTGTTAAAATGTTTTGTGGACTTGAGCAGATCAGCATTCCTGAGACCTCCACCTTTCTTTATTTTCAGATATTGTATGATGGACACAGTTTGCTGGTCACGTTTCGGTTAATTTTATTTATCATTATTGTTTGGCTGCTAATTAATGAAAAAGAAGCAATTAAGTGGTCAAGTCAAATAAAATTAATTCAAAAAAACTTAATTAGCAGCAAATACATGTCACAAATTAAGGAAAAGGTTAGAATGAAAACCTGCAGCCACTGAGTTGGGGACTCCTGCCTTACTGGTTGTTGTCCCTTTCACGGACTGCACAGAGAATAGTTTCTCTGTCATTTCAAAGTCTTTGTGACCCAGTGCAGCAGCTGATTTTTATGAAAGGGAATAACAAACGTCACAGCTCTCATCCAAAGTCAAGGAGAAGAAGTCTACATTTTCCACTGTGCATTTCAGCTGTAGTATCAGATTCTCTGCAATTTCCTCAGTCCGTCTTGAAACATTTTGCTGTGAGAATGTTAGACGTTCAAATGCATCCTTCTTCTCTGGGCAGAGGATTGCCACCAACTCCAATAAGCACTCTTTAACAAATTCTTAATCAGAAAATGGTTTGCTTCTTTTGGTAATTTTTTAAGCTAATATAATCTTTTTTTTTATTGTTCCTTCCTTTGCTCAATGAAGCTTTGTATAAAGACTTTGCTGTTTTTTGTAGTTTAGCCAACAATCTCTCTGCACTCCTCACCCTCTCCTCTTCAGATAAATCTCTATTTTTTCGACATCCTTGGTCTCGAAGTGATGGCTCAAGTTGTAGTCTTTAAATGCAGTAATTTGCTCTTTGCACACTAAACAGAAAATTGCATAGATCACAGCATTATGAATATCTCACTTAGCTAATATCTATAATGCCTTAAATGTCACCAAAAAAGAGGGTTCCATTTGTTATATATCCGTATTTTCTGTATACGTTTTAACACAAACAAATTCCAAAGGGTGATGAACAACAGGAACACTTTATTTTACAAACTGAACCAACCGCAAACACTATTATCCTTCTCACACACGTGCCTCTCTATTGCTTCTTTCACACACACTGCTCTAAACTCCACACCCCCTTATTTATATTACACATGTGCACATAACCATTTCCTTTACCATATAATAACATTTACAAATGAAGATGTATACATAACACAATTATCATGCTGCAGCCAGGCAGGTATGGCACATGCTAGTTGATTAAGCCACTCTACTGTGTCCTGACTGCAAACAAGGTTTCAGCAGACAGAATGACAGTGGACTATCCAAGATCTGGTTGTCCTCAAGTGTCTGTACCAGAGTACATCTAACGTTAGAATGTTCAGTCTGAGAGAATAATTTCATATATACTATCTGTGTTGCTTCTCAAACTGTCAGTAGACCAGTGTCTGTATCAGTGACAGTATAGTGACACACAGGCTTTGTGCTGCTGACATTAGAGCAAGGCATCTTCTCAGAGACTCTGTACTTCATCTCCTAGTCATCTGATGGTACAGCAGGACAATGACAGGCCACATACTTTTGCTGAGATCACAACTTCCCTGCTGTATGAATGCTGGTGTGCAGATGCTTCCTTGGCCTGCATTCTTTCCCAACCTTATCTGTATGAAGCATCTCTTAAATTTCCTTGGATTGCAACATCTGGAGTCGTAACCAAAGTCCAATGGCCAGGAAATTCAACATGCTCTTTTCTTGGAGTGGGATAACATCCCAAACTATAGCTTTAAGGTATCAAGCGGTGGTTCCCATAAGAGGCGAGATACTGAAACAAGATACTGAAGGACTTTAAGATAACTGTTGTTCATTTCAAAGTTATTGTTTTCCTGTTTTATACACTTTCATTTTTCAATTATTCTCAATTGCTTATTGCTATTTCAGCAAGGTTAACATTTTTTTTGCAATTCTTTTTTCCATCACTATTGTAAGGAGGGGAGCTGAACGCATACCTAGAAGACACGGACACTTATCAAAGAACCCCTCCTAAAACGCTGACAGACTACCTTCACATTGATCCTTTACTTGCTGGATTTACTTGCGGCTGCTTTGTCACGCGATATGCTTTCTGTGCATACTTGAAAGCCTGAACAGCACCTGTCAATCAGTTTTTGCTTGATTGCTTTGTTTTCTCTCTCTCCTTCACCGGTCATCCTCTGCTCCTGTTGGGCTTCCCTATAATGTCTATTCTTTAATCAAGAGCTAACTGCATACTGAGCTTGTTTTACTTCTGAAAGAGACATGTTTGTTTGAATTATGTTCTTGTCTCTACAATATCCTGAGTTTTCTGTGCAATTCTGTGACCCAAGCGTGACACTATATATATTTTCAAAGCACTTGCTAGCAATGAATAATTATAGCTACAACAAAAGAAAAAGGTAATAAGCAGAATCACACTTTGAAAAGAAAAAGGAATATCCTTCAGTATCTTAAATTAGGGTTCTTTAACTCTAATTCATATTAATTATTTTCATGTAACCATATTATCCTAATAAATCAATTTAGAATTTAGTACACTGACCCCTAAAGATTAGTAAAATAAAAAGCTGGAATCCGACCTGTTTTACATACCATACATTTTTATGCACGGTCCCCCTAGTTTAAGGGGTTCAAAATTATATGGATATTTGACCGACAAACTGTTCCATAGCCAGGTGAGAGCAATTCACACAATATTTCATTAATTATTAAGCAGGTAAAAGGTCAGAAATCAATTCCAAGTGTTGAATTTGCTTTAGGAAGCTATCACTGTGAACTTTCAATATGAAACAGCTGTCCATGCCAGTAAAAACAGTCCATCATTAGGCTAAGAAAACAAAACAAACCATTTAGAGAAACAGCAGAAACACAAGGAGTGATCAAATAAATCATTTGGTACATACAAAAAGAAGGAAAACACTGGTGAAGTCAGCAATACCAGAAGGTCTGGAAAAATCACAGAAAACATCTGTACTGAATGATTACAGAATTCTATCCTTGGTGAAGAAGAACGCATTCACAACATTTAGCCAAACAAAGAACACACTCTGGAAGATTGACCAATCACTGCCAAAATCTACTTTCATGAAGTCTTCTCTTGATTGAAAAGACAGAGGGTTTACCACAAGGTGCAAACCACTGGTAAAACTCAAGCACATATCAGACTTTGTCAGAAAACGTTTTTTAAAAGCATGTCCAATCAGAACAGTTTTCTTAAGATAAAGGAACTTAGATCATTATATGCCAGAATGTTGGAAAGAGAAGATTATGCAGAAGAGAAGAAATAGCTCATGATCCGATTAATACCACATCTGTGAAACTTGGTGGATTCATGATAATGCATGGCTGTAATTAGAAGTCAGTCGTTAGTGTTTATTGATGATATGACTGCATAAGTAGCAGGATGAATTCTAAAGCATACAGGGCAATACTATCGGCTTTGATTCAACCAAATACTGCAAAACTGATAGGACAACGCTTCACAATACAGATGGACAATGAGTCAAAACATACTGTGAAAGCAAACCAAGTGCTTTTCAAGGCAAAGAAATTGATTATTCTTCAATGGCTAAGTCAATCAACAAAACTGATGGCAGAAAGTCCAATAAACAAGCAGCAGCTGAAAACAGCTGCACTAAAGGCCTGGCAAAGTACCACTAGGGTGGAAACCCAGCACTTGCAGATGGTCATGGGTTCCAGACTTCAGGCAGTGATTAACTACAAAGGATTTCCAACCAAATACTGAAAATGATCATTATATTCATGATTATTTTCGTTTGTCTAAAAACTTTTACGCCCCTGAAAATAGGGGGACCATGTATAAAAATACCTATCTTTTCTAAACAACTCATACAACATTTTTGTTAAACCCCTTGAATTAAAGCCAAATGTCTATGCTTCAATCACATTTGATTGCTTTGGTTCAAATCCATTGCGTTGGTGTACAAAACCAAAAATTATGAAATTTGTGTTACTGTCCAAATACTTATGGACCTGACTGTAAGTAGATAGTGATTTTTTTTTTATCCTATTGAAATGTACTGTCATTATAGCTTAACAACTTTACAATGAAAAATACAGTAAATTAAAAGGAATATAATGAAAATTTGTTACTAGTCTTGCTAGTGCAGAAACAAAGAAAGCAAAAAAAAATTATTCAATTTAAAATTATCAAGTGCATCTCTCTTGTTTAAAATTGTCCAAAATGTTACCAGGGCAAGATCCAACCTGTGAACGCTGCAATCAAGTTCCAGCCTCACTAGGCCACATGTTTTGGGCGTACACCGAATTAACATCATTCTGGATCAAAATCTTTAAATGCCTTTCAGACATCCTTGGTGTCACAATCCCTCCTAACTCATTAACAGTTGTGTTTGGGGTACTTCAAGATGGGCTTAAAGTGGAGAAGGACAAACAAACTGTGATTGCCTTTACTACACTATTGGCACGTAGACTTATCTTGCTCAACTGGAAGAATCCTAACTCTCCTCTTTTAAGTCAGTGGGTAACTGATGTTATATACTATTTGAAACTGGAAAAAATCTAATTCGCACTTAAGAGGATCTGTACAAAACTTTTGAAAAACCTGGCAGGATCTAATCAATAACATTTTAGAATAAGCATTTAAATTGAGGAAGCAGATTATCTCCCCTCTTTTACTCCATTTATCTCTATTCATTTATTAATTTATCTATTTACTTATTTTTACTAGCTTAAATTTTCACTCTGATGGCCTAGCTTCTCTTTCTCAGGCATGGGGGTTTATTTGGTTCAAACCTATTTTTGTAAAACTTGAGTTATTTGTATGGAATGTTATTTCCAATTCATGGAATGTCTTCACATTCTCCACTTGCAGCGTCCTCCTGCATTCAAAAGATGTGATGTTTGATTATCTGGTATCTTTAACTTGGCTTAGCAAATGGGATTACAGTGTTGTGTGTGAGTGACTATGTTCTATGATTTCATATTAAACTACAGGTTTTCTATCCAGAAATGGATCCTGTCTAACAAAACTTCAGCCTTCAGTTCATCAATGTCCTGATAAGCTATAAGCCAACTGAGATGGATAGTATTACTTTTTTTTTTTTTTTTAAATCAAACTGAAAGAATATTACTCACTGGGATGAAGAGAACACAGCCCAACAATGTTCCAGTTAGTGCAGATTTGACAATCTCTTCATAACACTTGGTCTTTTCTTGTGATCCTTTAATTAATGCAGTGATGTAAAAGGTCAGCTCTATGACAGAACCAAAAGTTGCATTCACTACAGCCCCAACTGCAAAGTTACTCTGTGCTGAAATGCTAATTTAAAAAAAATGACAGAGAATCACAAAGAGCTTAGTATATATGTTAGTGTCACAAATTAAGAAAGCATAGTTTGACTTACAAAAGTTGAACATTCATTACATGCAGGATAGAAACAGCATGATAACATAAGGTGCATTCAAAAAACTAATGCAATATACAAAAGTACTACATGATGTGTTCCTTACAGCTTGTCCAAATATTGAAAGAACAACAGACTTCACAACCTAAAACTTTTGACATAATTTATAAGAGAGAAAAACATTAACTTATTAACTTTACTCTTGTTTATAGGGCTGCCTTTAAAAGATAATAATTTGGTTTCATGCTACAAGCACAGCACAGCTCTAAAGTAACTTGTATCAGGTCATCAGATATGTTATTACAAAACAGAAGTAAAAGCATAACATGTACTGTAAGTGCACTGCATAAAAAAAACTGCACTCAATTACCAGGGGCCTCATGTATATGTATAAACATTGCGTATGCACAAAAATGTTGCCTATTCATTTTCATGCCAGCCTCAGACCAAACATACACACATTTTTGCTCGGTTTTGTAAATGGGCAGCACCCAGCATCAAAGCAGTGCTACTGTTTCTGTGTGGTTTCGCTTTCTTTTTTAGATTTGCATACATGACACAGGATTTATCAAATACACCAAAATGAATTGTATATCGTTTACAAATTTTAGACACTTCATTGTAATCAATCTGTAACAATTTAAAGGTAAATGGAATGGCCAAACTATTCCAACTACTATGGCTGCTTTAGCATCATTAGAAGACCTTACAAATGAAAGAAATAGAAGAGAACACAAATTTACAGATCATACTGAATTCTTGCCCCATGATGATCACTGGTTTCTAAGTCGATTTAGATTTCTAACAGCTATACTTTTGGAGCTGTGTGCTGAACAGGGGCCGAGTTTACAAAGGCAGACTTTGGCGAATTGTGCTGTACCTTTACCTTTGGAAGTTCTGTTCACCCTCAGGTTTTTAGCCACAGGAGCTTTTTAGTGTGAACTATCTGACCGGTTGGGTATTTCTCTGTCATCACTGAGTCATCCCATGCCACCTTTATAGGATGGTATTATCTGTTAGTCATCCAGATATATAAGATTTCCTTACATCTTACATTTCCTTTCCTGTGGTTGAACAGGCAAACATCAAAGTGAAATTCATAGCAATATCCGGTCCTCCAAATGTAATCGGGGTGGTCGACTGCTCGCACATTGCTATAAAGGCACCTTCAGAGAATGAATTTGCTTATGTAAATAGAAAGCATTTCCACTCTATTAATGTGCACATTATCTGTGATGTAAAAATGCATCTCATTCATGTTTGGTGAGATGGCCTGGTTCAACTCATGATTCATTCATTCTGAGAAACAAGAGTATTGGGAACCAACTTGAAAATGGTGTGGTGTGATGGCTGACTTCTTGGTAAGATAAAGCATTTAATATTACCCCTTTGGTCAAAATTTAAGTTATCTGTATGATGTAACCATATACCACAATTATACAGGTGACAGTGAGTACCCATTTTAGACGTGGCTTCTCACCCCAATCACGAATCCACCAACTGAACAAGAGCGATGTTACAGTATAATGACCTCCACTCTCAGGCTTGGGTAGAATGTACTATAGGGCAGCTTAAGGGCTGTTGGCACTGCCTGGATAAGACTGGTGGAGCGCTGCTGTAAAATCCACAGAAAGTGTGTCGCATTGTGCAAGCATGTAGCATGCTGCATTATCTGGCTCACAATTGTGGCTTGTCCGCACCTGAAGAGATGCAGTATGATGAAACTGAAACTGACCCACCAAATGATCAGCCAAATGGAACATTATTACAACATCTTTTGAATGTAATTAGCAGAATGTAAAAACAGGTAATCAGATGCAGCATTTATTTTTTAATGTGTGATCCATATCACACAGAACGTTTATATGTCTTAATTCCTTTCTCCACATCTCTTGTAGCATCAACTATTGCATTTTGCAACTCTGGAATACTGCTCTTCAGCACACAGCCAGATGGTCGCCCAGAGGTTTCCAAGGCAGGGGTGAGTGTGCAGTCAGCACCCAAAGATGTGCTCAGAACAGTAGCATAATCACCACCTACAGTCACATCCCTGGCATGGGGGGGGGTCACCTTTTGTAATATTGTCTGAAATAGAATAAACGATAATAGAGCATGTGCTGCCTGCTTGTTTGTCTTATTAAACATGGAAATTATTTACGTGATTATGGATAACGGTAAGCAAAAGAAGTAAATAAAAACTGCCCCTCACCCGCTGTTAAGATGCCTGTTATAAGTGTCTCGCCAATAACTGCAGCAGCTCACTGCTCAAACGATGCGAGTCCCGGAACTCCATTACCTCCTCTAGTGCTGTTGACATTCAGGTAGTAGGTTGTGTCTTGCCTTTTCACATCGACTTTGATATTTGACCACTTTTTTTTATTTCAGGCACTGTGCGACTTTCTAAACTTTAACTTTTGAGGTCCTCTGCCATGCTGTGCCACTCCAATTTCCTTTTGTCGTTTTTACCACGCAAATTCTGTGGTGGGCTGGCTCTCTGCCCGGGGTTTGTTTCCTGCCTTGTGCCCTGTGTTGGCTGGGATTGGCTCCAGCAGACCCCCGTGACCATGTTGTTAGGATATAGCAGGTTGGATAATGGATGGATGGATACCACGTAAATTTATGTGTGTTAAAATTGATGATTGGGATTTATAAATGGAAAGTAAATAGAACTTTGTTTATGCACAGTTTTATGAATCTGAATTTTTTTTGTGCATACGCACATTTTCTAGTTTTGTCCATACATCATGTTTTACTGTGAATTCTGCACAAGCCGTCATACTGTACAAGAGGCCTCAGGTGTTTGATTACTCAACTTGAAGTATTATACACCAATGAGCTACAACATTACAACCACTTACACGTAAAATGAATAACATTGATTATCTTGTTATAATAATAATATGACTTTTCTCACTTCTCAAAGCTCCCTGCACGCATGGAAGACCTGGGACGCAAATACATGCTATTCTTACTGCGAGGCAGCAGCACTACCTCTGCTCCAAAGGTGAGATATATTGGGCAGCAAGTGAACAGTCAGTTCTTAAAAAAAAAAATGTGCTGAAAGGAAAAATTGGCAACTGTAAGGATCACAGCAACTTTGACAAGGGCCACATTGTAACATCTAGATGACTGGGTCAGAGCATCTCGAAAATGGCAGGTCTTGTAGAGTGTTCCTGGTATGCAGTGGTTAGTGCATACCAAAATCGGTCCAAGGAAGGACAACTGATGAAATGGCAAAAGGGTCATGGGTGCCTCTTAAGACAGAATAGCTACTGCAGAACAAATTGCTAAAAACCTAATGCTGGCCATGACAGAAAGGCATCAGAACACATAGTATATCACAATTTTCCATGTATGGGACTGTGCAGCCGCAGACTGGTCAGAATGCCAATGCTCACTACTGTCAACCATTGACAGTACCTACAATGGATACATGAGTGTCAGAACCTTGACTATGAAGCAATGGAAAAAGGCAGCCTGATCAGATGAATCACATTTACTTTTAGATCATGTATACAGCCTGGTGCATGTGGGTCGTTTACCTGCTGAAGAGGTAGAAGATGGATGCACTATGAGAAAAAGACAAACTGGCAGAGGCAGTGTGATGCTCTGGGATATACTCTGCTAGGAAACCTTGGGTTTTGATATTCTTGCAGACCACATACACACGTTATGGTAATGGTATTCCCTCATAGCAGTGGGATTTTTTTTCAACAGGATAATGTGCCCTGCTACACTGCAAAAACTGCTTAGGAATGGCTTGATGAACATGACAAAGAGTTCATGGTGTTGACTTGGCCTCAAAATTCCTCAGATCTCAATGCAATCTAGATGTTGTGGGATGTGCTAGAAAAAGAAGTCTGATCCACGGATGTCCCACCTCACAACTTGCGGGACTGTTGCTATAACGTCTTGGCACCAGATACCATAGGACACATTCACAGATCTTGAGGTGTCGATGCCTCAATGGGCCAGAACTTTTTTGGTCGCACGTGAGGGGACCTACACAATATTAGGAAGGTGATTTTAATGTTGTGGCTGATCAGTGTACACACTTATGAAGTTAAACCACTGGGAGAAAATCATCAGATCAGCAAAGACATATTTAAAATTACTATTCCAACCATATAAATAACAGATAAATCAAAGTTTTGAAGGTACAGAATCTAAATTCATTATATTTTAATGAACTTACTTACCTGGCAATTGCCATGCCAATATAGTAGGAAAGTGGAATAATCGATAACAGAGAAATGGAAAACTTAACATAAGAACTTGCATATTTATTCTCTTTGTCTGCATATCCAAGTGCAAGAGCAACAACGACAACTGGAAGCAAGTCTACATTTTTAGTTAAAGAAAAAAATGTTAAACAGCATATTCATTTCAGAAATGTAAATTTTAAATTATAAATTAATTTTCAATTGATTACTCAAATTAAAAAAAGTAAACTAAGCTACTACATGATTTGTTTATACCGTCAGTGTTTTTAACATTAGCTATTAATGACTGTTACTTTTTATACTAGATATTGTTCCTCCAAGAATCTATAGATATTTGCACAGCACCATATAATAATTTTATGATGCTTTCACTACTTACAATAAAAGAGAATCAGAAAAAGCTGGAAAAAACACTTCCCCTACCAAACATGAAAACCAAGTAAACTCTTCCAAACAATTATAAAGCATGTAAAAAGGATACTGACAGCAAAAACATTGATTCCATCCACTGTGTACTTGTAGTAATACAAATTAAAAGCATGATAGCAGCACAAAATCATCTCAGTCTCCATATGAATATCAGTCTGTTAAATCAAGAAAATAGAAATTAGAACTATAAATTTTAGAAGCTGCACTCATTTTAATAACAATATAGTGCACTAGTGGCAAATTATGTAGAATTGTATAGTTAAAGCAATGATTAAAAATTCAGTTCAAATAAAAAAGGAAATGTAATTCAGTATTGTTTAACATAGTCCAGTTTTAAGATGAGGTTCCAAACTAATGGAAAATGCAAAAATCAGAGCTTTTGTTTGGTGCCAATGCTATAGATTTAAAAATGTAATTTATGTCACTGCACAACATAGAATTCTACAATTCTTCTTTGTTTCTCTTGTTTATCATGGTGATTTAAAACACTCTATCCTACAGGCCATTAGCTGATCACAATATGAGTTAGTAACAAAAATACAAGGAAGCTAGCCGTCTGGCCCATGTAGATGTATCTGATAAAATTCTCAGCTGAGAAAATCAACCACTCTTTCAAAAACTCTGCTATAATCTGCCATTGGTGAACTGGAAATAACAACACAATGATTTATGAAAAACAAATATTTCCTCCTCTCAGAAACAGGAAGGTGCAGAGGCAGAGAGAGTCTATTTTCTGAAATTGATTATAAAGACTACTACAATTTTTGAAATGGGTGTTAATAATTGTTATTTAACCCGTTTAAAAGTTATGTAAAGCATGTTTATGTGAAGAGACAATAGACAGAGCATCTTTGTAACTCTAGAATTACCCTCTACAACTCCAGGCACTTCACTCCAAGATACACACTGAAGACTAAGAACCTTCTTTGCGAATTGAGCTGTGGCAGTGGGCGGGGGATGGGATAGCAGGCTGCTTCCTGCTTGTGCTGATCGGCACATTCACAATACAAAAGATGCTGATGGAGAGGTGCAAAGGAATTTAAGGTGCGCTGGAATTACAAGTTTTTTCGTAGGCTCTGGGAATTCTAGTGTTAATTCATGTTTTTCCCTTGAAAATTAGACAATAGATATCAATTTCCTGTGTTTACTTTTGAGGACTAGAATTTGTTATTAAGATTATGATATGTGTCTTGGCTCTAATGCTGAATTTTAAATATTCATTTCCAGTACTTGAGTTTTTTTTTTTTTCTTCATTGCCAGTTTGTGTGGGTGGTATAATTTGGTTATTAACTACAAGTAATATTAAAAGAATTGTGAAACCCCTATAGAAAAACTTAATTGGTAATGAGGCTGGCTTGTAAAAAGTAACTCCATGTGCTAATGTCTGGTGACTTTAAATTTAAAGTCAACATATCATTTTAATCCAACAAGTCATATACTACAAGTACTACACTACACTACTACACAAGTACTACACTAAATTACATATGTCATTTACAAGCAAATTATAAGCATTACACACTCCAATTTTAAAATGCTTTCCCATGACCATTAAGCCTGCTTTGAAACACCCAGACTAAAAAATGATTATTAAGATGGCAAATAAGCCTTTAATTCTAATGAAAATATGTGCATAAACTTTCAACTGCATAAAACAAATAGGAAGAATGAAAACATACTATTTCTATAGTTTTGTGTTCATACAGTTTAATGAAATGGAATTGAAAGAGATGAGAGAGTATCAGAATGCTAGGACCACATACTGTATTATACTTATTCTTTTATTGTGCTATATACATTTGGGAGTTAGAGACCATCATGTCTGGTTATCCACAAAAGAAAAGTGAAATTTCCTCTCTTTTGTAAAAGCAATATTGCATTTCTTCTACATCAAAATGCATTTTTTCAAAATTCCCTTATGATGACATGCTTCCATTGTTTGACATAACTGCAAATTCCAAAAAAAAACACAATTTTGGGTATACCCCAAAAGTTAATTAACATTATTCTGCTATCAATATTTGGGAATGGCACATTGTTTAATTCACATTCATAGACATTGCTCGTCTATGAAAGCTTAATAATTTACTGTCAAAATGCCACGTCAATTTTTATATGTATTTTAAATGCACTTACGATAAAGTGCATTTAGGCATCCACAAGAATATTGAACACATGTATGTGTGTGAGTGTGTGTATATTATATACACAAACCTACTCCTTAGTATTCCCAGTTACTGATGGGAGGTTTTTTCAATTCTTCACATGTGAACATTTAGAAAAATGTAAACTTAGAGCATCTGCCATTTCACTGTATATTTTAATTTCCCTCTTCTATTCCTGGTACACCTCACCTTCTTCCTTGATTGTTCTTTTACTACAGAAATACCTAAAATCTCTTTTGGTCATATCTGCTATATTCCTCTCTAACTGGGTTTTAGCTTCTCTAATATCCTTCTTAATAGACGCTCTCATACCTCCTACAGTTAGCATTGAATGTTTTTACATATAATCCTTTACACCTTGGTTCGCTTCCCGGGTCCTCCCTGCGTGGAGTTTGCATGTTCTCCCCGTGTCTGCGTGGGTTTCCTCCGGCGCCGGTTTCCTCCCACAATCCAAAGACATGCAGGTTAGGTGGATTGGCGATTCTAAATTGGCCCTAGTGTGTGCTTGGTGTGTGGGTGTGTTTGTGTGTGTCCTGCGGTGGGTTGGCACCCTGCCCAGGATTGGTTCCTGCCTTGTGTCCTGTGTTGGCTGGGTTTGGCTCCAGCAGACCCCCGTGACCCTGTATTTGGATTCAGCGGGTTAGAAAATGGATGGATGGACAGTGTTTTTTTTTCCCTTTAGGGCTTCTTGTTCATCTGCTTATTTGCCAACTCTGGAGCTTTTTAAAATTTCTTACTAATTCCAAATTTTTGGATGAACTTGTCCTGCATTATATTTAAAGTGGTTTAAAACCTGTTCCACTGCTCCTCAACAATTTCCACACTTAAAAGCCTATCCCAGTTTATCCTTTTTAGACTTTGCCTTATCTGCTCAAAATTAGCCCTAACAAAGTTAAACTTAACCATTTTAGTGTTTGCATCTGAGTTCTGACAAAACACAGAGAGCTGTGTTATGTTATGGTCACTTGACCTTAGTAGTTCAATCAGCTTTACCCTTTTTATTATATCCTGATAATTATAAAATACGTTATTGCAAGGACACATACACAAGGTCAAACAATGTTCAAAATGTGTGTATGTAGCACTAGCACAAGATTCTCAGTATTACTGTGGAGACTACTGAAATATGTAAAATTAACTTTATTAAAAAAGGAAGGCTTATGTGGGATGAATTCAGTCAAGGATTTGTCTTATTAGGTGTGAGAGAAACATTTTTGTATATGATTTAACTTCAACTTCATCCATCCATTATCCAACCCGCTATATCCTAACTACATGGTAACGGGGGTGTGCTAGAGCCAATCCCAGCCAACACAAGGTGCAAGGCAGGAAACAAACCCCGGGCATGGTGCCAGCCCACCACAACTTCAACTTAATTCAAAATAAAAAAAAAAAAAATTAAATTGCAAAATTACCATTTTTAAAGTTTTAAAATGTTAAAAAAAATCACAATAATACTGAATTGTAACTGAAGAAGTATCACAATAATATTGTATCAATGGTTTCTTAGAAATTTCAATTCCAGTGTTAAATCTATTCCTTCTAAACTTACATCACTTTTATTATTCTCAGTGAAGAAAAAAGCACCTTAACTTTGAAATGTATCATAACAAAGCCACAATATAACCAAAAGAATTGAAAATTATTTTTAATGGTATTTGGCACATACATGTATAAGTTGAATCATTTCAACATTATAGAAAGTATAAGCCATCATTAAAGCAAACTTCGACTTTTCAATCATATCCTATCTCATATACACAGTCAATTCAGATGTCTCATATTATAAATTTAACATTATCTTTAACAGACAGACATTGCAAGGTTTTCACCATCACATACATTAAATCATACTAACTTTATAATCCCATACATTATTTAATGCTGATCAATGCTGATAGTTATACTGTTTAAAACTCATACATGACATGTGGGTTGTGCCCATCAAGCACACCACACAAATATAATGTTTATGCAGTTGCATAGGTTACATTGTTAACAAACTAGTTATTTTAATTACAGTTCGAAAACACAACCATTGTAAAAATAGCTAAAATTATAGAAGATGATGTTGCAAAGTGAAGGGTATTTAAATGTAATTAAAAATTCACCTGTTTTGGTTTCTTGATGTGCACCAGCTCAGGAGGCATTAGCAAGACTGTACCGATAGTCCTTGCATTCATCTTTGTTACTGGAATAGTGAAGACAAAAATCCAAGACAAGATACATGCCAATGCATGTATCAAAGACATAAATGGGAATCCGAGAAGCAGCCACAGATAGGTACTTGGACGACACTAAAATTTTAAATAAAGACAGTTATCATAACCTACAATCTATTCAATCAATCAATCATAGAATAAGACTTTACAATTTTAAAAATGTACAAATTCTTAAAGACAACAATGTAAATTTAAAAAAATACTTAAAATCTACAGCAGGAGGAGTATATTGATAACAAATATTCTACTACTGATAATGCAAATAGAATCACTACAATACATAAATAATGTATGAAAAAAAAATATGTCAAAGTAATTAAAGTGACTAAAATAGCAACAGACTAGTACAATGGCAAAAGGAGGCAAGGTGGCATAATGGTTACGGTTTCCTTATGAATCTAGATTTGAGCCTCACATCTGGTCATTGTCCTTGTGTCCTCATTTCTGCATTAATCCTCATATTTTGTGAACTGGAAATTCCAAACTGGCCTTGATTGATTTTGTGCATGAGTGGGCCCTAGGATGGACTGGTGCCATGTCAACAGTTGTTAACTGAATTGGATCAAATAGGGTTTAGAATATTGATGTCAAATAAATTTGCAAGAATATGAAAAAAGACAATACACAAATATAAGTGAGCTTTGGACAAGAAGGTAATAATAATAATCATAAAATATGAAACTAGAGAAGGGTTGTTAAGGAACTGCTATAATTTAACAAGGACAATACAGGTCTGATTATTTCTCATTGACCTCTACTTGTTGCATTACTTAACTATCATCCTATAAGACCAACCTTGAATTCTCTGCTGTTTGAATTCCGTTTCTCTTCACCAGTCAAAACTTCAAGTTATTATCTTCAAAATAATTTCTTAATCTCATCCTACCACTTGAAATCATAGAAGGAAAAACTTTTCTAGGTTTTTAAGACTTCTAAGTTGAGCTACAACAGTTTTCATTTTAATTTTCTTCATTGGTACCAAATGTTCCAGCCAAACCCATAACACAAACAAAACATGCCACCTAACCTATCAACTGGCTAGTATTCACTAATCATGAATGATTATTACAGCTTCAAATGACTCTCTTAGCTTAATCTTAATTAGTCATGTATAAATGATGATTGATAGTTAAAGAAATCTTTGTAAGTGCATTAGCACTGCTGAAACCCTGTTATTCTGTTCACTTGGATTGCAAGATACTAGCATTCCTAAAGTTGAGATCTCGTTTCAAATATGGCCAAAAAATATAGCTTTCTTAAGAAATGTACACGTCTATTGTGTGTGTTTTTTTTGTGCTTTTTGCAAAAATAAGGTTGCAAAAGAATGCCAAGAAACTGAACATTTCATGTAAAGTTAGCCATTAGAAAAATTACACTTGGAGGTGTTCCCCCAGGCTGCAAGCTGGGACTTTTTTGTTTTTTTTTTTAATGGAAAAAAAAATCCCTTTTAATAATATTTCACACAGAGAGCACTGGAGCAACTCTACCAATACTGTTCTTAGCAGAACAAATGTATATACAGTGATCCCTCTCTATATCGCGCTTCGACTTTCGCGGCTTCACTCCATCGCGGATTTTAAATGTAAGCATATCTAAATATATATCACGGATTTTTCGCTGGTTCGCGGATTTCTGCGGACAATGGGTCTTTTAATTTATGGTACATGCTTCCTCAGTTTGTTTGCATGTATTATGTATTAACTAAAACGAAAATGATATACGATATGCTTCCCACGCGGTGCTTGATTGTTTGCTTTTCTCTGTCTCTCTCACTCTCTCTGCCTGACGGAGGGGGTGTGAGCAGAGGGGCTATTTGCACAGAGGCTGTTTGCCTAGAGGATACGGACGCTCCTCTAAAAAATGCTGCTTTATCGCGGTGCTTCGGCATACTTAAAAGCACAAAAGCACGTATTGATTTTTTGATTGTTTGCTTTTCTTAGCGCTCTCTCTCTCTCTCTGAAATTCTCTGCTCCTGACGCACGCACTCGTTTGAAGAGAAGATATATTTGCATTCTTTTAATTATGAGAAAGAACTGTCATCTCTGTCTTGTCATGGAGCACAGTTTAAACTTTTGACTAAAGGGTGTTATTTCATGTCTAAAGGGCTCTAATAATGTTAACAGTGTGGGAGAGTTTATAAGGGCTTAAAATATATAAAAATAACCATACAAACATATGCTTTCTACTTCGCGGATTTTCATCTATCACGGGTGGTTCTGGAACGCAACCCCCACGATCGAGGAGGGATTACTGTAATCTATTTTTTGATGTATTCATGTTATAATTGGTTGTACTGGCATGACAGAATCATTGTTGTATTCTCCTAATGAAGACAAAAAATGATACATAGATGAATACCTTATGATGTACACTTTTGAAGAAAAATTAGCATTGCATTAAAACATTTATCAATTTCTTGGTATATATATTTATTGACATTGGTTCTCTTATCTCTAAGGCCGAATTATTTAGGAAAAACACTCACCAGTATAGCAAACCAAAAAAAAAAAAACACATACACACACAAACCAGGATGCACAAAGCAGAAACAACACCTGGAACAAGTCCTTGAGACTGCTTTTAGATAATACCATGTAAACATCTTGTACATATGTGAAGAACACATATTATTAACTACAGTAGGACATATAACAGTAAGTGCTGAGAGAGTGGACTGTAGTTTTTTCAGTGGTTGAAAAACCCAAAGTCATCTCTAAATTGTTTGGATATGCAACAGCCTACCCCTCTCAGCATGATCCTTCTGGTTGTATGTGGTGTTTACTATTGTTTGCGAAATTTACTGACATAGTATCATGTATTTAGTTTGAGAAGTTGAGAGATGAATTGCCCCTTTTGATTCATTCACCTGTAGCCAAGTGTGACACAACCAGGTAAGATTCAGCACCTCAATCTAATTCTCTACATTTAAAAGTGCAGAATGAAAGCTTTAGGTGAAGTGGGAGGCATCAGCCTAAGGGCTCATTTATACTTCACGCTCAGAACGCATAAACGCCCCCCTCATGGCTGCCACTCGTTCATTTGAGGTGTCCTCTGAGCAGGTCCTCAGAAATTAATGCGACGTGTGTGCGAGTTGTAGTACCAGCAAAAAGTCGGGGGCACAATGTGATAAAAGTCGGAATGTGACGTCAGAGTCTCTGGTTACCATCTACATGTGACAGAAAGCCTCTATGCGGATCCTACGGGATCGAAGTGCGTGCTTCGATGTTTGATGAATGGTTCGAAGTGGTGAAGCAAAATGCCTACATATAAATGCATTCGTGGTGCTTTTATATTCAAGCGTTGCATATTCCCGATCGTAATGACATGATACATTTTAAAAGTCTCACATACCATCTTTTGTGCTGTCTTTTTTTTTGCAACTTCACAACAGCAACATAATGTACAGCATTTGAGCCACAGAGAAAAAAAAAAATTAAGGACATGGTAAAAACGTGTATTTTGTGATTAAAGTGGAAATTTTGATTTTAATCTCGAAATGTCCACTTTAACCTCGTAGTTCACTTTATTATTAAAGCAGACCATCGTAAACGTCATCCTTGTTTTTAATCGCTACAAGCTTCTTGGACCTGACAGCAGCGGCAAGCAGCAATAGATCACCACACAGAACACATTAAATGTATGATATTCCAACTCTCTGCAAATTTAAAATCTTTAGATTTATATTTGATATCACTTTCATGATGAAATGCATTAAAGTATGTATGTTACATTTTACAGATAAATCGTTAATTTCATTTAAAAAATAAATACTGTTAATAATTACACACATGGGGGTGACATGGTGACGAAGCAGTAGCACTGCTGTCTCGCAGCTTGGAGCTGCTTGGAGTTTACAGGTTTTCCTGCCACGTTTCCACACTGTGCTCCGGTTTCCTTCAAAAGATATGCAGATCTGGGGATTTGTTGCCTCTGAAACAACACCAGTGTACGTGAGTGCTTGTATTCACCTTGCAATGAGCCGAGGTCCCATCCAGGGATTGTTTCTGCCTCGTGCCCAGTGCTTGCTGGAATGAACACATCCCTGGATTGACAGATTTAATCATTAAACGTCCTTTTCAGAGATACCGCAGTAAGGTGTCACCGGAATTTAATGGATGTTTCATGCAATTCACAACACAGCGAAGCCGAACCTGTTCTCACCGTCATGATATCTCGCACTGCTACCTGCTGGATTCCTCCAGATTTATGTAAAGTACAAGCGCAAGTATAAACAGTAAAACACTTGCGTAGCAGGAGCGTCCGCTACAGCATGCGTCGCGTTGCATGAAGCATAAACCCGGCCTAAGTAGAGCATTATGATTCTTGGGGTTTTGTTCACAAAAGGGTCTAGAAGGGTTCATGAGATTGAGCAACTATAGTACTGAGTGAGTTGCCAAAACTATACAGTATAAAGTTGAAATGAAGCCCTTGAATACAGATCTGGATTCAAGTGTCAAAATATGACCCAATTACTATTTAAGGACATACACCCTGTGAAGTGACATGGTGGATGAATTCCCTGTTAGCAGACCTGTAGGGACAGGATGGTCTTGCAATGGTTGTTGCTTAGCTTATCATCACCCCATCCAACATCACATTAAACAGTGCAGAAGACAAAATTATGTAGACCTACCCAGTATCTGTTTTGTGAAGTACCACCATCCTGGATGTCTGGTTGTTTGGTTCCAACCAAGGGAGTGGTCTCTCTTGCTTCATCAACTTCTGTTATGGCTTCACACTTTGCAAAATGGAAACGCACATTCCTGCCTGATCTGACAGTCTGAAATTGTTAGAGACCCAAACACAATTTAAAGAAAAAAAGAGCAAAAGTAACAAAAGCAAAAAAGCTATACTTTTTATTTTTCATTATACAAGATTAAACAAGTTTATGCCATGCTAGTAGCACTTCTGTCAACAGTTATTTGCTAAAATAAATTCGTAAACTCTAATCAATATTGCAACAAAGGTTTAATATTTTTTTTTTTAAGTATCAACTGATTTAGTTTAATAAAAGCTAAAATGTGATATTTATTATCTATTTGTTGCATGATTTATCTGACTCCTCACTGGTAACAATAGTCAGTTATTTAAAATACCTGATAAACATTTTTTATTTGATCTTGAAGTTGTTTTTCTTTTTTTTCACAAATGATAAAGAAGGAAAATATAATGTATGAAACTCTTAGGGGGGGAAAAAGTTTCCAAATGGCTAATTATATTTTTGTATGTGTAAACTAGTTTATTTTTACTAAGAACATGAAGTTACGCTTTCAGTTTAAAAAGGATTATATCAGTTTTTAGGACAGTTATGTGGCTGGATTACAACAGTGAGAAGTAATCCAGCACGCTGCAAATGATGTTTACAGGTGCTGTTCCATAACTTTTCAGCATCTTACCCAAATCTGTTTTATGGCTTTGCTTACAGAAGTGTTTACAATAGATTTACTACTACTAAAAACATTTTGATATTACCAGCTGTGTACCCTTCAGGAGGGATCATAATTTTCAAAGTCTTCTTACTCTTCAGTAGTTTGCTTTATACTTTTATATTTTTATAGTCTATTATTTTGTATCTTGAAGATACCCTAAGTAATGATATCACACTTTGAAAACACAATTCCATTTAATAAAATTAAATTATGAAAGGATTTTTGCCAAAAAACATTTGCATTCTTATGGTTTTAACTCTTTTTCTGCTCCAAGTCGATTGTGGAATAGCCTTAAAATGATCAATATTTTAACTGTAGCTCACTCAGGAACTTAATTAATCTTTTAACAAGCTGAAATGTGTCTTAATGACTTGAACTGAAACAGCATAATCTGTAAGCAAATCTCAAGCCTCCCCTATTGTTTGTGGTGTTGTTGCCTTCCAGCACACTGTGAACAAAAATGGGGGGAAAAAAGAGAAAGGAACCCTAATAACAAACAATGGAATGCATGCTGCATATATGAAACCCCAACTGAAAAACATTTACACATAAAGCAACTAAATAAGCATAAAACATGAAATAACTAATGGAGCCTTTCAGTGTGCAGCATAATTAAAAAAACACAATGAAAATTAAACATGTACATTTTGAGCTGCTGTAATTTAACTTATGTTCAGAATTCTCTGAAACATTTCTGATTCATTATTCTAAAAGTTTACTAATTTGTTTTTTCATTTTACCATGCCTAAATTTAAATTTCAGTGGCATAAATTATCAAATCAGAATGTTAAAACAGAGGTATAGCTTTTAAGACTTTTGGGTATGTGGTGGTAGTAAACCACAAATAGATTTTAAACATATATATTATTGTAAACTATACAATTACCTTTTGAATACACTTTCCAAATGGCCACAGAAAATAACCGGCTAAACTCCAGCACAGCTTTCCTATAATACAGGAGGAAAAAAAGGGACAATCTAATACATTGCAAGAAAGAACATGACTGGAATTTACTTAAAATTCAAACAAAAAATTCATCCAGTTTATGCATTATTATGTTTTCATCTGAACCCTTTCAATCTATAACAGCTTACTGTAAGCCATTCATTAAATAATTCATTAAGGATCTCAGCTAAGTATTTGTGCATGGATTTCTGTTCATAGATTAAAAACAAATGAAGTACAGAAATTTCCAATTATCACAGATGTAAGGATGCTGTATTCTGTGTGCTTAATATTGGCATATCACAATCCCTGATGTCTATACAAAGTTGTAACATTTGTGTGGAAATGAATCTAGATATTTCAAAAACAATTCAGATATATAGGGATTACAGGTTAGATAAAAATTAAATCTTCTTTTTCCATTTCCTTTAAAAATCATAAATGTAATGCAATTCAACTATAGTAACTATCAAGAGACATCTGGCAGTGTAAAGAAGTGCCATAATTATCCAAAGAGAATTAATATAAATCGCACACTCAAGCAGGTGGACAATGAACAGGCAGTAATAGTACCTACAGGAGTTTCGCTTTCTAAAGACTTTCTGTCATGCAATTATATGTTTCCTCTAATGCTTAAGGTTTGAACATAAAATTCTAACTTCTTCCCGGAGTCTTCGTGCTATGGTTAAGTTTCAATAACTGTGGCCTTATGTAAAGGGCTTTGGTTTATAAATGAACTTTTCCTGATAAACTCTCTCTGTGTTAACTGTGAACATCTCTCTTAACCAAACAGAGCACCAACTGAAGAGAATATGTAAACAATTTTTCTATCTTATAGTTAACCATCTTCATATAACATTCACAGTACAGAGGCACTAAAAAAATATTCTAATGCAAGCAATTTGATTGTAGAGCTCACTGGGCTCAATGACCTGTTCTTGCAAAACTGCTCTAATACTTAACGAGAGAGAAATAAATATAATGATCAATAATATCTGTCCTGGATATGACATTAAACTGAATCTGGCCCTGCAAGTGGTCCTCCAACTTACAGGGAAAACATGGGGGATTGTGGCAGGATTGGCACTCCAACCACCATAACAAAATTCACACAGCTCCAAAACAAAATACAGGACTACTTTCTGCTCTCTGTGGGATTAGCTCTACTGCAGCCAGCCACAGAAAAGCTGTTGCATTATGAAGGGGATGGGGGAAAAAGGCCTTGCGAGCCTTATCCTCGAAAGAATCAAAACCACTGGAGAGCTAATGAGGTCAGGCCTTTTGGGGATCAGAAATGGTGTGGTGCGGAGACACTGCCCGATGCATAGGCAAGTAGTAAGGCGTCGTCCCAACTGACAGGAAAACAGGACTTGTTGATGTAAAAAGATTCAATGATCTTGACTTTGCTGACGATGCTGTGATCTTTGTGGAGTGAATGGAGGCTTTGATCGGTGTTCTTGAGAGACTGAGCAAAAAAGTCAGAGTGTCTGGGCTTGCGAGTCTCCTAAATAAAAACGAAGATCCAGATCTTTAATGATCTGTTGGACATAGCCATCACCAGTGTGCCTGTCTGCAGAGGGAATGTCAACCTTGTCAAGAGGTTTACCTGTCTTGGCAGTGACATTCATATCTCTGGGGAATCTTCCCGTGAAGTTAGCAGACGGACTGGGAGAGCATGGGGGTATCATGAGGTCACTGGAATGGGGTGTGTGGCACTCTCGACATCTCTGCAAAAGGACGAAAGTCTAAGCCTTTAGAGTCCTGTAGACATGGACGCTATCCAGTGACCTGAGACGAAGACTGGACTCCTTCGATACTGTGTCTCTTCGTAAAATCCTTGGGTACTGCTGGTTTGACTTTGTGTGGAATGAGTGGTTGCTCATGGAGTCCCAAATGAGGAACATTTTGCACTGTGAAGAAGCATCAGTTACAGCACTATGGCCATATGCTGCGATTCCTCAGGGGTGATCCAGCTCACAGAAATCTCATTGTTGGACCAAAGGGACAGCTATATAATGCCTGGCTGCAGCAGACAAATGGTCATTTCTGGAGGGTGGAATTTGACTGTGTGTCTGCCTGGGGGGTTGCCAACAGGGATCCCGTGCTGTTTTGTCGTGAGGTAGTGTAGCAATGAGCTGTACCTGTACATGCTTCCCAAACTGACCTGAATCACAACAAGTTTTTAATAATGTCTAAAAATTCAATATATTATGAAACACAAAAATATCAATCCACAATTCAGAATCAATATTCTGCTTGCCATATATGATTACTTTCATATATGTATTAACAGACTGACCTAGTATAATAAAGTACTATCTATCTATAGTGCTTCATTGTAAATGTGTCCTGTGAGGAGCATGCTCCCCATCTTCTTGCTTTTTTACTACTGCAATCAGTAGAGTCTCTTAATGCCTACATGAGATGTTGGTTTTATGTTGACATTTTAACAGGGTGAGAGCTTCTATAGAACAAAATAGAGAATGTCTAAATTACTATCAATCAAAATTATTTAATTTATAAATAGAAAGAAGGAGCTACTCAACTATAGACTAAGATTACAGGGTTTTTTTTTTGTTTTTTTTTAAACTGTATTAGCATCTCAGTTTGGGCACGAGTGAGGTACAATTTATGTTTAAAGCAACTTTGTTTTTCATATGTCTTTGTTAATCATATGTAGTTTGGCCAATGCAAACTTCACTAAATGTTTAAAATTCAATCAACTTAACCAACTTTCACAGTTACTGGGAGTGGTTCCAATCTTTTCCCTGGTAGCTCAGAATCAAATGAAAGGAGAAGAGTGGATGGGAATGTATCACAAATTACCAAAACTAATGGCTATTAAATGCCATATTTGTAACATTTGATGTGATAACAGGATACACACGCACTTAGACCATGTGCTTTAGCCGCAATATTAAAGAGTCTTAACGAACACTTATTCAAGATGTTTGCAAAAATATATGTAACTAGAGTGAATAAAGGACTCACTTTGTGTTTGTCAATGCCATATTTTGCCCTTTTTATCCACACAAAAATAAACTTTAATTAGATTTAGGGTCCTGAAGAACGACTTTTCCAGATGCTCTTGTACATATTTAAGAACATTAGAAAAGTTTTGATGAGAACAGGCTAATCTTCACCACACAACTTAGTAATTTATTCCACATTTCTGTTTTTTTGTGTGAAATCTGCCCTTAAGAAGTTTCCAACCCATTTTACCCATGTTCTTGTTTCAGAATACTGCTCTAATTCCTTTCATAACTTTAAATACTTCAATAGTTTAAGCTAACAATCTCTCCTCATAGCTCATACGTCTTTGTCCCAGAATCAGCATAGGCTGTTAGTCTGGACTTTCTCTGGTGTCATTTTTGTAATAAGGAGACAACAACTGAACAAATGAACTGAACATAGCACTACAGGTGAGGGGTCACTAGCATGTTATATACCTTAAACATAACCTACTCTGATGTATACTCCACACATTTTGATATATAACTTAACATCCAATTAGCTTTTTAGATTGGTTCTGTAAATTGTCTGGATGTAGACAGTGATGAGCCCACTATGACTCCTACATCCAGTTACTTTGATCACTGACCTGTCATGTGGCATCTTATCCAAATGCCTTTTGAAAATCTCAATAAATAATATTATATGCATTTCTCCAATTGTAATCCTTTGTTGCTTCCTTCAGCAGATTTGTAAAAAACATGATCTGCCACGTCTGGACATATGTTGAGCATTTGCTAACACTCCAGTTCTAGACATATGCTGCTTGATCTTTTTCTTAATAATTGCTTCCATTAGTTTACCTGTGATGCACATTAAACTTCCTAACTTAGAGTTACTTACATACAACAGGATAATATTCGCTAGACTCCAGTCTTTAGGAATTTCTCCAGTATTCGTAAAAGGTTTATATATGTACTTGCTAACTTTCTTAAGCACTCAAGGATTAATGTAATCTGGTCCTGGTCATTTGTTAGATTTCAGCCTATTTAATTTATGCAGTACCTCTCCCTCTTTAATTTTCTTTTGGGAATTTACTGATTTCTTCACATGTATACATTTCAATAGCGCAAGTTCAAAGCATTTGCTGTTTCACTGTCTGTATATTCTAGCTCACCTTTACCATTCCTAATACTCTTCATCTCTTCCTTCACCATTCTTTAACAACTAACATATTGAAATAATCTCTTTGGGCCATCTTTGGTCTTTTCTGCAGTATTTCTCTCCAACTGTCTTTTAGCCTTCCTAATAACCTTTTTCATCACTGCTCTCAAGTTTGCATATGTTTTGCAGTTAGCACTACAGTTCAGTGGTCTTAAATGCCTTACACTGTTTTTATTCCTTTTATTTCCTCAGTTTTCTTTAATTTCTTATTCCTTCTAAAGTTTGTGATGAACTTATCCTGTATTATATGTACCTGCATCTCTTTGACTGTCTCCACACTTAAAAGCTTATCTCAATTTATCTTCTTGAGGATGAAGTTTGCCCTACTAAAATATATGCAGTTATTTTTGTTTTAGAATATGCACTCTGCAAAAACACTGAAATCTATTAAATTATGGTCACTAGATCCTAATGGTTCAATTACCTTTACCCCATCAATTATATTCTGATTATTACAGAATACTAATCTAGACAGACCTCCCCTTGTTGGTGCTTTAACATGTTGTCTTAAAAAAACAGTCACGGATTATATCAAAAACTCCTGACCTTGTGCACCTTAGTTTGTAAAGGTAGCCAAGTTAAATATTTGGGTAAAGTTCCCGATGACTGTAACATCTCCCTCTAAACTTTCCTTTTTAATATTAATAAAATGATGTAAATATAAAACTATTGCCTGCATTAGGATTAGAACAATGACAGATACAGGATTAAATACATACAGTGCATTGTTTACTAGGTTTATCTAACATTTTTCAAATTTATTTAAAACCTTTTAATATTTTATCAACTTAACTTGAAGTTTGGTTTATGTCATATTACAAAGTCACTGAAAAAGAAGTTATTTGTAGACTTGGAGTGCTTTATTGGTGGTAAAACTTCCTTCTTTGATATTTCACTTGTATATCTTTCTGATCAACCTGAGGGATGGAAAAAGCATTGCAATTCCATATAGAAAACTACTACAGAATATTAAATAAGGAACACTGCATACTGTAACCATTTTTTAAAGTTAAAAGAGGGTGTAAATTACAGCAATCAACATGATACTTTACATATAGCATAGCCTCCTTAATAAAAGAATAAGTGTCTGTGTGTTTATGTGTCCATGAGGTCGCTGTGTCTCTGTTATTTCAACAGATGGTGCCACACAAACAAATGTTAACACTGCTTTTATGGATCTGA
This sequence comes from Polypterus senegalus, assembly GCF_016835505.1. Classification (NCBI taxonomy): domain Eukaryota; kingdom Metazoa; phylum Chordata; class Cladistia; order Polypteriformes; family Polypteridae; genus Polypterus; species Polypterus senegalus. The sequence continues at coordinate 40,576,874 of NC_053161.1, forward strand.
TACCAAATGGTATATAACAGAGACATATGCATTGCATTTGTCATTCCAACAAAAGGCACATTACAAACATTTGCAGTAATGCTTTTTATTACTACAAATGTTTCTGATTCGCCATCTGTTGTAATAACTATTGCAATATGCAATCCAATAGATGACGCACTGCTATTGTTAATACTAAGGTCTACAAATATTACTTAGATTTCAACTAGTCTTAGATATGTAGCACAGCTAGTATAGTATAACCCAAAATGAGAACTCACTTACCATAAGGTATTCCAAGAATAGTCAAGAACATTAAAAAGGCAACAAGCAGGTATGCTAAACATAACCACCAGCCAAATAAAATAATGTAAATGATATTGCCAAAGCTGAACACAGAGCCTGTAGAGAACAAAAAAAAAACCAAAAAGTTAAATGCTATAGTCATGCATTTAGTATTGCTATAAGTACAGTATTCACAGTATTACTTAATCTTAGAACTAATTGTGAAGTTAACTAATCTATGCCAATCCACATATTAAATAAAGTTCTATTTTGTAAATAACTGTTTATAGAAGATTAAAAAAAAACAACTTTATTTTAAACCAGTCTAGATATGAATCTTAAGCAATATAAACTATTTCTCATAGACTGATGATGTATGATTTTAGGGAGTGTTTGTAATCATATCAGATATGGCATACAGCAGCTGTTACAATTATTTAACAATGGCTCACTTTCCACATTTTAATTTATTTTGCACAGACTTTGTGATCTGTGAGAAGAATTCTCATACTACATAGCTTTGAGTTACTGAACATGTCACACTTAATGACTGCAGCTGCTGGATGTCATTGCTTTGAGAACGTCAGATTACACAACTGTCCTTAACAGAGGATGACTGATTACACAACTTCATCTACCAATTTCAAATTTCTCACTGAATGCCATAAACATTTGCTAAGGTTGGCACATCTTGCTATCCAGTCAACATTAACCATATTTCTTTGTTCTCCTCTCTGACATTGAATGACACATAAATAAATAAACATTTGCACTGGCTCTCCTCAATTTGTCAAAAACACCTATTTTACATAATCTTTTGATGACACCATAGGTCTTCCTCTTTTTTTTTTTTTGTAGATTTGATTGAGCGCTTGTTTGCGAGTAGTGTATGCATCATACTTCTAACTTTTGCACTTACTACAGTCCATTCCTATGACATGTGATAAATTTTTATTCTTTGAAAAATGAATGATTTTGTCATGGGTAGTCACAGACCACTATGACTGAGGTGCTAGGGATGTCACAATATATTAGTGGCTGACACTGGCACACGTTGTGACTGTCCATGACTCATTAGATTATATAATTGAAAGCTACAATTGGTCTACATCAAAATCCCCCACAGGCAAAATAAATAGTATAGGTATTCAGAATTCATTTCTGAAATTTCTCCTACCACAAAACTGTTTCTGCAAAATATTGAACTGAGTGAAAAACTCAGCTTTGAAAACAATTGTTGATTTTTTTTTTTTTTTTAATTCGTTATGGTTGTTTTATGGCATATTTTTCATGCTCAGAATATTATTTTAACTATATTTTAAGCTGAAAAATGGCAATCTTTCTCATTCCTAATATTAGCTGACGCAAAAACAACCTAAAATCAAGTATTTGCTACACACTTTTTTACTTATAAATATGATTTTTTTCTATTCTTATTCCATCAGAATTGTATTGTCCAGAAGAGGGAAAGTTGTTCATTAAATGTTTTTTATAGAAATATGTAAGGTCTGGTTGATCCACCTGGCAACAGGTAAGTAAACAATAAAATAATATAAGACCTACCTTTACTGGAAGAAAGAAAAATAAAGCGTGACACACAATTTTCTTGGGTATAGAAATGTGACAGAGTACAATAACCTGGTTGAAGAGCTTGTCTCTTTTTACCAAGCTCTTGGGTGCAACATTCAAAATCGATTTCACACACTCTTATTTGGATTTCTTTCCCTCAAGAACATAGCGGCAGTCTCTGATGAATATGAGGAGAGGTTCCACTAGGGCATTTCTCAAATGTAAATATATTACAGTGGAAAACACAGTAAGTCCGTGTAGGTAATTTCATTGTGAAACACCTACAGTGAATTATAAAATGAATAAAAAATATGTGACTACTTTTGGTAAGTAATAATTTCTTTTAAAACATTTGCAAGTGTAATTTATTATTTTTTCAAGTCTAAATAAAAATGTATAAATATAGTATGGTTTCCTCCAAAACAGTGTTGTTTGTGATAGAACAATTATGCTGCCAGATTTGGTTTCTGTACCTTTAAATCTATAAAGAATAACTAAAATTTCTGACAAGAAAAAACTTTTTTTTTTTTTTGGATACAAGTGATTTCACTGGAAAGACTATATAGTGTGACAGGGGCTTTAGATGGAGTTTAACAGGACAAAATTTAGGTTACTTTCACATTTCTGCCTCTACCTCTGTTATTTCCGTAATGCAAGGAATCAGTGGGACACCAGTAAAATCTGTGGTCCCAATATGATCCCTATTCATATCACTGTGAAGGAAAAATGCAACACACTGTATATCTTCTGTGTGTCTATTTGCGAAGGAAACCTTTTGTATCAATGTAGACTTACAAAAATGCAACTAAGAGCATTTTAGTATTTTTTTTTTATTCACCAGAATAACAATACACAGCACAGGAAGACTGTTCCTTGCCTTTCCTGGAAACATCTAGAGCACACAACATTGCAAAACCTGTTGCAACCTGATGTTGTTGCCCGATCTGCACTGCAAAATATTGGTCTAGCGAGAAGAAGTTTGATTATAAAGTTTATGGCCACAAGCGACAGTTCACTTCCCCTTTTTTTTCTTAAACTTGGAAAAAAATTCACTCATTGAAACATGTTATTTCAATGAGTTGAAAAGTTCAAAAGTTTTCATTTTACAAGGTAAAATTCTAAATATTTATTTGTTAATCAAGACAAATTCAGCATCAATACAATCCTAGAATAAGATAGCACACATCCACGTTACAAATCAGTCAGTGCCATAAACAATAACATAGCGTACACCTGTGTGAAAATAGTATGCATCAGTTGTGCAGATCAGGTAGGCACATGCTCCTGTGTCAAATTCTGAGACTACAGCTCTCTCCCCGAGTTCATTCCTTGAATAAGCTGCCAAGGTAGTGAACTGTCATAAATCAACAGTGGAAAATTAATCTGACCATTAGTGGTGAAATTTACATTCATAGTTTGTGCTAATGTATGTACCCAATATCATTTCTCTCTCCAACACATCTTTATAGCAATTGCCAAGTGGACATCATAGTAGAAAACACCATAATAACAGGTCACATGTTTTTGGTTGTTTTTTTGTTTTTAAAGTGTCCGTTTAACATGTAAATCACACATGTGCTAGTGCATTTCTGCGCACATACAGATGCAAATCTAGCCTTAGGGAATGAATGTCAAACTTTGCTGTCAGACATTTCATTTAATAGCACACAAATTCTCACACAGTCCACTCCTGTAGTTACCTCAGTTTCAATATATAAGTCACTGATGCAAATATTAAAAGCAGTTTCATTTAATAATTTCCCCAAGGCTGCCTTCAATGTCTTTAAGCAAATATAATTAATTCTTATTTATTATTAACAGATTAAAAAAAAATATTTCCAAATTCTGATTGAGAAAAATTGTTGCTCCAAAGTTCTAAAAGGAGTGAGCCTACCAAAATTCCAGCTGTCTTACTGTTATAGCAATATACGAGTATAATGAGATTTTGACAAGAAAGGTTTGCCTCTAAAGTGTGCACTTCTACCTAACAAATAAATTACCATATTTCTTTTTCAGGACAGTATTAATTTTAAAAAACAAAACAACTACTCTGATATTAAACTGCATAGAACCATGTGCAGTATAAGTTGTAGCAGCAATAAGCAACTTTCTGAATTAAAAAAATAAAGAAGTAAAAGATGCACTATTATTTTTTGAATTATACAGGGTGAAACAGAACAAATCCAACAAAAACATTTATTGAACCACTACAACTTGCCTTTTAAGAGACAGTAATCCAAATTATCAATGTCTGAAAATGACATCCTGTAGATGGCGTCCTCCTGTACGTATGCATTCTTCCAATCTGCTGTTGAGGTTCCCCATTGATCGCTGCAATATCTCAGCTGGGATACCACGAATTTCGTCTTGAATTCTTTGTTTCAGTTCATTCAGTGTCCTTGGCCGAGTCGTGTAGACCCGACTCTTAAGGTAGCCCCACAAGAAAAAATCAAAAACGGACAAATCCGGTGATCTTGAGGGCCAGGGAATGTCACTGAATCTTGAGATGACACGGTTACCGAACAATTCTCGCAAAGCTGCCATTGACTGCCTTGCAACTGATTACTAAATTACTAAATGACGAGATTGTTTACAGCTCAAGGTCCCCTGATCCGCAGTGCTGCCAACTGTACATGGCTGCCACTACGCATTTCAAAAGTTCCCATAATCCTTTGTCACCCTTTAGAAAGAAAGCTGGAGTAAGATTAATTCTAATTAAATTAGAAGTCGAAACTAAGTATAAAAAATTCAAAGTAACAAATCTGTTGGAATGAAAATTTGGAGCCTTAGGTAACCTCTAGAACCATATTTGTATACCCTTGTCCTAGACATGCCCAAATTTTCATGTTCTTTGATTCATTTTCCACATAGTACAAGGCAAAAAGAAAATATATATTTTGGATACCCGAGTACTTTACTTGAGTAATGTCTAATGAACTGCTAATCAAAGAATCAATGTCATTTTTAGGAATCCTGAAGTGGGCTCACCATCTGGAAATTTCAGTGTCTTCAGATCAGAATGTAACTCTTTGACGATATCAGATCGGTCTTCCCATGGTCTTGCTGTAACATGGCTTTTCCATTTCTTAAATCCAAACTTAAAAAAAATAAATAAATGAAAACAGAGCTATATATGTAGACATAACATTCACACACACACAAAGTATTCTTGTAAATTCAACTGTTAATATGACAAATACAGCTAAAGAAGAATTGTAAAGATGATTTCAGCTTTGATTCAACATAACATACCATGAAATCAGTTTATGAAGGAAAAAAAAAATTGCATAACAGGCAGCATAAATGTACAGCTAGTGGAAAATAACTTTCTACTTTCTTAGAAAGCAATGGTCTATGGTATAGGAAATTAAACTACAAAAAGGTAATTTAAAAACAGTTAGAGAATAGAACCTTTATGTGCTCTAGCCTTCAGCAGAAGAACATACATAAACAACTATCACGTATCCTGTTCTTGTAAGTTGCCTTGAGTAAATGTGGCATATGAATAAAAATAAATAAATAAAGAGCTACTTTCCATTTGTGTATAAAATGGCTAATATTAATAACAGCTCCTGTTATTAACAGTCTCCTTATATGGGTCTTAATGAATAATGAATCGTGACAACAGACAATTTGTTAACAATTTGAATTCTTATTTCTGGCAGAATAAAGAAAACCTCTGCATCATACCATGTAATACTTCAGTTTTGAAGACATTGATCATACTGTATGAAGTGACCACAATAGTGATTGAAACTCACAGAGGACACAAAACTCTTTACATCTGAAGAGTTCTAATGTAATGCATATTTAATAATCCATATTGTTTAAAAAAAAGTGTGAATATTGTATAATAGACTGAGACTACAATGTCAATTTTGCAGTTAAAAACACATTCTTTCAGTAACCAGTCTCCCCACACAATGTTTACTGCATCAACAACTCCTACCATGTCAACTGGAATGGCCAGGGTCAAATCCACCTCTGATCATCAGTATGAACTGTCCATAACTGAAGACCAAGTAAGGAGACAACTAAAGAAGCTATACATGGGAATAGCCTGTGGGTGAGATGGAGTCAGTCTTCGTTATCTTAAGGCCTGTCCTGGCCAACTTTGTGGTATCCTCTGTTATCTGTTCAGTCTGTCCCCAAGACTACAAAAAGTGCTGTTGCTGTAGGAAATATATTGCATTGAGAGCAAGCACCTGTTCATCTAACGACTATAGATCATTAGCATTATGTTTCATGTCATGAAGACTTTTGAGAGGCTGGTCCTGGCCTATAGGAGTCCTGTTGTGGTATACCAACTAGACAAACTGCAATTTGCCTATCAGACAAAGACTGGAGTGGGGGATACAATTATCCACCTGCTTCACAAGGCTTATTTTCAACTGGACAAAACTAGCAGCACTGTGAGGATGTTTTTTTATTACTCCAGCGCCTTGAATATTTTCCAGCCATCTTTGTTAAGGGGTAAGCTCACAGATATACAGGTGGATGATGAACGATATGTCAGGCAGACCGCAGTTTGTGAGACTCAAGGGCTGTGTTTCTCATACAGATGTGAGAAACACTGGAGCAGCACAAGAAACAGTCATGTCCCCTTTTCTTTTGACTCTGTGCACCTCTGACAATAAAGAAAACTGTGATGCAGTCAATCAGATACTAATGTTTTTGATAAGGTTCCAACACTTTACAGTTAGGTATATTTTGCAACTACTTTATATATACACATTTATATGTATGCACACACACACACACACAGAGTAGGATTCAGTGCTTGAATGCATAAATGAGTGTTACACATCTTTATATAAAGTGTAGAAGACTTTATAGTTGCCCTGTTACCCTGTTAAAAAAAAAAACATGCGTTAAACTTATTAGTTATTTTACTGCCCTGTTTGAAAAGGTCATCAGAATGTATACTGCAGTTTCAAGCATTTACCTTATAATTATTTGCTAGTTTGTTTGCTTCCACTTCATTTTCTGCAGTGATGGTGGTCTTAATAGCACATCCTTCACAAAGCTGTGCATCTCCAGAACAATGGTGACATTGATTTGGGGTAGATATTGCAGCTTAAACAAGAAATAAGGAAATAAACAAAATTAGGTAACATGCATTTTTCCCCAATTAAAGACTGTCTCAATAATAGTGAAAATATTCCTAATAAACAATGAAGACTATGTAATACAAATTAAAAGCATACAATTTGCTTTACTTTACAAAATGCATAATGCTTAATGAATCATAACTAAGTTATAGACAGTAAGACTATTCTGTCATTGTTTAGCCACTTACCTGTCAAAGAAATTATATGCAATATATTACTATATATAATTAAATAAGAAATAAGTGGAGGTGAAATTCTGTCAACATTAAGGGCAAAACAGGACCAAACTTTAGACAGCATGCCAGTTCATTATAGGGAATACGTACTCCATTACTCCTATACAAAAAGCAAATTTATCGTAACTGGAAAAAACTCACACTGATACGAAGATAATGTGCACACACCACACAAATATTCACTGAACTGGGATCTAAACTTGCTATGCTGATGGTGTATGTGCCCAAAAAGAAAAAGCCTTTGATTTAAGTCTGCAAAACCCAGTGTAAATTTTGGCTTCTAGTAAAAGTTAGCGCTTTTTTATATTATTCAGTTTTATTCTCTCAGTGACATTCAAGTGGTACAACAAACTTACCTCTCCCTTTCAGAGTTGATGCTGTTTATCTCCATTCTTTTCACAACACTAGCGTGGCGAATTTGGTCACGCACTAAAGTGACTTTAGCTGCAAGTGAAGTCCCATTTTACTTATGGTGCCAAGCAGAGTTGCGTTGTGGTGCAGGAGTCTATTATTCAGCAAAAGCTCTGCGAAGCTGTCTGTTGTTACGGTTCTGCTTTTGTCCAGTCTGATAGCAGTCATGGGACATTGTATCTTTGATTGTCGGTACAACAAATAGTTCTGAGCAGACATCAACCACAGTACCAACTGTGGTTATCACTGCTCTTGTAAAAATAATGGAGGTAAACATCATCAACTCAGACAAGTTCGTTGTACCACGTGAACGTCACTGAGAAAATAAAACTGAATAATAAAAAAATAAAAAAAAAAAATGCTAACTTTTACAGGTAGCCAAAATTTATACTGTGTGTTACAGACTCAATTCAAATATATGTTTTTATTATATTATAGTAATAATAAAAATAGCCGCTTGCTACTCAAAATGCAGAGCGCAGGGACTCGAATCGCCAACCTTTTGGTTATAAGGCAACAGTTCTTAACTCTGCGCCAACCAAGAATACATATCAATATTCTGTCGAATGACATTTGAGCTTAGGTTTGTAACTCATTGACAGTAACATGTAAACTGAATGATTTTTTTTGGTTATATTCTTGAATAAAAGTGCACATGTTTCTTTGATATTTGGACTAAAGCATTCACAAATTATACACTTTACATCATAATTAGTATAACATGGAAAAACTTTCTGCTTTATTTATATGTTCAGCATTTCCTGCCACGCATTTCCTTTCATCCTACACTTACTCTGATTTTGTAGTCACCGAATACACATGAAATCCATGTTTTTTCCAAATAACGATATACTGTATTATTTACCCTATACAACTCCAGGCACCTCACAAGCAGATAAGGAGCCTTGAGCTGGGAGAACTTTTTGCCCGGGTTGAGCTCTGTCAAGGGGGCAGGGGGAATGGTACAGCATGCTGCTTGTGCTGATCACCACATTTACAAAACAAAAGATGCTGATGGAGAGGTGCAAAGGAATTTAAGGTGGGCCGGAAATATGAGCTTTTTTGTATGCTTCAGGGATTCTAGTGTTAATGAATGAACAGATTCTAAATCTTCTATCAAAAACCACAACAGCTGCATCTGCAACCTCTTCCTCAAACACCTGAACTAATTAAAGTAAAACACTTTTCATTTTTGTAAAGCCTGGAGAAAATTTATTCAGCTGTGTGGGATTACCTTCCTATCCATGGTTCCATCCACCAAATGCAAACTGAAGCTTCACTTTCTCTCTAAACATTAATTTTACTGATTACATAATATTTTAGAAAGATGTCAGTAACGTTGGGATAGTTACAATTAACTAACTTGTACTTCGTTACAGACATGCCTTTGACAAAACCGATTCAATCTGAGGTCTGTATGGGACTAATTTTATCTTGCACCTTTTTTACTACATTGAAAGCTTTTCTAACAATAGTGGACATATAATGAGGCAAGCAAAAATATCTTTTCTAGAATGGCAAGAAATTTTCCTATTAACCAGGAAAAGGTGAACTCCCACTCCTGATGTTAGACCACAGTTACCTGACAGTTTAAATAAGTTTTCTAGGAAGAGTATCCCAGTATCTCAAACAGCCTCAAGAAGGGATACTGTAATTCATTCTAAAAATTCAAGTACAGCTTTTGGAATGCATCAAAACACTATAGCAATAATTTCAGGATTGAAGTACAGGTAAAATTCTGTTACAACGAATATTTTTAAAACGAAATTTTCATTACAACAAAGTATTTTTATGGTCTCGACAGTTTCCCCATATGACACAAGTCTATCTGTTACTATAAAAGTACAATCAGCAGATACTTTCATTACAACAAACTGCCCAAAAGACCTTGAAATGCCTGAATGAATCATCCACAGAGCAGTTAGTTCTATGGTCGCAGCTCAGTTGTGCACAACGATCCCCAAACAAACATTGTAAAAAAAAAAAAATTCTCTCTTCGGACTTTCCTCGTAGTTTTTTTTTTGCTTTGCTATTTTTGTTTTCGGTGGTTTTCACTGATATCTTTTGCTTATTGCTTGTCAACATTTGAAAAACATCCACTGGAATTTAACTCATTGTCACCCTCCTATAGAAACAGAAGACATGAAAAAATAACAGTTCATATAAGAAGAAAAAAAAAAACTAACATTTTTGCAGCTCTCGATTGCGGCAAAAAGAAAAAAAATGTTGCCAGTGAATTCAGAATTTTACCATCGACACTGTCAACTTTCTTGAAAGACCGAGCAAAAAAAGAAGAAAATCTCGGGTTGCAAATGTATGCAAACTGCTGCATTTGAAGACGCAGAAAAAGCAGTCTTTATATGGTTCAGTGATGCTAGTTCAAGAAACATTCCTATTAATGTGGCACTCATTTAAGAAAATGTGAGGTTTCTAAGTGCTCTTGGGACCTCCCCCAACTGCACAACACGCCAAAGAGCATCCCAAAGTGCAATCGCCGCGTCTGTGGAAGACTATTTATATTTTGCCTGGGCAACAGCAGGCTCACAGCTCTGCTGCGGCTCGCCACTGAAGCAAACAGAAAAGATCTCAATGGGTGATCCAAGGAACAATGTAAATGCAGGGAACAGGATTACTTGGCCACTAACCTGGTCACAACCCTGTCTGACTGCTGTGTCTGTTTATAGGAGAGTGGCAGATCACACTACAATAAATAATTCTGCTGTTCCTGTTTCAAGCTGAATAAAGCTGGTTTATCTAAAGTACTGAGACTCAGTCTCATGTTTTGGGGTGTAAGACAGGGAATTATAGAGTGCCCACAGTCTTTTAGGATTCGCTTCGGGTCCCAAAAGAGTTCAGAAACCTCACAATATGGAGAAGAAGAAAAGGATGATTCGACTTCTGATTGATAACTGTGCTGCCCACAACATCCTTCCACATTCAGATAATATTTGCGTTGAATTCCTCCCACCCAATTGCCCAGAAGTGATTCAGCCATTGGGTTTGGGCATCATTCGCACCCTGAAAGTGTACTATTGCAAGAAAATGCTGAGAAAAATTCAGCATAATTTGTAGACAGGATAACATTAAAATTAACGCAAAAGAAGCTATTGAAATGATTGCAAACGCCTGGACGCAAGTTAAAGAATGCACTATAGTGACAAATACAGAATCTCATTACAACGAAATTTTCATTGCAACAAAATATTTTTTAGGTCCCTAGCAGTTTTTTGTAATGGAATTTTACATGTATTTCGCAAAGAGCATTACAAACCAGTTTACCGAGGATTAACACCAAGTATAAGTCAGCTTTTATTTCTGCAAGCCTGTAATATACAATAAAGGAACAAAATGCAACCGCTACTTTACTCCTACACCATGGTTGCATTAGACTAGAGGATAGTCCATTAAGGACTATTCTCAAAGGGAAAGCACAAACTCATAATAGATTACAACCAATTGGTAGCGTACACAGATAGGGACCACATAGGGGTGGGTGTGCTCTGGAGATGTTCCAAAACCAAATTCTATTTTAAAGAATGCTAGAACTCACTAGAGGTCCTACAGCACAGTGAAGTAAAGGATACTACTGTCCTAAAGAGAAGGTACACTAGCAGAAATTGTCTGGTTAAATCAAGATAGGTAAGGCTTGAGGTTCTATGGTACAAGGGTGGCCAGTGAATCTGTAGACCTAGGAAACAATTGCAGTGATTGCTCAAATGTGTGGTTGGGTACTTTTCACCAGAACCTTCAATTATTACTAATTTGGCACATGTCTTTCCAGTGTTAAATCTTTTAAGCAGAGTAATTGTCTATATTATTTACTAACCCAGCCACAGGGGATGCACAAACAAGTGTGTTTCTTTGTGCCAGTCCCAAGCCCAGATAAGTGGTGAGGGTTACGTCAGGAAGGGCATCCAATGTAAAATTTTGCTATATCAATATGCTAACAACAATACAGATTTCCACAACTGATCATTTGAGGCCTGGGTTAACAATGGGCACCACCAGTACTGTTAGCCAACAGGGTACTGGCGGAAATTGGGCTACTGTTGGCCAAAGAATGAGAAGAAGAAGGGGAAGGCGTGACCACAGGGAGGAGGAGAGAAGAAGGTAGAGAGAGTAGAAGTGAGGCAAGGAACTTTGAATGTTGGCAGTATGACTGGTAAGGAAAAAGAGTTAGCTGATGTGACGGAGAGAAGGAACGTTGATATATTGTACATGGAATTGACTAAATGGAAGGTAAGTAAGGCCAGGTGGATCAGAGGTGGGTTCAAATTGTTCTATCATGGTGTGGATGGGAGGAGAAATTGGGCAGGAGTCATGACTGTTTTGGAAGTTAAAAAGAGTGTCAGATAGACTGATGATTATGAAGCTGGAAATTTAAGGTGTAATCATGAATGTTGTTAGTGCATATGCCCTGCAAGTTGGTCGTGCAATGGATGAGAAAGAAGATTTCTGGAGATAGTCGGATGAAGTGGAGGAAAGTTTACCCAAGGAAGATAGACTGGTGATTGGAGCAGATTTCAATGGACGTGCTGGTGAAGGGAAGAGAGGAGATGAGGAGGTGAGTGGTAGGTATGTTGTCAAGGAGACAAAGGTCAGATGCTAGTGGATTTTGCGCAAAGGACGGGCATGGTTGTGGTGAATAGAGGGAGAAACATGGGGTGACATGCAAGAGTGGAGGAAGATGCACAAAGGTAGATTGTATCCTATGCAGGAGGGTTAGTCTACAGGAGATTGTAGACTGCAGGGGAAAGCATAGTTAGGCAGCATAGGATGGTGGATAACAGGATAACGTTGGAGATCAAGAAGACGAGGAGAGTGAGGGCAGAGCCAAGGATCAAATGGTGGAAGTTGAAAAAGGAATACTGCAAAGTTGAGTTCAGGGAGGTAAGTCAGGCACTGGGTGGCAGTGCAGAGTTACCAGACAGCTGGGCAACTACAGCAGAAGTAGTAAGGGTGACAGCAAGAAGGATGCTTGGTGTGACATCTGGGTAGAGGAAAAAGGAAAAGGAAACCTGGTGGTAGAATGGGGAAGTACAGGAGAGTATACAGAGTAAGGGGTTGGCCAAGAAGAAGTGGGATAATCAAACAGATGTAGAAGGTACATAGGAGTAAAAGGAGATAAGGTGTAAGGTGAAGAGAGATATGGCGAAGGCTAAAGAAAAGGCGTATGATGTGCTATATGAGAGGCTTGCCAATAAGGAGGGAGAAAAGGATCTGTACTGAATGGCTAGACAGAGGGACAGAGTGAGGAGAGTGTGTTAAGTAAATAGAGAGAGAGGCTGATGAATGAAAAGAATGAGAGAGAAAGAGAAGGCTGGATGATATGGAGATAGTGAATCAGGATGTATAACAGATTAGCAAAGAGGAAGTAAGGACAGCTATGAAGAGGATGAAGAATGGAAAGGCCTTTGACCCAGGTGACATACCTGTGGAAGCATAGAGGTGTTTAGAAGAGATCACAGTAGAGTTTTTAACCAGATTGTTTAATTGAATCTTGGAAAGTGAGAGAATGCCTGAGGAGTGGAGAAGAAGTGTACTGGTACCAATTTTTAAGAATAAAATGGATGTGCAGAGCTGTAGTAACTACAGAGGGATAACATTGATTAGCCACAGCATGATGTTATGGGAAAGAGTAGTGGAAGCTAGGTTAAGAAAGGGGATGATGATTAGTGAACAGCAGTATGGTTTCATGCCTGGAAAGTGCACCATAGATGTGATGTTTGCTCTGAGGGTGTTGATGGAGAAATATAGAGAAAGCCAGAAGGAGTTGCATTGTGTCTTTGCGGACCTGGAGAAAGCATATGACAGAGTGCCTAGGATGCCTAGAGTGAAGTTGTGGTATTGTATGAGGAAGTAGGGACTGACAAAAAAAATATGCAAGAGTTGTACAGGATATGTAAGAGGGAAGTGGGACAGTGGCGAGATCTGCTGTAGGAGTGACAGATCCATTCAAGGTAGAAATGGGATTTCATCAAGGATCGGCTCTGAGCCCTTTCTTATTTGCAATGGTGATGGACAGATTGACGGATAAGATTAGACAGGAGTCAGATAAGAGTAGGAGGGAGGTTGAGGAGACCCTGGAGAGGTGGAGATATGCTCTTAAAACTATTAAAACAGACTAAATAAAAATCCACACAAAGCAGCATTAATACAAATAACTTAATTACCATTTCGAACAGCCATAACACTCTGACAATTCAGTTCTACTCTTCAGAGACCTTACATATTAGGTTCCTAATTGTTGGGGACTTTAATTTTCATATCAATAATCAGTCTGATCCTATGAACCTCCTGAACTCTTTTGATCTGAGCCAGCACGTTAGTCAGCCAACACACAACGAGGGGCACATGTTGAATTTAATGATTACTAAAGGATTAAAAGTTGATGTTATGCAAGCTATGGATATCGTTTATCTGACTATTTCCTCTTACTATTTAATCTGTAAATACTAATAGACAAAATGAATGAGAAGCGTATTGTTAACAAATGCTTCTTTGATTCATCTGCAGCTTCAAAGTTTACAAACATTTTAAGCAACCAGCTGTTTGTAGTGCTAACTACAATAATGATAATAATGTAAATAATAAGGTGGTAAATTTTAATGTTAAAGCGAGAGCTGCCACTGACATAGTCGCTCCTGAAAAGATAAAATCCTCCAGCACTGTTACACCATGGAAGACCCAAAGAGCGTCTGATTTAAAGAAAACATGCCGAGAGCAGAGCGTAAATGGAGAAAAACTAAATTGATTGTCCACTGTGAAATATTGAAGGCTAAAATAACAGAATACAACAAAATAGACTGTCTTGAGAGACTATGTTACTTCTCTAAAATTATAAATAACAATGCTGTTAATCCAAGAGTTTTATTCTCTACTATTGATCGTTTGCTAAACCCAGGTCACTCGATGGAATGCCCTCCAAAAAACTTCCAGTGAAACTTGTAAGGCTTCTGTTATATTTTTTTAAATCACAAAATTAATGATATTAGAAATAATATAGTACATTCCCCCCAATACTGATCCTATTAAACCCTGGTATTCCATTTTAAAGCAAATTAAATTCTTTCACCAGGATAGATTTATAGAATTTATATAGTATAATTTTTCAACTGAGAGCCTCCACCTGTGCCCTTTGACCCAATACCAAAATTGATAGTGTTTCTGACATAGTAAATTCATCATTAGATATCGGGGTCTTCCCAGACTGTCTTAGGACTGCTGTTGTTAAACCCCTGCTCAAGAAAAATAAGTTCTGGTCAAGTTTTAGAACAAATCACATTACAGACACTGCACTTGTTAAAGTAGTAAATGACTTGTGGGTAAATGCAGACAGAGGCCGTTTACCTGTTCTCATCCTGCTAAATCGGACTGCCACATTTGATACTATTGATCACAATACTCACCTTAGTCAGTGGGTGGGCTTCTCTGCTAATATCTTAAATTGGTTTGAGTCTGACTTAACAAGTAGAAAATTCTTTGTTAGTTTTTGGAATTATACTTAGAAGACACATGATATTCTATACATTGTTCCTTAAGGATCTATCCTGGGTCCACTGCTCTTTTCGATCTACATGCTTCTATTAGGTCAGATTATCTCAAGGCATAACCTGAGCAACCACAGCTATGTTGACGACACACAACTATATTTATCAACAGCACCTGATGACCCTGACTCTCTTGGTTCACTGACCCAGTGTCTTACTTGTGTTTCTGAGTGGATATGTAACAATTTTCTCAAGCTAAATAAAGAAAAAAATGAAATTTTAGTGATTGGCAATAATGGATATAATGAGGTTATTAGAAATAAACTTGATGCATTAGGATTAAAAGTCAAGACGGAGGTAAAGAATTTAGGGGTAACTGTTGACTGTGACCTGAATTTTAAATCGCATATTAATCAGATCACTAAGACAGCATTTTTTCACTTAAGAAATACCGCAAAAGTTAGACCTCTTGTATATATTAGTTAGAGATATTAGTTCACGCTTTTATTTTCAATTGACTAGATTACTGTAATGCACTCCTCTTAGGACTACCCAAAAAAGACATAAACCGACTGCAACTAGTACAGAATGCAGCTGCTAGAATCCTAACTAGGAAAAGAAAATCCGAGCACATTACTCCAGTTTTCATGTCACTACACTGGTTACTTGTGTCATTCAGAATTGATTTTAAAATACTGCTTATGGTTTACAAAGCCTTAAATAATCTCACTTCATCTTATATATCGGAGTGTGTGACATCTTATATTCCAAATCGTTGCCTCAGATCTTCAAATGAGTGTCCGCTTAGAATTCCAAGAGCTAAACTTAAAAGAAGTGGTGAGGCGGCATTCTGCCGTTATGCACCTAAAATCTGGAATAGCCTACCAATAGGAATTCGCCAGGCTGATATGGTGGAGCATTTTTAAAAAAATGCTATAAACACATTTCTTTAAAATGGCTTTCTCATAATTTCATTTTAATTTAATCCTGATGCTCTGCATATTCAATTAATTATCATTACTATTCATGGAGGCTCCAAAATCTGTACTAACCCCTACTCTCTCTTCTGTTCTTTTTCTGGTTTTCTGTGGCAGTGATCTGTGCCACCACCACCTAATCAAAGCACCATGATGTCCCTACATTGATAGATTAAAGGCCAGAAGTCCACATGACCATCATCATCAAGTCCTTCCATGAGAACCCTGAAAACAATGAGGACTGATCATTTATGTTAGGTAGAATGCTTAGAGGGGGCTGGGTGGTTGCATGGCCTGGAACCCCTGAAGATTTTATTTTTTCTCCAGCCGTCTGGAGTTTTTTTTTGTTTTTTCTGTCCTCCCTGGCCATCGGACCTTACTTTTATTCTATGTTAACTAGTGTTATCTGATTTTAATTCTTACTTTGTTTTCTCTTTCTTTATCATGTAAAGAATTTGGAGCTACATTATTTGTATGAAAATGTGGTATATAAATAAATGTTGTTGATGTTTAGCCCAATTTGGACTTTTACACTCAGTTCAATAAAGCCACTTATTGTATGTCCACTTATTGTTCTGCACTGATGGTATTTTAAGTAATATTTTAATTTTCATCTGTACACTGTAAAAAATAGCTCTCTTACAGGGCAGGGTTAGGGGATTTTAGATTTTGACAGCAGGGCGATTTTTAACTTGATTGTGCATTCACCTCTCTTTGCTACAAGAGCTGATCATGATAAGAAAATTTAAATACTATAAATATATCTGAAGTAACTAGTGATGCTGCTTATTGCAATACCAAAATGAAGAAACTCCATTAAAGTGGGGATTTTAAGAGCAACAGCAACACATCCAGTTAAATGATATTGGTTCAAACTAATGTAAATATAAAGTTAGGAAAAACCAATGGGCCTTGATGTATAAATATTCAGAGTCAAAAATTCTGTAACTTCTTGAGTGGAAGTATGCAATATGTAAATTTTTACAATAAAATGCAATGTTTATATTTATACTTAATTAGCCAACTAATGTACCCTATATAAATCTTAGTATTCAATGCAAGAAAATGGGAATATATAAATTTATTATTTACGCACCTGGTAAGTAGCGAGGAGTGAGCAGGCTGTGATGGTGATGGTGATGGTGAGACCCTGTAGGTGAGTGGGTGTCCATTAGTTCAGGTGGAATATTGAAAGCACAGTGCCTATCACAAAGTGAGCCTCTGCGCTGATGAGTCTCAGCTCTATGCTCAGAGTCTCTGTGGAGATCTGAAAAAGAAAAAAGAAAAAAAAAAAAAGATAAAAGCAATCAAAAAATACTATTTCAGAGTTCTTCTTAGATCAAATTTTCACAAACTCCCCATTATAAAATCTAAACACTGTTGTTTTATTTGCTTTACTGCAAACCAAAATTCAACATTCTGAGTAACCATAGTCATATGTACACCTATAAAAGTTTAGTTTATGTCAAAATTCTAATCTATACATTATTTCAATCTAACAAATTCCATTTTAATTAATACATTATAGGTCATGTACTTGAAAAAGCACAACAAAATAATCTAGACAGTTCAAAAATATACTTATCATTTAGAAGCAAACTCTGGAGTATGTGATAAACAGATGCATGTCTAACAAGAAAAAAATCTGTAAAGGATGTGCCACTCTGTTTTTATACAGTAAAAAAACTTTTTTGAACTGTGGTATTTCACAGAAATAAACACTTATCAAATATTGAAATAAATGCTACATATGTCAAAGGTGAATTGTGTAAGTAGGTGAATTTGGTACAGTACAAAACCTGAAATAGCAGAAGCAGCCAGTTTACTTTCATGCTTTAAGCATAGTTCTATAAATTTAATAATTGCAACTTAAAAATTATTTGCAAAAAAATTACTTTTTAAAATCATCTCCTCATTCATTTATAAGATCAGACCTAAGAAAGACAAAAAGACCTTTACTTACTTTTATATAGCTGAAGTCTGATTTTAGTCCTTCATGGCTGAATTCTTATCAAGAATGCATAACTGAAAACCATGCTGGTCACAAGATGATGTACTCTATTTCCTTTTCCTACTGAATATATTATTGGCCTTTAAAACCACAGAGTGCATCACAAACACTAAAGCGGATGTCTGATATAGAAAAAAATAGACTACTCTAGAAAGATTTAATCTCAAAACTGATGTAGAATAAAACATTCATTAAAAATAAACAGCATTTAATGACATTATTCATTGTTTTAACAAGGTGTAAAACAGGTTGTATGTTGTAAAATATGATCTTATCCAGATTAAGAAAGACTAAGCATAAAATGGAACTGTTGTCCCCTATAGCATTAACCAAATAATCAATGCAAACTTATTTATTTTTCCAATTGTACAACCAAATAAAATATTCCCCAAATAAAGTTGGGATGTTATTACTTGATAACTAATGTCGCAATAGTTATAAAGAAAATCTCACTTTAAAGGTGTAATACAGTGAAAATGTACGGTTTTAAAGTTAATGTAAAATTATGGGAATGAAGGATGTTATTACCACTACAATCTGGTTTACAATTTAAAAAGTATTCATAATTATGTATACATAAATAATAGTTAATTTCCTTTGATCCCCTCCCCTATACCTGCTAAGTGCTTCCAAAGGATGACATGCACAAAACAGAATTTAAATAATTCTCATGTGAAGTGCTTAATGCTTTCTAAAAACATGGGTTAACACATACTACAAGTGGAATTATAAAGGAAGCAGTTTAGTCTGGTTTTATTTGGGAATAATTGAGTATGTTTATATTATTTATTACATTATGTGGAAAAATGGTTCTTTGAAAAGTATGGATCTATTTGTTTCCTTTTGTTGATTAGGTAATTCAATCTGCAATATTGTAATTATTAGTCATGAATTGAGCTGCCATTTTATTTAATTCTTAAATACATGATTTATGACTTTTTGGCATAAAACAATATGGCAAAAATAAAAATGTTAAATTTTTCAAATTTCTTGAAATGTTAATATTTCAGAGCAACTATGTACAAAAACATTCCATGGGACCGAAAAGATAATTGGGTACGATGTAATTCAGCCAGTGATTTGGAAATGCCTATACATTGCTCATTTCTATCTTTATTAACCAATTTCATGTAATGTTAAAATACACTCCAGAAACTTGCGTGCCAAACAGATTGCAGCACACTAAATTTAGGAACTGAAGACAAACTGTCACAATAAAAACAAGATGCATGTCAGTGAATGCAGCCAAATACAATACAGTCAGCAAAAATGTTTACAGATAAAAGGACTAAATATGCTAAATTCTACTGAGTGCGCTTCCAAGTGTACCACAAAGAGGGGGGAAGAAAAAAAAAAATAAATAAATAAAAAAATCAGTGGTAAACCAGCATTTATATTTTCAAAAACACTTAATCCAGTTTGAGGCTGCAACACAGCCATAACCACTGTGGCTAATCCAAGCAACCAGAAAGTGTTTTGTTTGAAATTTGAAAGAAAGAAATTACAACAGTAACTAAAACTTGAAATACACAAAAATGTTCAGTCCTAACATTTACGAAAATTAACAAAATTTTTTATTAAAAAAATTGCCATTAGAGATAAGCTGCATGTAAATTGGTTCTTCAAGCAGGAATATAATGTGTTTTCTGTTCTCAATTTGCCACAATTACAAAAAAAAAAATCACATCAAATGTAAACTCTGTTCCCTATATAAAGACATGTCATTTGTACTTGGTTTGATTATGCCATGAATGCAGGGCCCCACTTAAAAGAAAAGAAAAAAAAGAAACATGAATCTTAGCTCAAGTTAAATTTCACTGCATTGTCATAGGAATGTATGCGAGTTTCATGCGAAGATTTTAACTGTATTAACTTCAAAATTCTGACAGTAATGCTACAGTCTCAAATAAACATGATGGTCCGATAAGTGGGCGAAAGATCCAAATTGGCTCATTTTTAGCTTTTTTGTGCTTTATCATTTTTTGTTGAAACGCTCCTTTGTGCAATATATTACAGTACTCGAGGGAGGCACATACTGCAGCCAAATCTTATTGTAAACAGATAGTGGATAGTCAGACTTTAGGAGAGAGTGAAGCCAGTAATACTAGCTTTTATATTAAAGGAAGCAGAGCAATAAACTAAAAAAATGAAATCTGAGGAGTCATCCTGTGCATGTAGAGGAGCAGAAGATGTATGTGTCATCCAACTGTACTTGGAACGGGAAAAAAAGACAGGTGCGTTTTTGGCAGAAATTAAAAGAGAAACTTCTTTAATGAGTTCAGACCTTTTCATTGTGTTCTTCAATTACAACGAACACTCTCAGAGTGTGGATAGTGAGAGAGCTTGTGTTTAGTACAGCAGCTCACATTTATAGAAAAAGAATATATAATGATGAATTCGCCCTCACTTTATCTATTTGAAAAATTTGTGAAGTGTGAAAGTCATATAAATATTGATAAAAACATGTTATGAACATTTTATTAGAACCGTGACTTGCAGTTATAAAAGGCAATTAATTTTCTTTAATGTTGTATGTAATCCATATGCATTATGAGTAAATAATTTGTGTACATGTTTCATGAGTTTACGAAGCATTTTAAGGAGATTTTATTTGAGTAATTTTAAGGCCACTGAACAATAACTTTACAGAATTTCATTTTTTATTAAAAATTAATAGGTAATGCCTCTGGCCTGCAGTTGTAAAAAATGGCACTTTAATACAGGGCTATGGCCAAACCAATATCATCAGGCAAATATTTGGTCTCTACATATACATCAGTATTGGTTGAACTTGCATTGATATTGCAATGCTACAACTCTTCCAAGCTTGAACATTAATTATGTTATTTTTCTAGCGTGAAACACCTCATGTTTGAAAAGCCATTCCCCTTAACTGATATGTATAATGACAATAATGAATTTGCCACGCATGTGCGTCTGAGGATCTGCTTGCTGGCTCATTCAAGGTAAACGTTAACCCACCAGGTCAAGAGGGGGTGCTGTCACTAACTCTATTTACTTTTCTCTCCACAGCTCCCAGAAATCTCCCAAAGAGGGAAATTAGCTCCGCCCCTTACAGTCCTCCCATTAAAAAAAAGACCAGGTGCCTCCACCAACTTGTCTTTTGATGAGACCAGTTCCAACGAGTGAAAGCTGTAGGAAAGCCTTCCTTTACCTGAAAAGTACAAACATGAAATCCAAAAGAGTTGTCAAGAACATGGCAAAAAGGTGAAAAAAATGTAATAAATCACAAAGCATGGAAAGAATCACAATAAAAACTGACCAACTACCAAACACTAAAGTTAAAGCTGAAGTTATCTTCTGTTTTGTAGCCTTGTGCAGCCTTATGTTAAGTGTTACCATAAGGCACCTGTTAAAGTTTACCAAGAAGTTTGAGAGAATTAAAAGGGATTACCCGGCTGGTATCCAAAATATTTGTGATTTATTCCCGCTCTGTTTGAACCTGTGTTCTGCCAGCTCACACAGTGCACATCCAAACCTATTCATACGTGCTTTAAAAAGCTAAACTCTGCATTGTCCCTGGGACTGACGACAAGGTACAATTTTCTTTTTTTATTTTTTTGCCTGTGCCACAGCCTACTGCATTGTTCCCAGGACAGGAAGTTACATTGCCTCTCATGTGCATGTTTAATTGCCAAAGTGCACAGAGATGTGGTCACTTCTGGAAGAAGCCCAACACTCTAATGTACTTAAACTGGAAAAAGGAAAGTTCTCACTCCTCAGACTCCCCACTCTGCTTAGATGTGTCAGACCATTTGTCCTAGCCAGGTAATGGTCTGTCTGATTCTTCGGCCCTGTTGGGTCTATCAAGAGGAGAACCTGCCAAGTTGTAGCCTGCGACCAATGGATAGGGCACATCCAAGCCACTGCCTGTGTGACCCCAGGAGGGGACACATCCAAGTTAAAGTCAAGGACTTAAGAGACATTACAGGCAAGTA
Organism: Polypterus senegalus; assembly: GCF_016835505.1. Lineage (NCBI taxonomy): Eukaryota > Metazoa > Chordata > Cladistia > Polypteriformes > Polypteridae > Polypterus > Polypterus senegalus. Next base: position 40,598,902 of record NC_053161.1, read on the forward strand.
TAAAAAAAATAAAAACTCACCTTTTAGATTATATGTTTCAGTCCTGTCACTCTTGCGAGTAGGTGCCCAGTTGGCCGTCTCATCTGCCCTGACAAGACCACCAGAACCCTCCTCCTCTTCAAATTCCCATGAGGGAATACTGTCATTTTTGGACATTAGGAAGAGGGTATAGGTGTCTGAAAGTCACCACTCTAGGGGTGGAGGTTATGTTGTATTTCATCCTGAAATACTTATGTCCTTTTTGCTAATTTTGAGTCATTTATTTATGTTAGTTACTTTTTTTGTTAATTATTTGCTTTATTCCTGATGTGCTATGTTTCTTGTGTTTTGTGGGTGGTTCACCAAGAGGTGGAGCCACCTGCCCATCACCACAAGGGACTGCCCACAGCCCTATAAAGGTGGGGGCAACCCACACTTCCTTGTAGTTCATTTCAATTGTCACTTGGTAGTTGGTCAGTGTTTATTGTAATCAATCACAAAGCATGGAAAGAATCACCTTTTTTCCATGTTCTTGACAACTCTTTGGATTTCATGTTTGAATCTTGTTCACTCTGAACCGCCTTTCCCTTTTCAGGCAATTCCTGTTTGCCTTTTATACTCCATGGAGCTTCTAGCTAATAGGAATAGTCTGGTTGATGACCATGAAAGAGTGGTGATGACAGGCAACCGACAGCTCGGAAATCCCACTCATCCCCTCCAGGAAGCTCTCTCTAAGAGCACTTTTAGCCGCATGTTTATTCCACACGCTCTGCTAAGAAGCGCCTCTGGAGATCTTTTCTACCCACTGCTATCAGGCAATTCAATGCTTCCTCCCGATGAACTCTTTAGGATCATTTAGAATTTTCTGAACAATATACATTTACTTATTTATATTAAAATTTTCCCCTTAGGATTAATGCAGTTTATCTAATCTAATTTTTTACTCAAATTTAAGTCAACATGGACTTATTATCTTCATAAGCATCAATAAATACACACTTGTGCTCATAGCACCTGTAGTGTATGCATTGAGAGAGTGGCAAACGTTAGATGTCTATGTGTTTTGCAAGCATATAAAAAAAAACACATTTAACACGTTTCAATGATAAATCAAAACATGTTCATGTAAAAACCCAATAATTAAAACACATGTACGATATCGATACAATAGTTATTGATAATCAGTCATCATAGATGTCCACATACTAATATAGTTATCAGGAGGGAGCCTGGAGTAGATGGTATGGAAATATATCTACATGAACATTAACTGGGTATTTTATATAATGGATGATGGATACACACTGGATAATTGGAACAGAGTATGCATATAAATTAAAAAGTATGATACGATTAAGCATTTAACTAAACACTTGTTTTTCTTAGTGATTCTGCACCTTATAAGACATTATTATTTTTAAAGTATATTGTAACCTCACCAGTATAATTTAAACACCATTAAGCACTGAATTGCAATGAGCCTTAGACAGTTAAAACACTGGACGCACTGATATGCAATGAGTCTTACTCCACCTATAAACCGACTCTCTGAAAGCTGATACCAAAGACTGGGTGGAAGATTAACAATAAGGGGGCAAGGTTTGAAAGTTTAGAAAACAAAGGCGGCAAAATACCAAAATGTGCTGGCCATTATTATAATTAATAAGAGGGATTAATGGACATAACCGAATGAGGAGTGAGCTTGACTACATGGTGATCGGACAAAGGTGGCAATGTGCCATTAGGTGTTGTCCATTAGCATAGGCCAAGTAAAAGCGACTCACTTCGATGACAGAGCATGGCCATTATTATCTTTTAATAAAAGTCTAAAAACTGGAATCAGCCTTTGGACTCAGTTTGGATATCATTGGTTTGGGATTTTATTCCACGACAATGGAAATGTGCAGTTAAGTGTACAGTGTCATGGCCTGAGCTTTGGAAGACAAAGCCCTATTGCTTGAAGTTCTGATCTAGGCTGCCTTTGATTTTTGCCAAGTTTTTCTGTCTTGTTGTTTTGGGGGATTCTGGAGACCCCATCATATCTGCTGTGCCTAGAAAAAGGCAGCCTGGAGTATTATCTTGAGTTGTTGCAAGATGGCGTTGAGGGAAGGGAGATATTGGTGGCAGCATAATCTTATTTTGACAGCTATAGCTGACACCATCCTCAGTGCCATCACACAGAATAAGTGAATTCAGCAGCTCACAATGGCAAGTCAGTGCACATCACTATATAGAGTAGGTCCAAATACTTTTTAGGTGCACATGACGTCTTTGAATTGCCAGCCATCAACAGGGTTTGTGAGCGACTGTGAAGATGGTGTTTAAACGGACCAGACATTATCAAATACTAGACATTTGCCAATGTGCAGGTTGATCTTTGAGTGCCATGTCAGTATAAGAGATGGAGGACCATGCCCTATGCATGTATAATAATTAGCCATGTGCAGATAAAAAACTCTAAAGGAGGCTGACACCCTTTCCCCGAACACAGCAGACTCTATGAAATAATAATAACGAAATGTTTATTACTATTTACAACACGTTTCTATCTTTTTGATGGAAGAAAATGTGCAAATTATCAGCTCAGACAGTTTGGAAAGCCTTCAGTGGGACTTCAATAAATAGAAAAAGCCAGTGACGTAAGTCATGACACGGCACTTTGAATTTTCTGCCTTTAGAAGACTTACATATTTTTTTTGATTTTTGACTAGGATTTATCCTTTTCTGGTTTGTTTTGAAGAAATCTATGATTGTGTGTCTCTGACTGCATATTTTCTTCTTTGATATCCTGGATACATGGTAGTGCAGTGATTGGCACTGCTGCCGCACATTTCAGGTCACTTTTTTGGGTACAATAATCAGTCCAGTATAGTTGGCAGACATTTCCCTAGTCCTCAGGGACACTTTAAAGATAATTGCACCAATATAATCCAGTCAAATCTAGTTCAGTTAGTCCCTCCCTATTGACTTTAATGCAGTTTGCCAAGTTTGGTGAATATCGAGAACATTTCTGTGATTTCGGGGAACTCACAGCAAAGCAAAGTCGACAATGTTCGCACAACACTAGTCGCCACATGACTGTACAGTAAAATTGTCAAGTTCATCCACATGCAAATTCTGTTCCAAATGATATGCAACCCACACTGTTTATTGCAGTAGTACAACAGCAATACATCATGAAGAGTTTTCGTTTCTGTGGCATATTACTATAATAAATATCCCCCACCTCCCATCACACAATGTATTAAACAATCAGTCTGAGAAAACTGCTAGCAAAGACAAAAATAAGAAAGAAGGAGAGGAGAGGAAATGCAACAGAGGAGCTTGTAAGGTGAAGAGACTGCGACACTAGAATAAAATATATAAGCTACTAGAATTTTGAAATAAATAACTGATTAGTCACAAGAACATGACGATTTTCAAGATGTCAAAGGGTGGACTGGGTCGGGGGTACATACATATAGTGCACTGAGGCAGTGTTGTATGCTAAATGCAGTTTCAGTTGTCATGTAAAGTGCCTCATTGTTTATTAGCTCTTACAGTATATTTATTAAATAATAATAATTCTTTACATTTATATAGCACTTTTCTCACTACTCAAAGCGATCTCCATGCAGGGAGGACCCGGGAAGTGAACCCAAAATATCCTTACTTGAAATAGGAATACCTGTATCAGATTTAGAAAATGGATAGAGTGTTGTTTTAACTACATATTTGTTTCCCACTTTTCTTGTTTAGTAATATTCTTTTTTCATGCAAGAAGTATGCTTGAAAGGAAACAAAAACACGTTTACTTTTTTAATTAAAGGACGATTGTTATTTGTCCCTTTATGATACGTGTGTCATTATAATCATTATTTCTTTTCTGGTTTTCCTAATCTTTTTTTAAAGTCAGCATTACTTCAAAAGTTAATCCCCAATATTTTTTTTTGTTTTGAATGTGGCTCCAATGTTTTCAGTCTCCCCAATTACCTTCCATTAAAATTCCAGCTTTATTAACATATAATTAAGACCAAAAGGTACCACAAATTTTTTCCACAAGCTTTAAAGTCTGTCTCATTGCAATTGTATTTTTAAATATTACAGTCACATCATCTATACTGTATAAACAATGACCTTAGCATCTTTCCCTTTCTTTTCCAGAACTGGACAAACTTGTCTCAGACCTCTTTCCATTTTCATGTCTTTGGAGAGATACCCATTGATAAATTGGAGAGAGATAGATAGATAGTTAGATAGATAGACATACATGCAGTGGTGTGAGAAACTATTTACCCCCTTCCTGATTTCTTATTCTTTTGCATGTTTGTCACACAAAATGTTTCTGATCATCAAACACATTTAACCATTAGTCAAATATAACACAAGTAAACACAAAATGCAGTTTTTAAATGATGGTTTTTATTATTTAGGGAGAAAAAATCCAAACCTACATGGCCCTGTGTGAAAAGTAATTGCCCCTTGTTAAAAATAACCTAACTGTGGTGTATCACACCTGAGTTCAATTTCCGTAGCCACCCCCAGGCATGATTACTGCCACACCTGTTTCAATCAAGAAATCACTTAAATAGGAGCTGCTTGACACAGAGAAGTAGACCAAAAGCACCTCAAAAGCTAGACATCATGCCAAGATCCAAAGGAATTCAGGAACAAATGAGAACAGAAGTAACTGAGATCTATCAGTCTGGTAAAGGTTCTAAAGTCATTTCTAAAGCTTTGGGACTCCAGCGAACCACAGTGAGAGCCATTATCCACAAATGGCAAAAACATGGAACAGTGGTGAACCTTCCCAGGAGTTGCCGGCCGACCAAAATTACCCCAAAAGCACAGAGACGACTCATCCGAGAGGTCACAAAAGACCCCAGGACAATGTCTAAAGAACTGCAGACCTCACTTGCCTCAATTAAGGTCAGTGTTCACGACTCCACCATAAGAAAGAGACTGGGCAAAAACGGCCTGCATGGCAGATTTCCAAGACGCAAACCACTGTTAAGCAAAAGAACATTAGGGCTCGTCTCAACTTTGCTAAGAAACATCTCAATGATTGCCAAGACTTTTGGGAAAATACCTTGTGGACTGATGAGACAAAAGTTGAACTTTTTGGAAGGCAAATGTCCCGTTACATCTGGCATAAAAGGAACACAGCATTTCAGAAAAAGAACATCATACCAACAGTAAAATATGGTGGTGGTAGTGTGATGGTCTGGGGTGGTTTTGCTGCTTCAGGACCTGGAAGGCTTGCTGTGATAGATGGAACCATGAATTCTACTGTCTACCAAAAAATCCTGAAGGAGAATGTCCGGCCATCTGTTTGTCAACTGAAGCTGAAGCGATCTTGGGTGCTGCAACAGGACAATGACCCAAAACACACCAGCAAATCCACCTCTGAATGGCTGAAGAAAACAAAATGAAGACTTTGGAGTGGCCTAGTCAAAGTCCTGACCTGAATCCAATTGAGATGCTATGGCATGACCTTAAAAAGGCGGTTCATGCTAGAAAACCCTCAAATAAAGCTGAATTACAACAATTCTGCAAAGATGAGTGGGCCAAAATTCCTCCAGAGCGCTGTAAAAGACTCACTGCAAGTTATCGCAAATGCTTGATTGCAGTTATTGCTGCTAAGGGTGGCCCAACCAGTTATTAGGTTCAGGGGGCAATTACTTTTTCACACAGGGCCATGTAGGTTTGGATTTTTTTTTCTCCCTAAATAATAAAAACCATCATTTAAAAACTGCATTTTGTGTTTACTTGTGTTATATTTGACTAATGGTTAAATGTGTTTGATGATCAGAAACATTTTGTGTGACAAACATGCAAAAGAATAAGAAATCAGGAAGGGGGCAAATAGTTTTTCACACCACTATATATAAATCCTCAGCCTAAAAGTGCAACGATTTTGTACAATGATTTTATGTGATGTTTTTATGTCACATTTTTTTGTAATGCTTTAAATCGGGCTTATTTTAAAACCTATATATGTTTGGTATTATTCTTTTCAGAATTTATCAAACTTTAATGTGATCTTAAGATTCTTATTCCGTTTTTAAATTATAAACTAATATACCAAGAACTTGCATCCTGCAAAACAAGATTTTGTGCCAACAGATTTAACCACATCCGGGGCCGGAAATAAAAGACAAAGAGAAGATGACAAAGACAGCTGCTGTACAGGCTTTTAAATGTTCGAAGCACCGTGCCAGATGTACATCAAGCAGCAGCAGCGGCAGAAAGCCAGCAGCTGATCAAGCACAGAGAAAGTAAAAAACTATACAGTGATCCCTCGCTATATCGCGCTTCGACTTTCGCGGCTTCACTTCATTGCGGATTTTAAATGTAAGCATATATAAATATATATCACGGATTTTTCACTGGTTCGCAGATTTCTGCGGAAAATGGGTCTTTTAATTTATGGTACATGCTTCCTCAGTTTGTTTGCCCAGTTGATTTCATACAAGGGACGCTATTGGCGGATGGCTTAGAAGCTACCCAATCAGAGCATGTATTACATATTAAATAAAACTCCTCAATGATATATGCTATATGATATGCTCCCGGCATGGTGCTTGATTGTTTGCTTTTCTATGTCTCTCTCACTCTCTCTGCCTGACGGAGGGGGTGTGAGCAGAGGGGCTGTTTGCCTAGGGCATACGGACGCTCCTTTAAAAAAATACCGCTTTATCGCGGTGCTATGGCATACTTTAAAGCCCAAAAGCACGTATTGATTTTTTGATTGTTTGCTTTTATCTCGCTCTCTCTCTCTCTGACATTCTCTGCTCCTGACACGCATTGTTTGAAGAGGAAAATATGTTTGCACTCCTTTAATTGTGAGAAAGAACGGTCATCTCTGTCTTGTCATGGAGCACAGTTTAAACTTTTGACTAAAGGGTGTTATTTCATGTCTAGAGGGCTCTAATAATGTTATTAGTGTTGGAGAGTTTATAAGGGCTTAAAATATATAAAAATAAGCATACAAACATATGGTTTCTACTTCGCGGATTTTTATCTATCGCTGGGGGTTCTGGAACGCAACCCCTGCGATCGAGGAGGGATTACTGTATTTGTTTCCCATTATATCACCATAAGATGGGGTTTCAGAGGAGCGACCGCATCTCCTTGGGGTGCAGCAGTCACGAGTAGCAGCTGGCGTGTAGCATAGGCAAGGGGGGTTGGCGAGTGAAGCGAGCAGGGGGTAAACCCCATAGTTTGCTATAAACATAAAACAAGTAACGCTAAAAATATTTTTTAATGGGAAATTCATCTTACCTAGCATTTCCCAAATATACTCATGATCTAAAGCATTGTAGGCCTTTTCCAAATGTAAGTTTAAGAGTTTGATTTGGATTCATCTATCCTCTGTACTCCCACAGGAGTTTCAAATTCTCCCCAGTCTTGCAACCTGGCTCTGTATGGGCTTGTTCCTCCCCTATGATGCTCCTCAGCTTTCCTCCAGTTCAATTTGCCAAAACACTGCAATATATTGTATAAATTATGCACAGCAATGTGATTGGTCTCCAGTTTCTGACCTACTGTGCATTATCTAATTTGTTAGGAATTACAATTATAACACTATTCTTTCGGGCGGCACGGTGGCACAGTGGTAGCGCTGCTGCCTCACAGTAAGGAAACCACGCTTCCTGGGTCCCCCCTGCGTGGATTTTGCATATTCTCACCATGTCTGCGCGGGTTTCCTCCGGGTGCTCCGGTTTCCTCCCACAGTCCAAAGACATGCAGGTTAGGTGTACTGGCGATCCTAAATTGTCCCTAGTGTGTGCTTGGTGTGTGGGTGTGTATGTGCCCTGTGGTGGGCTGGCGTCCTGCCCAGAGTTTGTTCCTGCTTTGCACCCTGTGCTGGCTGAGATTGGCTCTAGCAGACCCCCGTGACCCAGTGTTAGTCATTGTCCAACCTGCTATATCCTGACTGATTGACTGACACTATTCTAGATTTCTGAAATTTTGCAATTTATGATAAATTCTTTATAAACTACCAGCAGATTTCCAAAAAACTCAAAAAGCAGACTACCAATTCCTTAGAGCATAGATGTCAATGTCAGGCCCATGTATGTCCCACAATGTGATTACATTTGGCCTGCAAGATATTACCAACTATCTACTAGAGCTGGCCAGCCGGTATACAACACATGCACCGCTAATACTACAAATCCCAAAATGATCTGTTGGTGCGTTGGCACGTCAATTAGGACCCACAAGAACCCCCTCATCTGTTGACATTCATTAGCGACCTCATGCTACCAACCACATTGGGCCACCCCTCCCAAAAATGGCCAGACGAAAGGTGGAAAACAGAAGCTTTCTAGAAAACTGGGAAGCAGAATATCTGTTCACAAATGTAAAGGACAGACCTGTTTGTCTTGTGTATGGAGCCAACATAGCTCTAACCAAAGAATATAATATAAGAAGACACTATAAAACGAAACACCACAACAAGTACAAGGACCTCAACATAGCGCAAAAGTGCCAGAAAGTAGAGGAGAGGAAAAGAAGTTTGGTTTCACAACAGACTACGTTCACAAAAGCCATATCACAAAGTGAGGCAGCTGTAAAAGCTAGTTTTATTGTGGCAGCAGAGATTGCTAAATCAGCCTAGCCCTTTAATGAGGGAGAGTTTGTCAAAAAGTGCATGATCAAAGTTTGTGACGTCATGTGCCCAGATAATAGGCAAGCACTTTTAAATGTGAGCAGAAACACAGTAGCTGATCGTGCATGTGATCTTGCCACAAATCTACATGAACAGCTGATGAAAAAGGTAAAAGATTTCATTGCATTCTCCCTTGCTGTGGAGGAGAGCAGCGACATATCTGATACTGCCCAGCTGTCAGTCTTCATCCGTGGAGTGGACTCAAATCTGTGCGTCACGGAGGAACGTTTAGGATTAAAAGCAATGCATGGCATAACCACAGCAAAAGAAATCTTTGAAGAGGTTTCCAAATGTGTAACTCAAATGAGGCTACCTTGAGATAAACTTGTGGGACCAACGACAGTTGGTGCGCCCGCGATATGCGGTCAAAAGAGTGGATTGGTGGCCAGGATTCGGGAGAAGATGCAGGGAGAGAACTTCGCAGGTGAGCTAACTGTTTATCACTGCATCATACATCAGGAATTGTTGCGTGACAAAGCCCTGAAGATGGAACATGTTATGAGCACAATAACACGAGTAGTTAACTTTATAAGAGCTAAAGGTTTGACTCACTGCCAGTTCAAGTCTTTTCTGGAGGAGTGTTTGGAATACGTAGATGTGCCGTATCACACAGAGCTGAGATGGTTAAGTAGAGGAAAAGTACTGAACAGATGTTTCGAGCTGCGTGTGGAAATTTGTCAGTTTCTAGAAAGCAAAGGGAAAGACACAGCAGAGCTCCGGGATAAAGAGTTTGTCTGAGCTGGCATTTCTCTGTGACATCATGAGCCATCTTGATGTGCTGAACCTGCAGCTTCATGTAAATGGACTCCACAGTGAGGGCTTTTAAACAAAATTGTGCCTGTGGGAGACTCAGATGCTGCAAGGAAACCTGCACCATTTTCCTTGCTGCCAAACCATAAAAATGCAGATCTCTACCACCATGTTCCCAAGTGCACAGTTTGCTGAAAAACTCTGCTTACTCCGCGCCGAGTTTCAGTGGCGATTTGCCGACTATGATGCCCAGAAATGTAAGTTTGAACTGCTTAGTAATCCATTTGCAGTTGACGTGGAAAGCGCACTAACTAACCTCAAAATGGAACTGACTGAACTCCAGTGTAGTGACACGCTTAAGTCAAAGTATGACGCGGTGGGCGCTGCACAGTTTCCATGTTACATCCCTGACACAATGCCCCAGCTCCGTACCCAAGCTGCTCAAATGCTCCTTATGTTCAGCAGCACAGTATTTGTGTGAGCAACTATTCTCCTTGATGAAGATGAACAAAACATCACACAGGAGTCGTTTCACTGATGAACACCTTCACTCAATCCTGAGGATTTCCTCAGCTCAGAGCCTGACCCCAAACATTAATGAACTAGCATCCAAGAAGAGATGCCAGGTATCTGGATTGGACCAGTGTGCATCAAAGTAGATCAGAGTGTAACAAACCGAGCTTGAATGAATGTTCTCTTTATGCACTTTTCCTTGCTACTCCAAGGCATGGACTTGAATGGTTGGATTTTCATTGAAATTATTATTATTGTCGTTAGCCTGTGAAAAAAAGGTTACCATTGAAATTTAACTCAGAAGGCAAATAGAGAAAGAGGCATAGGATTTTTTTTTTTTTTAATTTATTTAGGAAATGAATGCCACAGATGGGTCTTTTATTTGACATTTGATTTCACATGTGTTTATAGTATTAAGCTTTGCTTGTTCTAGATTTAACATTTAAGCAAAACATAAGTTTGTTTCCATATAAAAAAGGTTCATCGTTATATCTGATGAGAAGGAAAAACTTCAATTGTAGACATTTTTTCAATAAATATCAAGGTTGCCCACGAATTTGTCCAAGTTTTTAATTTGGGCTCACTGTGTATTTGAATTTGACACCCCTGCCTTACAGACTCATTTTTTACAGTTCTTAGGCTTCTAGCATTTCCCTCTTCTTTGCCTCTTCTTGGTGCTCACTTCCTATTTCATCTCTTAAGGTTTTCATGTGACACGGTCTTCCATGCTCTTTAAACTTTTTAAAGAAAATATCTTGTATATTTTTCATTCTCTTCCTTTTTAGTGTGTCCTACTTATTAATTAGATCTTTTCCTCCATTTTGTATAGATACTCCCTATCCGTTTTTTTTTTTTGTTTTTTTTTTTAATTGCTTTTGTTTTTCCATCTTATTTCCCTTGCTGTGCAAATTAATTGTTCTATATTTTGCAGGGTACTGAGTTCTTCCTTTTCAATTTTTATCTTTTGCACTCCTCAATGGACAAAGGTTCTGGCCTTTTCTTTTATTAGATCAAACATTTCACATTGTGACTCATAAAAATCCTTTAACATTCCCATTTTAAAAGCTTTTCTTTAAATTGTGGATTTTTTTTTAAATTTCCAGAATCATTTCCCTCTTTATGATATTATTATTTTATGGTCCAAGAAAATGGTGGTATTTTGGGAAAAGCATTTAACTTTAAAACTTTAAAAAAAAATACAATACAGGATCACTTTATTCAATACCAGTGAAATTTCATTGGTATTGGTATGCAACAGAAACATTATAGCATTATGACATCTAATTGTGAGCATTTTTTTTTACTTAACCCACCAACATAATGGAAAACTTACAGTGATGGTGACAATATAATCATAATCTTACCACACACCCCTCCATAAGCTTACAACTTCCCTGAAATAAAGTGACTAGCCTAATATAATTACAAAATGATATCTGACAATATGCTAAACATTTACCCATTATTCCTGTGGGCCATATTGTCACAAGCATATGAAATAATTTAGTCTCATCATCCAATCAATGAACAATGTTACAGTATATTTTGAATTAAATCACCCTTTAGTAATGAAGTCAAAGCCTACAGCTCCATGTCATGTTGATCATTTAATTTTATTTGACCACATCCGTGCCTCCAATGTTACATCAGTATCAAGAGTTGATGGTACTAATATTGAACTAAGAGATAATACATGATACTCCATATTCGCGGGGGAGTGGTTCCAGGACCCCCATGGATGCTCCCTTATATAAAATGACATAGTATTTGTAAACGACCTATGCACATCCTCTTATATGCTTTACATCATCTCTAGATGAGCCAGCACGTCTAATTTTTTTCTTTTGCATCAAAATTCCTGCAGTGTAAACAATCAGAAGGGAGTGGAAGCTTGTTTTATCAGTGAACAAAGGGTGATTGGTATATAACCCTTTACATTAAAGAAAGAGGAGTAATAAACTAAAAAATAGTAATCAGAGAAGTCATCCTGTGCAACTAGACAAACAGGAAGAAAAGTTACTTTAATGAATTTAGACCTTTTTATTTTGTCCTTTAAATTAAAACAGACACTGCTTGAGTTTGGACAGAGAGCTTGTTGAAAATGCAGCAGCTTACATTTTTAATTGGATAAAGAAAAGATGAAGATGAAATTTGAAACTGCTGCTTAGTAAACAATAGGCTTTTTTGTACAGTGTATTATTTGTTGCTGTGGTTCATACAGCATACGATTTGGTAAGAAACAAGAACTACATAATTAAAATAGTTACCTATATTTCATAATTACACCTCAAGAATTACAAAAAACACCTGCATAAATATGGTAAATGTATATTCTTAACAGCAAAAAGCTGTACAGCAATTAATTATTTAAAATGATTAAAACGTGCATGCATATTTACATTTAAGCAGTGTTTAATTGCCAATATCAATTCATTTATTGTGTGAGAAAATATATTCATATTTTTTGTTAAAGAAATGGTGAAAACTACTTTTTTAATTAAGTCTTGTTTCAGATTGGTACATTACAGAAAAAAAACTAAACAATATGACAGCTTGTAATTATAAGAAACATTTCATTTTTCTTTTATGCCATATGCATCATTGATAAATATATCTGTATATAGTTTATTAGTGGCGGCACGGTGGCAGCACTGCTGCCTCGCAGTTAGGAGATTTGGGTTCGCTTCCCGGGTCCTCCCTGTGTGGAGTTTGCATGTTCTCCCCGTGTCTGCGTGGGTTTCCTCCAGGCGCTCCGGTTTCCCCAGTCCAAAAACATGCAGGTTAGGTGGATTGGCAATTCTAAATTGCTTGGTGTGTGGGTGTGTTTGTGTGTGTCCTGCGGTGGGTTGGCACCCTGCCCGGGATTGGCCCCTGCCTTGTGCCCTGTGTTGGCTGGGATTGGCTCCAGCAGACCCCCATGACCCTGTGTTCAGATTCAGCGGGTTGGAAAATGGATGGATGGATGGATAGTTTATTAGTTAAAGTATGTACTTTAAGAAAATATAAAATACTAAAGTAAATAAAAATCACTTAACAATAAGCCTACAGAATTTCATTTTTTAATAAAAAAATGAACATCTGTGGTCTATAGTTTAATTATAAAAATACAATTTAATATAGAATATAAGACTTCTATTTGTCTGGTTATGCAGGAGATTAGTGTAGGCAAAAAATAAATAAATAAATAAAATCAGAATTGGCCAATCAAGTAACATGAAATCGGTGTCAGCCTTAAAAAACATGATTGGTGCATTCCTAGGAGAAACAGTTTCCTTGACAGATGAAATTAACAATGCAATATTTCTTGCAACTCTGTTCATAGAATTATATAAAGGTGGTGCAGACAGAAACATTCCTCCCGTTACATGTATTACTGACAACTACTCTCTTGTGAATGCCATCATCTCTACCAAATACATCACACAAAAAGATTGAGATTGGACATCAGTTCTATAAAAAACTCTTACACTCTGGCTGGATAGATAAGATACTTTGGTCAGCTACAAAGCAGCTGCTGTCTGACTGCTTGACGAAAAAGAGTGCATTTGCCTTAGTGTTTCTAAAAGCTTTAAGTGATGGGAGTTAGCATTTAAAATAAAAGCTGCATATATTTATATTTCCTAAAAACAAAAAAGGGGGAGATTGTTAACTTCATTATCAAGGTAAACATACTCAGACTAGATTATTTTTGTTGTTCCCTTTAAGACAATGTCTTTTCCTAGCTTACATATGCAGTGCGTTGGTTGTAAAAACATTGCAGTTCTTTTACAGTTTTTTTGTTTGCAGCAAGTTAAGTCAAGTTGGGGAGCATGCACTGGTACAGTGTGTTGCCGCGCCCACTACACGACAAAACAACTCAGGATACCAGTTAGCAAAGGCAGACACGCGGTCCAGTCCCACCCTCCGGAAATGACTCTCTATCTGCCGCAGCCAGGTGTTACATGGGCAACCCCTTGGCGTGGTCCAAACATTCTGGTCCCCAACAATGAGGATCTTATGAGCCGGATCACCCTCAGGGAAACGTGCCACATGGCCGTAGCGTCATAAATAACACTCCCTCACAATGCAGGTAATGTGCCTCATTCGGGACTCCATGAGCAACCGCTCATTCGACACAAAGTTAAACCAACGTTACCCAAGGATTTTCCGGAGAGACACAGTACCAAAGGAGTCCAGTCTTCATCTCAGGTTACTGGATAGCGTCCATGTCTCGCAACCATATAGCAAGACCGGAAGCACCAGCACTCTAAAGACTTGGACCTTCGTCCTTTTGCATAGATATCAGGAGCACCACACACCCCTTTCCAGCGACCTCATGACCCCTCATGCTCTCCCACTCTGTCTGCTGACTTCACAGGAAGAGTCACCAGAGACATGAATGTCGTTGCCAAGGTAAGTAAACCTCTCAACAAGGTCAACACTCTCTCCACTGACAGACACATTGCTGATGGTTGTGCCCAAGAGGTCATTAAAGGCCTGGATCTTGTTTTTTATCCAGGACACTCGCAAACACAGACACTAAGAGTCCTCACTCAGTCTCTCAAGTGCCACGATCAAAGCCTCCATTGAGTCCCAGCAAAGTCAAGATCTGTGAATCTTTCTTCACCAACAGATGCCCCACAGCCGCTGGACGCTCAACTTTGCCCAACACCCAGTCCATACAAGCAGTGAACACAGTAGGAGCAAGAACACACCCTGGACCGTAGAGGTCCTACCTCCACTCTGCACAGCACTCACAGTACCAGTATACAGGCCGGCCATGATATCCAGCAACCTCAAGGGGATCCTGCAAACCCTCAGGATGTCTCACAGGGCAGCTCAATCAACTGAGTCAAACGCTTTGCGAAATTTAACAAAGGCTGCAAAGAAACTCTGCCAATATTCAAATTTGCGCTCCACGAGAACCTTCAGTGCCAGGATGCGGTCGATGGTAGATTTCTTAGGCATAAAACCAAACTGTTCCGGTTCCTGGTAGGTGAGCAAGTGGCATGAACAGCAGTGTTATCCCCCTGTAGGTGCTGCAATCCAGATAGGGACAACAAGTCCCGTTTTCCAGTCAGTTGGGATGATGCCAGTCTCTCAAATGGAAGCAAAGATTGCTTGCAATGCCAGGAGGACAGCCTTACCACCTGCGTGGAGAAGCTCACTCTGGATACCACAGATCCCTGCAGCCTTTCCTCCCCTCAGCTGGTTCACCACCTGTGCAATCTCAGTGAGACTGGGTGGTTCACAGCTAATTGGAGGATCAGCCTCAAGAATCGTGGACCCAGAGATATCCAACATCCTAGCTGGAGGATCAGCTTTGAACAACTGCTCAAACAAGGCAGCCCAGCGGGTCACAACTGCAGTGTCATCCGTAAGGACCGTTCCATCAGCCCTTTGTTTGCAGCCGTGTAAGTAAAATTCATATTTCATATTTAAATGGTGCGCTTATTGATGGCTATCACTGCACTTGTGCGTGACTGCAAGTAGACGAATAACTCCAGATGGCACAATGACACAAGATAAAAATTGAGTAAAAAATAAAAATAGCTTGCTATGGTGATGAAACAGCATCGCATCAACAAATGTCAATAAGAAAGATAGCACAGTTTATGTCTGGATATGCTCTTGTGTTTGTTCAAGAGAATTTCAGTTTAAAAGTGCAGGAATCATACTTGCTATTTATAAAAATTTTAAAAAACAGCCACACACCCAACACACACAGGCTCCCATTGTTGTCACTTTTATCTCATGATAAAATTAGTTCAAAAACAAATGTGTGCGCTTTGTGAGCAAAATATTACTGATCAAATGAGGCATAATCATTTAACTTGTATTGTCACACATTTGCAAGAAGATCAAGACAGCAAGATTAATTGTTTTTAAGTTGTGTCCTACACAGCCCTGATAAATGAACGGTGGCTTCATATTTATTCTCTGATTGTAATGAGCACTTCTACAGGCGTCCATCTGTCCAAGCATCTGTCCAATTTCTAACCTCTGTATACAGCTCAGGGTCACACTGAAGCGAGAGTCGCACACATCCACAGTTACGCATATAGGACAGTGGGATGTGGGAGAACTGCTAACACAAACAGTTGCAAGTAGCAAGAAAACATCAACACAAGATTCAATCAAACTAGCTATTTGGTTTGTCTACACCAGTGACGACATGAGTTGCTCCATTTGTTAATGCCATACTAAAATTTATTTAGTGCTTCCATGCCTTGAAAGGCATTAATACGACATGCACCGTTTTAACAGACACATGTAATCGAAAAAAACATGCAGTTAGCAGGACAATTAAAACCGCACACTTCACTTATGAATATGAATCTGCAAACACCAAATAAGAGCTGTCTGTTTTTGAAGGCAAGCAAATGCTTATTAAGAAACCTTAAAAATTGCAAAACAAAGGCCATTTAACAGAGGTTCTGAAATAAAGGATAATTGTAAAAAAGTTTGATTTCACACAGGAAGGTTTGAAGTTGTGACAAATGTTAAAAAAAGGAGTGGCAGATTTGGAAAATTAAAGCTTCTGATAAATGACATTTGACTGAATTTGATTCACCCATTAAATATTACTTTTTAATATTTTTTAAGCAGTTAATGATGCAATATAAATCTTGCTATAGCAAATATTACAAGCCTAACCTCTTGGATAACTGACAAACAAACCAGACTTTAAAAGCATTTATGTTACAAATTTAAAGATGTGATTTAAACAGAAACATAGAGAATTATCTTGGAATTCACAAATTCAACAGTTCATATGTAATAATGTTTTAATTTGTATATTTAGTATTGATTTTAAGCAGTATTTTTCAGTTACTGGGCAGAAAATGTCAGAATAATTTTATAATGTGCACATGGTAAGATAAATCAAGCAGTTCAAGATATATCACTCTTTATACCATATGCTGAAATCCCCTCAAAACTATAAAACGCCACTTGTTGTTGCACTATGAGGGACCCCATCTCTGCCACACATTAAAATTAAAGCCTTGCATTGTATTTTGATATTTATGAATGCCAATACTTGTTTATACTTGTACTGTAAAACTTTACTGGTATTGGTATTGAACACAAAAATTCTACCATGTGACATCCCTATTGATAATCACGTGAAAGATTTGCAACATATTCACATATATTCAATACAACAAAATAAATTTCAATTTTGTTAGAGACCAGCCCATCTCCATAATGCATAAGAAACCCTCTATGTTATTGCACTGCTTGTAGAAGCAAAAAGAAAAGGAAAAAAACTTTCCTTTCACTTAGTAAAATAATCATCTTGAGACATCCACAGAAAATCCAATGTGAAAACCTGCAGAACACAAACTTTACACAGACAATGACTAGGTGGAACCAAAACTTTAGGGCTCTGGCATTGTTAGTGTTAACCATGCTACCACTTTATTGGCCAATTAGGGCACCACATACACACAGTTTATGTAAATGTATTATCCCTGGAATATTTACTGAACTTGTTTTGCTTGATTGAGAGGGATAAAACTGCTGGGTGAGTGAGAACAGCTACTCAACGAAATGCTGAACTGATGCCTCAGAAAAGTTCTTCACATGTGTAACGTCATCAGTGTACTCAGATGGTCACATTCATGTTTGGTAAGGTAAATGCAGGAACACAGAGCAGAAGGAGTACAAAAGGAGTAATTCAACGGCACGAATGAAGGTGTGCACTACTCATTTCTGCACTGAGCCACAATAATACCCTTAAGTTTGCAATCTACTGGGTCACATCTCAAGAGTAATCCTTTATCCGCATCGCAATGCCCATTTTCCTATTGTCATCCACTTTTCAAAACATTTAAAGTACTAGTGTGTTGTACCGTGTTAGCCATTATGAATGTAGAGAAGAGCCAAACAAAATGACACCTTTTATTGGCTAACTAAAAAGATTACAATATGCAAGTTGCCTCGAAAGCTTGCATATTGTAATCTTTTTAGTTAGCCAATAAAAGGTGTCGTTTTGCTTGGCTCTCCTCTACAAAACATTTAATAAACTGTTACTTCGTGCTTAATTATTTCAAAGCACAACTGAGACCACTGTTTAATAGTTATTTTTCTTTTCAGTACACTTGCTGTGCTGGAAGTGAATCAGCTGTAATAATACATACGCAATAGCAGTCTATCGCCCAGTTGCCACCGAACCGCAGTCTACACGGCAACATGTAGAAGAGAAGGAGAAACCAAAGCTCATTTGTCAGTCCTCAGTACGATTTCGCACGAATGACTGCAATTTAGATAACTGCAATAGTTGTGTCGGTGAGCAACAGCTTTAAAACGACTTATTATGTCAAAGTAAAATGTACATTTATGTACAGAATTATCCAGGAGGTATTAACTGAAGAGAGTATATATGGGCTAAGTTGTGAAAAGACAAAAATAACGAAAATCTACAATCGAGGACGCCCACTGGCAACAAATGACCCGACTAGAGGCTACTTGAACACAGCAAACCAACAACAAAAATTCTAGGTAAATGTACGATGAGGTTTTATTGGTACTAAATGGATCAAATGTTGAATTTCGGATCTTAGAAAAATTAAAGTATGTTTAAAAAAAAATCTTTAAACCCAAAGTCCTGATTTATACTTCTAGTTGATATTTCCAAGTTAATCCGATTCTCCGTAAAAATCAAATACACTACAAAGTAAATTTTATACCACAGCTTCAAGCAAACTTAAAATTAGATTTATTTTAAACTATAGGAGTTAGGAATTTTTCAAAATCAGTTTAAAGATTAAAACCAGATGGAAGGCCACATTTTGCAATATAATCCAAAAACCATTAAGGTTTACTTCTGAACATCGCATATCTTGAAAAAAAAAAAATAAATCAATTCGACACCTGCGCAGCGCGTGACACGGCGCGACCGCTATGTGAACCACAGACATAATAATAACACACTCATTCTTACGCCGTAGCAGAAATTACCTAAAGCATCCTGTGTGAATCTTCTGCGGCGTGCATTATCTACCTCCGTTGACATTTCTGAGCGTTCGAATCAAACGCGCTCACTCCACAACTTCAGTCCTTCACCGCGTAGCTTGGAAGCTACAATATAGAGCTAGTAGAATGGCATGCTGGAAAATGTAGTTGTTTAGCGCAACCAATGGTTTGGTCAGGGAGCGGGGATAAAGATGTAATTAACTACAAGTTCCGGAATCCCCTACGTAGCGCTTCTTCTTCTTCCTGATTTGTTTTTGGGGTTTACAAGCCCATGCTGCGCTTTTCTGTTTGACGTGCTGAAAAGGTATGCTGGCAGGGCAATTATTTGTTCTTAGATTAGGTAAACTCGTATGATCGCATGTTTCTTTCCATAATCTAAATGCACAATTTTAAGGTAGCCCCTGATATTCTAGAAAGTTGATTCTGTTCATCTGGACATAGTTTTTTTTTTCCCGATACATTTCATCACTCATGCAAGTGACTTCCTCAGTCTCAGTTGACTGCAGGTTTCTCCAGCCTTATAATTAATACCATGGCCTAATGACTGAACTAGCACCATTAACTATCAATGGGCCGTGTGATCAATGATATGCAAACTGTCCACTGATCAATGTCCATGAGTACCATTCACAGAGAGTTAGGGAATGGCTGCAGTCACCGCATTGTACAAAAGATTGACAAATGACAATTAGATTGTGAAATTTCCGTCATCAATGGGGGATATTTGAAAGTTGATGTGTACTGTAAACCAACGCTTTGTTGGTTTGTCTCTCACCATCCGCTTGAGCACAAAATAGACGTCATCAGGACTCTATAACACACTATACCCACAGACACAGCGGCCAGGGAAGCAGAAGAACATCGTATCTAAAAGGCCCTGAGTAAATGTGGTTATTCCAGCTGGACTTATCAAACCAAGGAAGACACCTAAAGAATGCTCTAAGCAATCCAGGAGAGAGAAAGGACAACTGCTGCCTAAGCGAAAACCTTTGGTGAACCCTTATGTGTCAGGAGTATTGGAACAGCTGAAACGCATTTTTTCAAAACACCAGGTCTCGGTAGCTTTCAAACCCCAAAACATGCTACTGCAAAAATTGGTCCACCCCAAGGATCGGGTACCCCGGCACAGACAGAGTAATATAGTTTACACAGTTAAGTTCCAAGAGGATTGCTGTGCATCGTACATCGGGGAAACCAAACAACCACTGGCGAAGCGGATGGCACAACACAGAAGAGTTACCTCATCAGGCCAGGACTCCGCAGTCTATTTACATCTACAGGACAGTGGTCACTCTTTCAGTGATGAAGATGTGCACATCCTGGACAGGGAGGAACGCTGGTTTGAGCAAGGAGGTCATTTATGTGAAAAAGGAACGACCATCTCTGAACCGAGGAGGGGCATAAGGATACATCTTTCACCATCTGACAATGCAGTGATTGCAGCCATTCCCCAACTCTCTGTGAATGGCACTAATGGCCATTGATCAATGGACAATTTGCATATCATTGATCACAGGGCCCATTGTTAGTCAATGCTGCTAGTTCAGTCATTAGGCCATGGTACTGTTTATAAAGTTGGAGAAATCTGCAGTCAACTGAGAATGAGGAAGTCACTTGGATGAGTGATGAAACGTATCAGAAAAAAACTAGTCCAGATGAACAGAATCAACTTTCTAGAATTTCCTTACATGGATTACTGAGTATGCATTGAGACATAGCCCCTGATATCTCAAAACGTTTTTTTTTATTGCAATTCTTTTTCATGCATATTTAGTAACTTTTAAAAGCAAAGTAAGGTCTCGTTATGTAAGCCCAGTTATAATAAACAATTGGTTGAAATCTTTCTAAAATGGTTTTATCTTGACAAAGTGTGGTGCAGCTGTTAATGCTTTGGACCTAGAATTTCAACCCCTGTGGTTGCGGGTTCAAATGCTGCTAGCAACACTGTGTGCAGACCATGTTCAAGTCACTTCACCTAATTGTTCTTCAGTTGATAAAACAAATGTAACCAATTGTATCAATAATGTTTTAACTCTCCTTAGATAAAGACGCCAGTCAAGTAATAATAAAGAAACCTTCCTACGTGACTTTCTCAATACTTCTTAAAGGAATATTCCACACAAAAATCATATTATTTTATATGTTACATACCCCAGGTTATTTTTGGTGGCTGAGAAAAAAAATACAATCCCATGTTTTCTGGGAGAAAATACATAAGAGTGATTTTTACTGAATATGTGGCCAATGCCGGAGAATGGCAAATGCTTTGAAAAGTGTCCATATAAAAAAAGAAAAAAAAAAACAATCTGTTACTCATGTCTCATGACTCAAAATGTCTTTTATACAGTCGCTAGCTCAAAGTGAATGCATATTTACTAAAATACTGTTAAATAGTTACTTAATGCTAGTAAAAATGCATAATGCAATTCAGGTTAACAGGGAACTGGAACCTATCTTAGCAACATTGGAAATAAGACAGGAACCAACTGTGATGGAACAGTCGTTCTTCATAGCGCACACACACGCTCAATATAGAGCCGATTTAGAACTGCTGGTTATCGTAATCGCCATGCCTTAGGATGAAGCAGAGAGAAACCAGTTTGTCCAGAGAAAAACAATTGGAGACATGGGGATAACATGAACCTCTGTACAGACAACCATTGAGTGCAGGATCTGAATCCAGAATGCAGATTAATGTCTTGATAACAAAATATTTTGATAATGTTCTGGAGGAATGTATAATTTATGGAGAACAACCTATATTAAGGGGAGGATAGATGAATTAAGTATGCTGGAGTTTAAAATATTTAGGTTGAGAAATTGATTCAATTTCTCTATTTAGTTTGATAGAAACGGAGTACTGTACCACTCTAAGGATTATAACTTTGGCATGGTGGGGGTGTTTCCATAACTCAAACACCTTGTTAGGGTGTACTCATAGTAGGCATGTTTGTTCTGTACGGAGCCCAAGCACGATTGTCCCCCCTAACTGTCCCTTGCTGGCCTGCACTCACACTCCACTTAATTTTCTGGGCCCAGGCCACTTTCATCATGTCCATGCAAGTTTGTGTAATGCCAAAACAAGATCCAAACACAGAGTGACAGCATGCATGTCACAATGATTTTACTTATTTTGTGTTTATTTTGGAGTTGTATAGGGCAGGATAACGCTCTACCCTTTTATAGATTTTTTGACTGTGCAACACAGCTTTTTGCTGTTAATCATGCTGCATGTACGAGAAGATTTTTACAGAGACAAATAATGTTAAGGGAGGAATTTGCAGCTTTTCTTGCCAACTACAGTTTATGTCCATCTGTAAGGTGACAATAAAAAAACTTTTTCAACTCAAATGGTTATCGAATCAAACTATCTGATTTATTGCTTCATTGGCATCATGTCGGGATTCTCTGCTCGGGCACATTTAGCAATCACACTGTTCAGAATCCTACTGAACTGTCCCTGGACGTACCTCTTCTAAACGGGCCAGGGCACAGTATGGTTGGCCCAGCACGGAGCAGTCACACTTTAGTGGGTTACATTTGGACAAACATGCTCAGGCATGGAACAAACTGCTAGTGTGAATACACCCTTAACTGCTGCATGTTGTATAGAGGTGTGTGCTAAGATATGGTTACTGAAATTAGTGTAAGGAGGAAGGATGGATAAAGAACAGTCTATAAATGACCCTCACTATGAATCCTGATTAAATCAGAGACACTTGCCCCAAAAAATTACATTGGTACCAATTCCTACAGTTAGACTTTTGAAAGTGTTTAACAGTCAGGTTTTGTGGCTGAGTGATCCATGTAGCCTGGTCAGGCTCAGTCCAAAAAAGCCATAATAAACTTCAATGTAGGCTTATCAACCACAAGGTGAGGGTCAGCTACAATGCCAGTTGGTGCTATAGGCAAGAGTATGAAGGTATCCGGACATGTTAAACCTTGGCAACAGAAACCAACCCTTAGAACATGCAATGTAACTTCTCTGGTGGAGAAAGATATGGTATTTATGCAGGAGGTTGAAAAATACTAGTTAGATACAGTCTGATTCACCTCCATTTACATAATTGACTCTGGAAACAGACTTTTCTGTCAGGGGTAATCTTTCTCCTTGTTTGGAGTTGCCCACCAAGAGAGATCTCATGTATTATACATGTAGGGTTACCCACATGCTCCTGGATGGGTGCCATAACTCTGGTGTTTGTTCCAGAATCACCTTAAGACATAACAACAAAAATATTTACAGTTATTTGCATGTATACACCAAACAGTTCATCATAATATTCATTCTTTGCAGATACGTTGGATGTGGCACTTGAAGGGGTATCAATTACTGAATTGCTAGTCATACTGGCAGATTTCAGTAGTCATGCAGGGCATGACACACTGGAACAGTTCACAGCAAAGTGTGAAGCAGTTGAAAATGAGAATTTGCACCTCCAAATCTGAGAATATGACCTTTACCCAGAAACAAGTAGCCTGTTCTCTTAAATTAAGGGGTAAACAGGTGCCCAACACAGAGGAGTTTAAGCACCTTGCAGTGTTGTTTATGAGTGAGTGTAGAGATGATTATGTGGTTAACCAATGAATCAATGTTGTTTTGCATACATTGTGCTTGCTTATGTTAGTGAAGAATGATCAAATTCTTTGGATCAAGCTTTTGATTTACACCCTATCCTCACCTAGCTTTGGATGGTGACTAAGAGAATGCTGAAATAAGCTTCTTACCCAGAGTTACTGAACTTAACTCTCTAAAGCAGGGTTATGGGTAGGGTTAGGGCTAGAGTGAGGAGCTGTCAGTATGATAGGACCTTTTAGTAGAAGCACTACTTCTCCAGGTTGACAGGGGCTAGGAGAGACAGTTTGAACATGTAGTTACAATTCCCTTTGGCATTCACTGCAAGAGGTTTAGAAGGTATGGCCCACTGAGAGAAAATGCAGGGGAAGTCACAGAGCATACTTGAAAGACTCTCAACTAGCCTGGGAATGTCTAGGAAATTCTCAGAAGGAGATGGAAAAGTTGCTGTAGATTGGATGGCCTGGTCTATTCAGACTGGCATAATGTTTCCACAACTCTAATTAAGATACATGGAGAGAAACTGAAATGAAATGGCATTAAAGCAGCATTGCATTTCAGTGGTTTAGGTTGCGTCAAAGAAATTGAAGAAAAATATTTGATTTTCTATGTGTCTTTTTGTGGTTTAAGATTGTATACCCCATCAATTGTTGCATATTTTCACTGCTAGAGATCGGGGCATACAGCAGTTGTTTGAAGAAGTAAAAAAGATGAAGAAGATATTGATGAGAAAAGAATATGTGATGTGTAGAGACTGACACAAAATTCCATTGTGCGATATTTCCAACCTGAAACTATGAAATATAGAAGTGTAAGACAGTGATTAAATTGGAAGATCTACATTTGCAAGGTGTCAGTTCCTTGAAAGCAACTACTATTAAGGATGACAGAAGAACACAAATGCCATTTTTGTTCCTATTAAGTGCAGCTCCTCACATAACAGCCATGTGCAATGTTCCCGAACATGAAATTAAGCTGAACAATATACAGGTACAAAAATGGTGTGAGAGATCAAAGACAGAGACAGTACAAGATGCAAAACAAAGAACAAAACATGAAACTTTCTGTCTCATGGATATTACTAGATAAGTTTAAATCACTGTCTGTATGTTGGTATGGCTCATTTACTTGCTGAAAATAGTTACTTACTGAAATAGTGCCACAAATTCTCAATAGGGTTAAGATCAGGGCTTTGACTTGGCCATTCCAAAACATTAACTGCTTTAGCCTTGTGCTTAACATGACATTCAAACTCTTATATATTTTTTGTAGCCATTTCCTGCCTTGACTTTGTTTCTCACATTATCAGAATGCTTCTTTCTCTTAATTTTTGTAGCTATTATCAAACAAAGACTATGGACCTTATAAAGGGTGCTTTTTATATCTAGAGAGATATAGCAGACTCATAAGTAGTACCTAATTATGTTTAGTTATGGTCAAATGACTGTCACCTTTGTGTCGTTTGTGATTAATTTGTCATTTGTGTAAACCTGGAGCATAGAGGTTTAAATACTTATGCAAAACATTAACTTTTGAAATTTTCTTCTTTGCTTAAATCTAACACCACTGTATTTGTATGGTGCTTACTGGTAGTGAAAGGTGTTGTATGAAATAAAAATTGTGTGAAGGAGGTCGATGTGTTCCTAAAGCTGACGTCACTTTACATACTGTCATGTGGGACATGTCATACTTGCTGATTTCAATTGCCGATCTCATCAATGGACCATGCCAATTTACATGAAGATTTGTGGACATGTCACATTTACCAAATGCATGTGGACCTCCGATCATAGTCATGCTCACCTCTTTTTGTGAGAGCCAATAGCATGCTGCCTAACAGAGCTGGTGTTGTTTGAAGGGTTAACAGCAATGGTGAATTCCTCTGCAATCTCAGCCCATTTTTGTTTTTCCCATTCAGTTGTGGTACAGAAAACACAAGGCATCAGACCAATAAGCTTCTCTTCTGTTTGTGAGGTGCAAAACACCAATGGCCTTTATTCCTCAAATTTCCAGCTCTCATGCTCAAAGAGCACCTACAACTAAAGATAAAATTTAGATTTTATTGGACTACTTGGGGTGAGTCATTGGATATGTACAGTTGTGCTTAAAAGTTTGTGAACCCTTTAGAATTTTCTATATTTCTGCATAAATTTGACCTAAAATATCAGATTTTCACTCAAGTCCTAAAAATAGATAAAGAGAAACCAGTTAAACAAATGAGACAAAAATATTATACTTGGTCTTTTATTTGTTAAGGAAAATGATTGAATATTACATATTTGTGAGTGGCAATAGTATGTGAACCTTTGCTTTCAGTATCTGGTGTGACCCCCGTTTGTAGCAATAACTGCAACTAAACATTTCCGGTAACTTTTGATCACTCCTGCACACTGGCTTGGTAGAATTTTAGCCCATTCCTCCGTACAGAACAACTTCAGCTCTGGGATGTTGGTGGGTTTCCTCACATTAACTGCTCGCTTCAGGTCCTTCCACAACATTTCTATTCGATTAAGGTCAGGATTTTGACTTGGCTTTATTGAACTTTATTCTTCTATAACCATTCTTTGGTAGAATGACTTGTGTGCTTAGGGTCATTGTCTTGTTGCATGACCCACCTTCTCTTGAGATCCAGTTCATGGACAGATGTCCTGACATTTTCCTTTAGAATTCTCTGATATAATTCAGAATTCATTGTTCCATATTCGATCATTTTCCTTAATAAATAAATGACCAAGTATAATATTTTTGTCTCATTTGTTTAACTGGTTTCTCTTTATTTACTTTTAGGACTTGAGTGAAAATCTGAAGGCCTTTTTTAGGTCATATTTATGCAGAAATATAGAAAATTTTAAAGGGTTCACAAACTTTCAAGCACAACTGTAGATGGCCCCCACCTGTCTCAGACTGAAAGTATATAAATGAAGGGACAACTTAAAACTTACATTTAAGTTTAAACTTATAAAAGTTGACCAATTGTGACATGGCCTTAAATAGTGAGTGAAAATATTTTACTCAGTACTAGTTCACCTTAACCATAATAAACTTGAGTGTTCAGATTATTTAGCTATGGAACCAATTTGTTATACATTTTCAGTTTTTAATTTGCATTGCACAAAAATTAGCTAATAAAGCAAACTGAACAGATATATGAATATGACTTAAGTTTCTGCAGTGGCGGGGCACTGAAACTGAAAAGAGAAAGAACCAATGTATAGCATAATATCTCTGCAGTTGCAGGTTAGAAGTCAGAAGTCACCATGCATTCCAATCTTCGATGCCTGTTTAATGTAATATACTCACCAACAAAGTCAAACTCCCCAATATTATTATCATTGGATGCAGAAAAAACATTTGACATGACTAAATGGAAATACCTTTTCACTGGATTAGAGAAATTTGGGTTTGGCCTGAACATTTGTGCATGGATCAAACTACTGTATACCAATTGTGATAGACAGCCGGGTCCCATGCCAGGCCGGGACGCCTCTGCTGCATACGTCCCGGGGGAGCCATCATGGACATTGTAGTATCTTCCCTGGGGTGCTTGGGGGCAGTCTCCCTGGCCGTGGATCCCTCCTCAATCTCCCCCGTGGCTCCATGGGACATGGAGTCCCCCACAGCAGCAGGGAGATGGGGTGGCCGCTAGGGGGTGCTGCGGAGAATCAGCTACCACACTGGACGGTTTATCAGCCCCACCCGGAGGTGCAATTAAAACCAGCTGGTCAGGCACCTGGAACACTTCCGGGTGGGGTATAAAAGGGCTTGCCTCCCAGCAATCAGGGCGAGAGTCGGGAGGAAGGAAGACAAAGCTGGCGAGAGGACAGGAGGCGGCCAGAAAAGTACTGTGAGCCCTGGACATTGGGGAATCGGTGCAAGAGGCACTGGTGTTTGTTAGAGCACGGTAATTGTAAATAATAGTGTAAATAAACGGTGTGTTGGGTGAGATATGCCGTCCGTCTGTCTGTGTCCAGGCCAGCGTCCACACAATCCAGAAGCTTCAGTTTGTATTAACAACATTTGTTCAGACTAGTTTAAACTAGAACATGGTACCAGACAAGGATGCCCCTTGTCACCGCTGCAATTTGCAATCGCCATTGAACCACTGGCGGTTCACTGTCGAAATGCTGATCAGATAAAGGGAAATTTCTCTAAATGCAGATGATATGGTACTGTATATATCAGACCCACAAAATTCTGTGCCTGCAATCTTAACAGCACTTAAGAGAATTTCAAAGGTTCTCTGGTCTCAGAATTAATTTGAATAAAAGTTTGCTCTTTCCAGTGAATTCTCAAGCATATAATATTAGATTAATCACCCTACCTTTTATCATTGCAGATCAGTTTAAATACCTAGGGGTAAACATCATAAGTAAACACAAAGCTCTATATCAACAAAATTTTGCCGTCTGCATGGAAAAAATTAAGCAAGACTTGCATAAATGGTCAACCCTTCATCTTACTCTAGCTAGAAGAATTAACACTGTTGAAATGAACATTCTTCCTAAGCTTCTTTTTTTATTTCAAAACATTCCAATATACATCAGTAATTATTTTTTAAGCAATTAGATTCAACAATAACGTAATTTATTTGGAACTCAAAAATCCACGTATCCAAAGAGTGACCCTACAAAGACCAAAGGCAGAAGGTGGCATGACTCTACCCAACTTTCAGCTTTATTACTGGGCAGCTAACATACAAGCTATAAAAACCTGGACACAAACAGATGAACATACACAGGCCTGGTCTGCAATAGAAGTAAAATCCTGCAGTACTTCTTTATATTCCCTGCTTTGTGCCCCAGTAAATGCAAGTTATCTGCAATATACTGAAAACCCAATTGTGTTCACTCACTCAGAATATGGAACCAATGTAGAAATCATTTTAAGATGGAGAAGCTTTTATCTGTGGCACCTCTGCAAGAGAACCACCTCTTTCAACCTTCGCAAACATATGCAGTTTTTAATATCTGGAAAAAATTTGGGATTAACTTGCTTAGAGATCTTTATATAGACGTCTTTGCATCCTATGAACAATTACATTCCAAATTTAACATTCCAGCTACACATTTCTTTTACTATCTTCAAATTAGGATCTTTGTTAAACAGAACCTGCCAGATTTTCCTCAGCTTGCACCCTCGTCCATGCTGGAAAAAATATTGCTCAATTTCAAGGACTTAGACGCCATCTCTGCAATATATAAAATTATTTTACAGTCCCTCCCTTTCAAAGATTAAAGAGGACACTGGGAAAAAGATCTCTTCTATACTAATAAAAGGCAAAGCCCTCACTGACTGACTGACTAACTGACTCATCACTAATTCTCCAACTTCCCATGTAGGTAGAAGGCTGAAATTTGGCAGGCTCAAACTTAAACTTAAACTTTTAAGTGCCGGGTCTTAGCTAACATTAAATAAAGCCGTGGACATCGCAAGATTGCACGAGATAGCACAAGCACAGCTGAGAACCTTCGATGCATGTACTCCGAGCAACTCACGTGAACTGACTGTGAACGCAGTACACAGAGAGCTAGCAAGAGCTCCAAAGAGCACTGAACAAAAAACACATTACACAATTGAGAAGGCAGCAAAAGAATATGAAGCGAGTGACGCATAGAAGCATATTCATAAGTACAGCTACTGCGGAAACAAAGCACGGTGTAAACCTTAAGTTTAAATTAAGTTCAGAGATATGCTGCTGCTGGCGTTTGTCATGGCTACAACGAATACGATATTCTCGAGATACAAGTTTAATGAGAAGATGCAGGGTATAAATGAGACTTTTGATTACTTTGTAACGGAGTTAAAATTGCTGGTGAAGGACTGTGCTTATGCAAACGAATAGGAAAGCAAGGTGTAAAGCTTAACTTTAAATTAAGTTCATAGACACGCTGCTGCTTGTCATGCCTAAGACAAATACGATATTCGCAAGATACAAGTTTAATGAGAGGATGCAGGGTATAAATGAGACTTTTGATCACTTTGTAACGGAGTTAAAATTGCTGGTGAAGGACTGTGCTTATGCAAACGAAGATGAGATGGTCAGGGAAAGAATAGTGTTTGGCACAAACTCAGCAAAAGTGCGAGAGAAACTTTTTTACGTTCATAGACACGCTGCCGCTAAATATTCACAGGCAAATCCACAACTTAATACCGGGAATGCCTGTTGAACATCTTAGATTCAAGAGTACCGATTTTGGTAGTGATCACTTCAATGAATTAAACCTGTTATCTTTACAACGGTCGACAACGAAGATGAGATGGTCAGGGATAGACTAGACAAACACAGAATGTAACTTGAACAAAACACATCCTCCAAATATGAACCTGATTGAAACAAATAATGATAATCAAATCCTTGATGACAGCAACACTCATAACAGTCACAAAACAATTACATTGACAATCATGTTACGTTATTTTTAAAATGTTTCCTTTTCTTTTTCATAACTTCTTTAACACAATACTTCTCTGCTGTGAAGCACGAGTATTTTTCTAGTAATTAATATATCAGAAAAGGAGTGGAAAGTAGCAATGCAGAGACTTCACTCGAGCTCCATATGCGTAAAGCATACAATTATTCAACTAAAAATTATATATCGAGCATATCTGTCTCACCTAAAACTCTCCAAAATGTTTCCAGGAGAAAATCCAACCTGCGAACACTGCAATCAAGTCCCAGCCTCACTGGGTCACATGTTTTGGTCTTGCACCAAGTTAACACCATTCTGCACCAACATTTTTAATTACCTTTCAGTCAGCCTTGGTGTCACAATCCCTTCTAACCCATTAACAGCTGTGTTTGGTGTTCTTCCAGATGGGTTAAAAGTAGAGAAGGACAAACAAACTGTGATTGAGTTCACGACACTCTTGGCATGCAGACTTATTTTGCTAAACTGGAAGAATCTTAACTCTCCTCTTTTCAGTCAGTGGGAAACCGATGTGTTATACAATTTGAAATTGGAAAAAATCAAATACTCAGTTAGAGGATCTGTACAGATTTTTTTCAAAACATGGCAGGATCTAATCAGTAATATTTTAAAATAAGCTCTTAAAGTACAGAGGAAGCAATTATATCTGCATTTCTTTTTCTTCTCCATTCATCTCTAATGCCCTATCAAACTTATCAATTTAGGTATGCTTACAAGCCTTAAGTTTTATCTCGTTGGCCATGCTCTCTCTCAGGGGTGAGGATCGACTTGTTCTCAATCCTATTTTTTGTAAAAATTGATCGATTTGTATGGAATGATTACAATAAAATTAATAATAATAAAAAAGTCACCTAGGCAATAGAAACTTCCCTTAGCTCAAGTGTGTAGTCCAGTGCTTTTCTGATGTGGAAGCCCCACATTGGTGGCCATGTCAGGACATGAAACAGACGAGGATAGGGCCACATGAGTGATTACTCACTGGTGACATGCCTAAATCCATTTAGCGCCCTACAATAACATGGTCTTTAAATTATTCCATTTATATTCAATTGGGAATACAGATTACTGAGAATTGTTTGTATACTGATATAATGAAACTATATATATAATGGTGTGAATTTGCAGGTTTTCTGTATATCCAAATAAATAAATAAATCAAACCAATTACTGCATTTGAAAGACTTAATCTCATTCTACTAAATGTGTATACTGAATTACTTGTTTTTCTATTTTTCTTTATTGACAAAATAATTTTAATAACAACACAGAAAAAAATAGGTTCACTTTTTTATTTAGAAGTAAAAAAATACAAATGATTTTTCTACAGTACTTTCAGTGTGATTCTTTATTTAGCAGAAAATGATTTACTAAAATGACAATGAAAC
The DNA here is from genome assembly GCF_016835505.1 of Polypterus senegalus. Lineage (NCBI taxonomy): Eukaryota > Metazoa > Chordata > Cladistia > Polypteriformes > Polypteridae > Polypterus > Polypterus senegalus. The sequence goes on from NC_053161.1 coordinate 40,630,147, forward strand.
ATCACTCTGCTTTTATTTAAAATAAATTAAAATTGATGAGAAATTTTGGATCTGTAACAGACTGAATACATTAAAATGAATGTACAATAATTTTTGAAAATTTTTTTGCGATACCATACAAAACATGAAAATGTAAAGGAAAATATACAGTGTACTTATATATACAGTATATATATATATATATATATATATATATATATATATATATATATATATATATATATATATATATACATACACACATAAACACACACTCACAGATTTAAAAAAATGTAAAAAGCCTGCTGAATCATTTAAAACCAAACATTGTGAGGCCAGTTTAAAAAAGACCCTGTTAAATAAATATAAATTCTCTTTTAAAATGAATCAGTTTCATACAATAGCATAAATACATTTTGTTTAAAAAAAACAAAATGAACTATTTTCATAATGTAAGCACACAACATGAAAATTCTTTTGGAGAAAAGTAAAAGTAAAAAAGAAATTAAGTACAAAGTGATATTTTGTCATGATACTTTTCATAAAGTGATATTAAAAAATCTTTTAAAGACCTTTAATTTGAAAAATAAAAGTCAGAAGCAACAATATTCTACAGTTAGTTCATAACAATTGCCTTTTTTCAGTTATCCACAGTATAATACATAATTCAGTTTTATTTTCAGCAAAAGTACCATTAAAGTCCCTGCTCTATATGTGATTGTCATAAGTACCATCATGGTGAAGGAGATATTTAGAATATATGATAACACTTACATGATCCTTTTTCTAAAATAAAATTTTTTGATTTCCCTTTGTTAACCTTAATAAGGCTGTTTATACATTTTAGTATTTGTATTCATATTAACCAGATAGTTTTCACCCAAATAAAAGTAGTGAGAAGTCAAGCAAAATGACACCTTTTATTGGCTAACTAAAAAGATTACAATATGCAAGGGGCCTGAGTTGCCTTGATAGCTTGCATATTGTAATCTTTTTAGTTAGCCAATAAAAGGTGTCATTTTGCTTGACTTCTCACTACATTCATAATGGCCAACACAGTACAACACCGTAGTACTATACCCAAATAAAAGGAAAGTTACTAAAAGGAAATAGAGGGACTCAGCATAGCCTGCATTAGTTCTGAAGATGTATATTTTGTTTTATTGAACGCCTGCAATAAATCTCATTCTATAAAGTTCTGCAAACACATTAATATTGATTTACTCTGAAAGTTCTATTCTGCTGTAAAATATAAAAAGAATTACAGTTCAATATTCTTAAGTTGAAATATTTTCTGTTAAGCTGCTTCTAGCCTATATTTAATACTTCAGCTTATTTTTTCATACCTGTATATTAATGTAAAGGAAATTTTACAAGTAATAAAGTTTTAGAAATAGTTTGAAGGTTTCGGCAAACAACTTTAATGTTGTAAATATGCAAACAATGGTGGCTATAAACCGGAACTGTAAATCAAATTTACATTCACAAAAGAACAAAAAGCAACATGATACTTTATAGCAGGAAATACAGACACATAGTGATGAACCTGATATGCTACAGAAAGGAGTAAATTCCTGTGGAATTTGTTAAAGTCACTCAAATATAAGCACAGTATTTTATCTGTCTTTAGCAGGATCCTCATTAATGTTACCTTACAACAGTATTAGCATGTTGTCCAAGTTAATGTGTGAACATACTGTGACACAATCCATATGCCAAAGACAACATTTTCTATTCTATATTTTAAAATGTTTATATAAAAGCTTTAAATCCATATGAATATATTAACCTCATATTCACACATCTATGGTTCAACTGCATCTGGAATAGCAGCTACTTTGGTATAAATTTTAAAAATTCTGCTACCACCAGAACCATCAAGCCTCGCATAATCAGATCTCTATGAATAATTGCATATACATAAAGTACCCCAAATTCTTCTGTTGTACCAGCAGTTCAACAACTGAAGTAGAAAAGATACCCATTTCACCATTTGAGACATTATAATCATTTCAATAGGTACAGTCCCTGCAACAATATGGCTTATTTGAACTGTATGATAAAAGCAAATCACCCCCCCAAAAAAAAAAACATAAAAGAAATTGGACTTCTTTATCAGACTTGTAGCACACAATTATGGGGTTCTGTGATATTTCCATAAATTTTAGCTTAGCAATACTAATAATAACCCTAATTTCATAAAATGTCAGAAAGTGTTTCACTTGTTTTGTTTAGCACTTTGTAACAGGAAAAGTACTATTGTCATATTGGGCGTAATTGTTTGCTTTTATATATATATATATATATATATATATATATATATATGTATATATATATATATATATATATATATATATATATATAATTTCTGAACTATGTCACTCCACATGCTGTCAGATATGCACTTACTCTTCTCTATTGTTAACATGCATTTTCAGGAAGACTGCTTAACAATAGGCATGTGGACATTGCAGACAGAGCAAAGTGTTCTTCACTGGTACCATACTTGCTGTATTAATATAGAGTTTTATTTGGCTGAAAGAAAATTATAATCTAAACTGGATACAAGCATATTAAACTTAAAACTAACTTCTACATTTTTTCACACAACTGAACACTCAGTGAACGGTACATCAAAAACTATATTTCAGAGTAAAAAAAGGACCTAATCATATGCATGGATTTAGAAAATGCTTATATACGGTGTACGCACACATATAGTATTTTATATACATTTTTACAGATGCACAAAAATGTATTCACAAACATACAAGAATGTAAAAGGAGAATACCAACATGAAAATATTCCTTTCTCTAAAATTCTTTATAGATAAAATATCTTATTCCATAATGTAACAAAAAAGCGAACATCTTAACACAAAGGATTAAAAGGTTTATTATTATAAAGCTGCCTTAATCTCTTGTTTTCCTTAACTGGAAGCTAAAATACTTTAATGGAAGTGAAATGATTTCACTATGATCACAATTGGTTAACACATGAAAAAGTACTCACTGCAAATAATAGACCTTTGATGAAAACAACATACTTTACAAGCTTGAATTCTACAAAACAACTTTTATGTTTTCTTGGGTGACCACCACAATTGGATACATGTCTGAATCTCATCTCTGAAATCTGAATGTCAGAAAAACATTGGCTTACATGTGAATTACTACTTTTTCATAAATTGACTAGCTTCTTTGCTTTTATTATTCAATATTAGTCTTTTCCTGGACTGTTCACCAAAGAAAAATTTCATGTTGATGGCAACACCTTATGATGCTAAGATCATGAAAGAAGTGGGAAAAATAATCACCATCATTCACTTGAATTGTTTTAAAAACCAGTGTTCATTTTTTCAATCATATCTCAACCAAAATTGTAAAACTATAAAGAAAACTCTGCAAACTCACCATCACAAACTGAAAATTTACTGATACCTCAAAGTAATACTCATAAAATAAAACTGAGACACAACACATACACTCTTATAAACACATATATTTTACAATACTATAATCACAGAGCACTCCTAGTTTGACTGCTGCAGGTTTCACAGAAGAAAGAGTAAAACTAATTAATAAACTACAGTTTTTTGGCGAAGCATAGTAAATAAGTTTTAAATTAACTTTTCCATCTCAGTATTATTTGATGAATAAATACATACACACATTTTACTAGGTGCAGTCTAATTCCCTAGCCAAAGAGCTGGCATTGCCTATTGACTTGTCTGCCAGCTGAAACTGCCACACTAGTACACAGTTCCTCCTCATACTGAAAGTGGCTAAGCTAAATTGTAAATTGAATCTAAAAGAGCAAATATCACATATCTTTTTTGCCAGCTACTTTTTCTAACTTCTCAAATCAAGTTCCCAATTAAATTTATTTTTAATATTTTGTATTACATTTAGATTCACTCTTACTTTTGTTCAAAAAGTGGTTCTAAAACTGTATGTCTAAAAATTCTACACAAGAGTAAAATAATGGGGTTTACAGAACTTTAACAATTAAAAAATGAAAAACTTTTATCTTTCAAATTAGAAATGGTGTTTCAGATCCTGTTTTATAGTGAAAAAAGAAAACAGTCCTGACATTAATCTTTAAAGAAGTTGATAAAATTATAACTACAGCTGATAAGATTACAGCCTTCTTATCAGTCAACTCAAATAATTTATAAATAGTTAAAAGGAAGTTATATTTCAGATCTTGAAGTCTTTGCTGGCCATTAAAATGAAAATGGATAAAAAAATGGTTTTATGGATACAGCAATAAGATTAAAAACACTATAAAGATAAATACCAAGGTTGGTTTAGGTTTACTGTTTTTTTTCCCCCCCAACTACAACATCAAACTCTATTAAACATAAGATAAAACATGTTTACATCTAGCTGTAGAAAGTCATATAGATGGTGTTCTGCCCCTTTAAGCGATGGTCAGCTTTGAAATCAAAATAAAGATCCATGTGCTTAATTTGCTTGTATTAAAGGATTAACAGGGCAAGAAGAGAAATGGAGTATACAGATACTAATCCAAGCAAGGCAAGTGTTTTTACATTTACAATCTAGTGAGATACCAGAGGTAAATGAATACAAATTAGGATTTGTTTTAGCATAATTGTTAAACCACTTCCATGCCAAGCTAATTTCTTAAAGGGCAATGCCATTTAAGTTTTAGTTATTTGGTTTTCTACAATTAAGGGTCTTTATTTTAATAATGCTTGCATTGAAACATTTTTCTGGGTAGCACTATTTTAAAATGATTACCAAACAAATGTAAATATCATCACAAGTGAAGTAAAATGTGTATAATGGTTATTTACTTAAATGTATAAACAAATGAGTATAGCATTAACAAGTCTCATAAGATAAAATTCCCTTTTTCTGTTTCATGTTAAATTCTAATAAATAGAACTTTCAAATAAACGTGTCCTTTTGAGGTATCAATAATTTTAAAAATGTATAATGCAAGCAAATGCTGTGATTATGTCATTATAGAAGTGAGTTAAGCATATGGAAAATAACCCATAACTTTAAGAAGAGACATTGCTGGAGTTTCAAAAACAGCAAACAAAAGTAAACATAAAAGTTTCTTAGACATTATATCCTTAATGCATCAAAGATTGTTTTCTTAAAAAAAAAACCCTTCCACTACAATCTTTCAGGAAAAGAGTATTAAGTCTTAGAAACCAGTGCTTCTTTTTAAGTATGTTCTTTTTTGTAATCTTTTACATATATACTCAAAAAATGATTATTGTGTTATGTTGCCATTACACTGCTAATGTAAGTTGACCTTAATCATAATGAAAATGTTAAGACTTTCTTTATCTTTTTCTTACCTGACATAATTAAACCATCAAACATCCCCTAACATAAATTTTGCGTGTTAAATGAAACATTTTAACTCAAGTAGAAAAAATACAAATGGATTTCATTACGAAGAAGAGATTTTAGAGATATGTTGCCATCAACCCAGTTACCTTAGGTTTACTTATTTAATGTGTTTTAAGACTTAAAAGTAATCAGAAGTCAAGCAAAATGACACCTTTTATTGGCTAATTAAAAAGATTACAATATGTAAGCTTTCAAGGCCACTCAGGCCTTTGCATATTGTAATCTTTTTAGTTAGCCAATAAAAGGTGTCATTTAGCTTGACTTCTCATTTCATCCATAATGGCTAACACAGTACAACACCCTAGTACTAAAGCCTTAAAAGATGATTCTTAGGCTATATTGGCATTATTTAAGTACCTTAACTTGTTTTAACCCAAACTGAACATGTTTGTAAGCTTACATATCAATTTTGGGATTTGTGGAAGTGAAATTGAGCTAGTTAATCTTAAGTAAACTGGCAGACCTGTCACAAATCTTGCATCTCAAGAGCTACATACCTTTTGTTTACTGTGCAGGGAGCTATTTTTTATTATTACTTAGGGTAACTGGATCCTTGATTTAAAAAAAGAGTCAACTAATTATAAAAAGGTATTTAATTACTGGGGTAATTACTATATACAAATAAAGGTTTAACAAATCCGAATTGTTTTACAAAACCACAATCTAGATGTCTGAGAAACGGCTACATAATCAATGAGTATGACATCAGAAGATACTAATTGTGTTTGGTTAACCTGTAGTAATTACATTAAACCAAACAGTTTCAAGATTGAGCAATGAAAACAAGTTGACTCAAATGACAACACTTTAGTCAGAGTAACTATTCTGGCTAATGTTAGATTAACCATAATGAATTAAGTTTAGAATTACATTTGTCATTTTTTTTTTTAATTTCTCAATTAACTTATGCAGACATTTTTTTATGGATTAAGTTTATGCAATGAATCATATAATTAAAAAAACAACCCAATAACATCAGAGTTATTGCTCTTTTGTGTCTTACCTACAAACCTAAATAAATGACCATTCCCAACCCTGGACCAGATCAAACCTACGTAAAAGAGATGTAAATAAATGTCACACTAATATTAACACTAAATATCACATATTTTCACAGCAAAAAAGCTGAAGTGGGATAGACAGCTTCAAGACAATACACTGTAATCGCACTTGATCTCCTGGAAACTGTACATTACTATTCCATCTGTTCTGAAATATAGTTCTGCACACTTTGAAGATATAAACTCTGAGACTGACATATTTTCTTGAAATTATCAAGTTTTGTTCTCTTTTTAAAAAGAAATATGATTTTAAAACCTTTTTAGATTACTCTCTAAATTTACATATACATTTAAAGGAAAATGAGACATTTTCATATAGAACAATTTGAGCTTTGTTCTTGGTGCATTTAAAAGCACTTTGTAAAAGTGATGACTATGAAAAAGTCATATACTATGAGATTAACACTGATGGAGGTTAGATAGTGCTGATTTTCCACTAGAAGAGTGAAACATTACATGAATAGATGATAGGCAACCTTACATTCACAACCTCAAAATGCCTATTAATTAGCACTATTTTGCCTTTCTGGAGTAATAGTGCAAACAAAAGTCACATATTTCAGAAGACTGACTTGCACTTGCTACTGTTATCTCCTTCTGAACCACTTCTGATTATGTAAAATAATAAATGAGGGGGTAGAAGTGCACATTTTAAATTTAGTTCATCTCAGTATTTTCAATTCATGAATATTAAACAATGTGTCATAAAATGCAAAACAGCTTTTGCAGTCTTCTTTTACGGTAGAATTTTGGCAAATTTTTAATATAAATGGAAAACACATTCCATTAATTGTACTGGCCTTATTAAAGTTACTATTTTTCTTTTCTTTTGTAAATAAGAAAAGAGGATTAAAACCATCCAGCACTTTATGCTTACATGTAAACCTACGAAACTCAGAAGTCAGAGTCTGCATCCATTAATTCAGCATCCATTAGATTAGTCCTTGAGTGAATTGGTGCAAGACCAGTTCTTCTCCCTTGAGTTCTTGGCATGTGAGAGTTTGCCCCCACAGGTAAGATGGCAGGCCCTAAATCCTTAGGATAAGGGTGAAACATCCTACTGTACTGCTTTTGAGTATGTTGAAAACAACTGCTGTTAACAAATCTGGGGTCCTTATCAGATAATGTATTTACAGTTCTGTGTTCTCTGCAGTCATAGTAGCTGCTGAAGATCTGGTTGGGTGCCATTTCTGCATATGGTGGAGGAAGTGCAGACTGATACTCTGGGAAGGAACCAGGAAGAGTGTCTTCTGAGGCTAGCACTTCACAGGGATGGGCTACAAGGTTAGTCTGTCCTGGCAGTCTTGGAAGACGAGGGATTTTACTGGAAGCCTGATGTGTATTATAGGCCTTTTCTTCTACACATCCAACAGGACGAGCATCCTGTTTCCTCCTTCGCTTTTTCTTTTTCCTCTTATGAGGATCAGGAGGAATCTCTGCTTCCACAATCCACATGTCTTTATTGTCCTCTGGTGGCACTGTTGAAAGTAAACAAAAACAAATTTAGAATTGAGTATGCCATTCTGAAAAATGACAAAAAAGGTTAAACTTAGTCATATTCTTTTTTGCTTGATTAGCCACGTAACATTGACTAGAAGCAAAAAAACAGTCAAGTTTTTACTTTTTTATATAATTATTTATGGTGTGCAGTCATTCTATGTACATATGTGGGAAAAAGGCAAATCATACATCAAAAATATGTGAAATTGTGAATAATAATATACATGGTGTATAATAAACAATCCTTCTTTAAAATAGGGTGTCCAAAGCAGTGAAGCAAATCATCTGCATTCAAAAAATACTGAGCAAAATGATCACTATTCTTCTTGCTCCATTATACTTTACTACAAATTCCCTTATGTCAAGCACTTCAGTTTTTCGACCTAAAAGCTGTGTAGTACATATGAATGTGCAAGTATACATGTATTAGCATGAAACTCATCTAAAACACCATTAGTATCCAGTCAAAAAGAAAAAAGGCTTCTCTCTTCTTCATCAACTGTAGCTTTATTATACTGTTCTACATGATTTTTTTAAATACAGGGTGTTGGTGATAAAAAGAAAGTTTTTTTATTGGAAACAACCTACTTCAAGTAAAATATTTTTATTTTTAATATGCTGACATATGGTAATCTTGATTAAAGCATAAAAATGCTTTAACAAGAATATATCCTTCCTCAAAATTATATCAAATCAAAATGCCCCAAATAGCTGCCATTTATTAAGCTAACTGATTCATCCATTCACGGTTTCCATGATACTTAGTGCTAAGAATTAATTTTAAAGTAACTCTGCACTGTTTCTTCCCAATGAAAATTAAAAGATTTGTTGTTTGGTGAAAGTGAAATACCGCAAGAGAAAATGTCAAGCTCTGCAGGACAAGACTGTATGCAAAGAGATTTGGAAAAGTCCTGCCTACATCTAAAACATTTACAACCACGCACACGGTTCAAACATTTCTCATTTGTGTAAATGCTATTGTCAGTCACAGTTTGTGTAGAGAGAAAGAAACGATATTTACTCACAGGCAGTTATACATTGTGTTGTCACAATGTAATTCCAAACACAAATTCAAAATTCAGTGATATTGACGAAGAGGTAAAAGCGAAAAGAGATCGAAAATATGGACATAAGTGATATGACAGAAGTATGCAGAGGATATCTGGGGGAGAAGAGAGACAAGCCAGTGAGACACAAGGACAGCTGCTGTACAGGCTTTTAAATGTCTGAAGCGCCACACGAGATGCTGATCACGTGACACGGCGGCAGCAGCAGCAAGCCAGCAGCTGATCGAGCAAAGAGGAGGTAAAAAACAACTATTGGTTTCCCATTGTATCACCGTTTAAGAGGGGGTTTTGGCGGAGCGATCATGTCTCCTTGGGGTGCATTCAGCCCCCGTCTTCACAACGTGAGCAGCAGAGATGCGAATTGGCTGCCACTAAAGTGCAGGGTGGGGGAGTTGGCGAGCGAAGTGAGCAGTGGGCAAAGCCCCCAGTTGTAAGATATTACAATATACTTTTCTTGATAGTATCGTTCCATCTGGTGTTAGTTTAAATAATGCTATTATACAATCTGAATTAACTGTAAATCCAAATCAAATCAAAACTATTCAACAAATAGCAAATATTCACAAATGATGCAGTATGTCAAAGTAAGGCTTGCTTCTTCTCACTGTTTACAATTCATGTCTCATCCTGGATATATTTTAGGTAATCTTACATGTTCAATGAACAACTTTTAATTGTATTACACCATGCTTTGCACAAACTGATGATAGCTTGTTGATGACTGTAAATTACATGAATTATCTGAGATTCTTATTAAAAGGTCCTGTTCACAGTGTTGCCATCTAGGGTGCACTTTTTGAGAAAAGATTGTAGAGGCTGGAAATGCTACCTATATCTTCATCATCACTAGAAAGTGTACTATCAATGATAAGTATTGAAGAAAGATTAGTAAAGCAAACGTAGTTTGCTACTAGCAGTTTAAATTTGAAGCTTGACTGTTAAAAAGATGCAAGTATATTGTCAAAATAGATTTGTAAGTATAGGAGCACAAACCCAAGTATATAGTGAAAAATTTACACACCAAGCAGTTTCTTTACTTCATTCCATCATCTAAGAGTACATATGTTTGTAATCTAGTAATAAAATTTAAATTATATGCTATGCCCCATTCTGATTTAAGACTTTAAAAAAAAAGCCTTTTTATTTAAAGACTTTTTGCATTCCAAATGAACTGTCCCCAATTAAAAGAAAAACTAATATACTGTATATAGTGGGTTATTCTTATAAAGATATACAAGCTTTGGATTAAAAAAATAAATGGAATGATATAATGTAAACTCCTCCTTGAACCGTCACCTTATCGTGGTGGAGGGGTTTGCGTGCCCCAATGATCCTAGGAGCTATGTTGTCCGGGGCTTTATGCCTGGTAGAACCACCAAGGCAAACTGGTCCTAGGTGAGGGATGAGACAAAGAGCGGTTCAACAAACCTCCAATGATGAAAACTTTGGAGCGTTTTCCCTTGCCGGACGCTGGTCACGGGCCCCCTCTGGAGCCAGGCCTGGAGGTGGGGCTCGATGGCGGCCCTGGTGGCGGGCCTGCACCCATGGGGCTCGGCGGGCACAGCCCGAAGAGGTAACGTGGGTCCTCCTCCCCATGGGCTTACCACCTATGGGAGGGGCCAAGGAGGTTGGGTGCAGTGTGAGTTGGGTGGTGGCCGAAGGCGGGGACCTTGGCGGTCTGATCCTCGGCTACAGAAACTGGCTCTTGGGGCGTGGAATGTCACCTCTCTGAAGGGAAGGAGCCTGAGCTAGTGCGCGAGGTCGAGAGGTTCGGCTAGATATAGTCGGACTCACCTCGGCGCACAGCTTGGACTCTGGAACCAATCTTCTTGAGAGGGGCTGGACTCTCTACCACTCTGGAGTTGCCCCCGGTGAGAGGCCGAGCAGGTGTGGGCATACTTATTGCCCCCACTGGAGCCTGTGCATTGGGGTTTACCCGGTGGGCGAGAGGGTGGCCTCCCTCCGCCGGGTGGGGAAGGGTCCTGACTGTTGTTTGTGCGTATGCCCGAACAGCAGTTTGGAGTATCCACCCTTTTGGAGTCTCTGGAGGGTTGCTAGAGGGCATACCTTCTGGGGATTCCCTCGTTTTGCTGGGAGACTTCAATGCTCACGGGCAATGACAGTGAGACCTGGAAGGGCGTGATTGGGAGGAATGGCCCCGATCTGAACCCGGCGGTGTTTTGTTATTGGACTTCTGTGCTCGTCATGGATTGTCCATAACGAACACCATGTTCAAGCATAAGGGTGTTCATATGTGCACTTGGCACCAGGACACCCTAGGCCTCAGGTCGATGATCGACTTTGTGGTCGGTCGTGGACTTGCGGCCATATGTCTTGGACACTTTCGGGTGAAGAGAGGGGCGGAGCTGTCAACTGATCACCACCTGGTGGTGAGTTGGCCGATGGTGGGGAAGATGCGGTCAGACCTGGTAGGCCCAAGCGTGTTGTGAGGGTCTGCTGGGAGCGGCTGGCAGAGTCCCCTGTCAGAAGTAGCTTCAACTCCCACCTCCGGCAGAACTTCAACCCGTCCCGAGGGAGGTGGGGACATTGAGTCGAATGGGCCATGTTCCGTGCCTCTATTGTTGAGGCGGCTGACGGAGCTGTGGCCGCAAGGTGGTGGTGCCTGTCGTGGCGGCAATCCCGAACCCGTTGGTGGACACCGCGGTGAGGATGCCGTCAAGCTGAAGAAGGAGTCCTATAGGACTTTTTGTCCTGTGGGTCTCTGGAGGCAGCTGATAGGTACCGGCAGGCCAAGCGAACGCTGCTTCGTTGTTGCTGAGGCAAAACTTCGGGCATGGGAGGAGTTTGGAGGCCATGGAGAGCGACTTTGGACGGCTTCAGGAGATTCTGGTCCACCGTCCGGCGTCTCAGGAGGGAAGCAGTGCAGTGTCAACACCGTATATGGTGGGGATGGTGCTGCTGACCTCACTTCGGGCGTTGTGGGTCGGTGGGAGGAGTACTTGAAGACCTCCTCAATCCCACTAACATGCCTTCCAATGAGGAAGCAGAGCCTGGGGACTCTGAGGTGGGCTCTCCCATCTCTGGGACTGAAGTCACCGAGGTGGTCAAAAACTCCTTGGTGGCAGGGCCCGGGGTGGATGAGATCGCCGGAGTTCCTTAAGGCTCTGGATGTTGTAGGACTGTCTTGGTTGACACGTCTCTGCAACATCGCATGGACATCGGGACAGTGCCTCTGGATTGGCAGACCGGGGTGGTGGTCCCCTCTTTAAAAGGGGACGGAGGGTGTGTTCCAACTATAGAGGGATCACACTCCTCAGCCTCCCTGGAAAAGTCTATTCGGGGTTCTGGAGAGGAGGGTCCGTCGGATAGTGAACCTCGGATTCAGGAGGAACAGTGTGGTTTTAGTCCTGGTCGCGAACAGTGGACCAGCTCTTCACCCTTAGCAGAGTCCTGGAGGGTGCATGGGAGTTTGCCCGACCGGTCTACATGTGTTTTGTGGACTTGGAAAAGGCATTCGACCGTGTCCCTCGGGAATCCTGTGGGGGTGCTCGGGAGTATGGGGTACGGACCCCTGATAAGAGCTGTTCGGTCTCTGTACAACCGGTGTCAGAGCTTGGTCCGCATTGCGGCAGTAAGTCGAGCCCGTTTCCAGTGAGAGTTGGACTCCGCCAGGGCTGCCCTTTGTCACCGATTCTGTTCATAACTTTTATGGACAGAATTTCTAAGCGCAGCCAGGGTGTTGAAGGGGTCGGTTTGGTGGACTCAGGATTGGGTCACTGCTTTTGCAGATGATGTTGTCCTGTTTGCTTCATCAGGCCGTGATCTTCAGCTCTCTCTGGATCGGTTCGCAGCTGAGTGTGAAGCGGCTGGGATGAGAATCAGCACCTCCAAATCCGAGCATGGTCCTCAGCGGAAAAGGGTGGAGTGCCCTCTCAGGGTTGGGGAGAGATCCTGCCCCAAGTGGAGGAGTTCAAGTATCTCGGGGTCTTGTTCACGAGTGAGGGAAGAATGGGCGTGAGATGACAGGCGGATCGGTGCGGCATCCGCAGTGATGCGGGCTCTGCATCGGTCTGTCGTGGTGAAAAAGGAGCTGAGCCGTAAGGCAAAGCTCTCAATTTACCAGTCGATCTATGCTCCTACCCTCACCTATGGTCATGAGCTATGGGTAGTGACCGAAAGAACGAGATCGCGAATACAAGCGGCTGAAATGAGTTTCCTCCGCGGGGTGTCTGGGCTTTCCCTTAAAGATAGGGTGAGAAGCTCAGTCATCCGGGAGGGCTCAGAGTAGAGCCGCTGCTCCTCCGCATCGAGAGGAGTCAGATGAGGTGGCTCGGGCATCTGATCAGGATGCCTCCTGGACGCCTCCCTGGTGAGGTGTTCCGGGCACGTCCAACCAGGAGGAGGCCCCGGGGAAGACCCAGGACACGCTGGAGGGACTATGTCTCCGGCTGGCCTGGGAGCATTTGGGATTCTCCCGGAAGAGCTGGAAGAAGTGGCGGGGAGAGGGAAGTCTGGGCCTCTCTGCTTAAGCTGCTCCCCCCGCGACCTGACCTCGGATAAGCGGAAGAGGATGGATGGATGGATGGATATAATGTAAACCATCCATCCATCCATCCATTATCCAACCCGCTATATCCTAACTACAGGGTCACGGGGGTCTGCTGGAGCCAATCCCAGCCAACACAGGGCGCAAGGTAGGAAACAAACCCCGGGCAGGGCGCCAGCTCACCGCAGTAACGTAAACTAACTATACCAAATAGATGTAAAACCAACCATTTCAAGGAAGCGAATAAAGTTTAGTTGGCAAGTGTAAAAGGGATATTAGGTAAATTCTCCAGTAATTAACAATATATCACTATTTTGTATGTAGTTAATTATTTATTTAAAATTTTTTTTCTTTTACTTCCCTGAGATGAAGAGAAAAAAAAGAAAGTTTTTGTTCAAATTTCTTGTCATATCAGTCCATACCAAAGGGATTTTGGAGTTCTATTTCTTTACTTCTATAGCAGTATTTTAATTTGAATGCCAATGAGCAAAGCTTTTTCTCTGTCATTAGTGGTTTCTGAAATGGCTAATGACCTTATTGGTGATATTTTGTAAATTTAATATATGATTTAAAAAATCTGTGAATTTCCATTGAAATGAACTCAATTTCTAATCAAAACCATCCAATTATTGATCTTCCTTGAACAGTAAGAAAACAGTACAGGACGTGTCATTTTATTTTCAAAAAAATCAAGAATTGCAACTTTGGTGTTATTCTGACTACAAATAGCAAAAAAACAAATTCTGAAAAATCTTACCAGGTGTTCCTGAAACTGTAACTGAGATATCCTGAGGCAAAATGGCCCCTCGCCGAGCAACCATTTTGGGTACATGCTGAGCCCAGGCAGATGACATTTCTATAGATGGCTCATTCATATCCAAGTTCAATCCAGCTACAGAAAATACATAAATTGAAACAGTCTGTTAGTTTAGTCTGCCTCTCTGGCTCTTAGTACATACATTAAAAAAGTATTTAGTTTTCCATAACTAAACATAAGTATGTTATTTATAAATTGTGATGCTACAAAATGTTTATTTAAAACATATTTCAATTATTTGACCAATTTGACACTTATTTTATAGTATGGGCGGCACGGTAGCGCAGTGGGTAGCGGTGCTGCTTTGCAGTTAGGAGACCCGGGTTCGCTTCCCGTGTCCTCCCTGCGTGGAGTTTGCATGTTCTCCCCATGTCTGTGTGGGTTTCCTCCGGGTACTCCAGTTTCCTCCCACAGTCCAAAGACATGCAGGTTAGGTGCATTGGCGATTCTAAATTGTCCCTAGTGTGTGGGTGTGCATGCCCTGCGGTGGGCTGGCGCCCTGCCCGGGGTTTGTTTCCTGCCTTGTGCCCTGTGTTGACTGGGACTGGCTCCAGCAGACCCCCGTATGTGAAAGCTAGTACAATGCAAACAGTAAATTAATGATGCCTTATTTCCTCTTCATAAATGAAAAGTTAGAAAAAGACTATTTTACACAATAGCCAAATTAGTCCTTGTTGAACAAATTTTGTTTTGTTTTATTTCAGATAATATATTGTAAAATGGTAGGTGTTAAAAGATTTTTCCAGCTGCTACTGTGAGTTAATAAATTAGTAGATAAATTAGTCTGATTAATGAAGTTGCATCTAATACTCAGGTAACTAACACAATTTCAAAATGTCTCAACATCTGACAATCTATGTTTAGTGCAGACTGAAAACATAGTCTTTTAGGTGAGTGACTTCCTCAACATGTTTGTATTATGATGCTTAAACTGTAAATGTGTGTGACAGTCTGAAAGGAAACTGCTGAACTTGTGACTAATAGCACACCCATGTTATCTGCATACAGGGAATTTGTTTTAGTTTTTAGCTTCACTTGCAAATTTTCTGAACCAACACACTTTGGCAGAAAGAGTGTCTGATGAAAACAAGAGGTGTAAGAAAACTTTCTTCTCTTGCAACACAAACACATTTAATTTAATATCATTTGCAAGAAATGATCCTTCAGTACTTCACAGACAACAGTTTAATCCAAGCTATCACTTCTGATCTGAGTCTAAACCTTCTTAATGTGGAACATAACTAGTCACATTTATCTTTGTCTCTTATAACAAAAACTGTATACTACAGATACTTTTGCCCATGAATCAGACAAACTGCACTAAAGGAGTATCAGACCTTAATGAGAGAGAGAGAGAGAGAGAGAGAGAGAGAAGCTGTCAAGAAGTGTCTTGTGCTCACAGGAGCATGAGGATTTCCTCTTATCATACTGGGAAGCTTACTGTCTCTAAAATGAGTTCTTCAACAAGAACATGGGGAGACAGATACCTGTTAGCAGTAAACAGCACATAAATGTTCCAAAGATTTTCTACACAAAAGAAATATTTTACCAAGTAGTGTGGTAGAGAGTAGAACTTCAGAGGCTTTCAAAACTTGACTAATGTTATTGTTGGAGAAATTAAGTGCATAGGAGTAGTTAGCTTTGTTGAATGAAACAGTCAAGTTCGCATATATAGCGTGTAAAAGTGTAAAAATCGATCAAGAAATACCAGAGTTATAGTTGAAAACTGAAAACTTCATTGACGTCTGTCAGACAACAGCTTTGAACAGCAACTTGAAATTGCAATGCATCAGTCTGTTGCATCCGCATTATCTGTGCCAAAAAATTGCCATCACAGAATGATGACAAGAAACTGGATGCATCAGTAACAGCTGAAATGGCAGTGTTTCACAGCAACGGCAAGTGCGGGCATTGTTTAGAACAAGTGTTATCTGTATCTAATGACTGTGCCGCCTACTTCACTGGAGACAGAGCGTGCTTTCTCAGCAGCTGGCGTACTCTGCACGAAGTACTCTCTCACCTGGACGAGCACACACTGGACAAGTTATGCTTTCTACGCTCTTATTACCGCAACTAACTAGATCAGGGGTGCCCACAGTTTTTCGGCTTGCGAGCTACTTTTAAAATGACCAGGTCGAATCTACCTACATTAAAAAGTATATATATATATATATATATATATATATATATATATATATACAATGAGTATACTTTATACATAAAATATATGTTGTCGTACCTTGCATAAGTGAATAAACTTTATGGCACAATAACAATTCAATACATTTATGGTCACTACAGAATTTGGATTTAATAATCGTCATGTGGGAAAAGGCTGACTCGCATAAATAAGTAGAGCCAAATAATGCAGTCAAGGAGCTTTTCAGCCAAGTGAAAAATGACGGCTGTCCGATTAACTGCGATTTTAGTTCCCTCTCTTTTCTGTTTCTCAGATCACTTTTCAGAAGGAAGTCAGTTTCGTAGTTTTTATGAACAGTTCGAAAGTGTCTTTCCACATTTTCCTTCTTTGGAATAGCAATGATAGATTGACAGATCAGACAAACACACTTCGATTGTGACATTGTGAGAGAAAAAAATCCTCTTACAATTCCACATAAAGCCTATACCCTCCCCAAACATTTTTTTTTTAAAATCCCTTCTTTAGTTGATATAAATTGGAAGGCTAATTAGATCACAACCGGAGTTTTGTAGTAGCTCGCGCGTTTGATCGTGCGTGCAGGATGATCAGTGTGTTAGAAGAAAAGAGATCTCAGACTGGCCTGTATGTCAATCAAGTGGCAAATGCCATAGGGAGGATATATGATAGACTAACGTTTAAAAAAAAATTTTTTTTTGAATGCAACTCGATCTACCTGCACTACCTTTGCGATCTACCAGTCAATCGCGATCGATGCATTGGGCACCCCTGAACTAGATACATGTACTTATATGACAGCATGAACTGCTTGTAGATAAGGTTAGTCTTTTATTGGTGTCAACATACTGCAGTAGTTTTATTAAAAATAAGTGTCGGTCGTTTTAAAACCATTCACATATGAGATGCCCGTGCACTGTGTCATCCCGGGATTCCCAAGAATGACATGCGGGATTCCCGAATTCCCAGGAATGGATAATGCCGTCCGGGAATGGATTCCCTAGTACTCATCATATTGGGTTTACGTTGCTGGAATGCCTTTAAAATGCAAATACAGTTTTAAAGTGATATTTTTCCTGTAAAGTGGCACATTGGACTCTGTTCTCTTCAAAAAAGAACATTTATCTTTAGTGAAGTATACAAGCAGTACAACTGTTTTGCACTGTTACAAGCATATTCCTGGACAATCAATCAAAACGATAATGAGATGATTCATTTGTAATTTAGGAATAAATAAAGATAAAGAATCAAACTTAAAAGTTTTTCACAGAGAATTTTGTTAACATTTAATTCATTACATACCTCAATAACAAATAATCTGACAGAAGGTGCAGTACTTAAGAATATGTTCTCAAATTAAACTTTACATGCATCAGGGTTTGCAGGTTGTCTCTGTGATCCTTCATTGAAGTTAACACTTAAAGGAGACATTAGCTCTTTTTTCCCAGACAGATTTAGAAATGTGCATCTTCAGAAATATGAAGTTTATATGGAGCACTGCTCTTTTTCCTTTGCGTAAGGTTATGAATCTGATGGCCATTAAAGAATGAGCACCCAGAAAGTCTGTGACCAGGCATATCACAGCTCTCAAGGAGCAAGGATAACAGTAAAGTTCTCAGTGTTAGTGACAGTCAGCAAAGTTCTAATCTTTTGTAAAGAAGACCAATGCTTTGGTGGCCACATAATTGAGTGGTGACTCTGAGGCTAAGGATCTATGCTGGTATCTAGAAGGTTTTCAGTTCAAATCCCATTACTACCAGAAGGGATCCTAGTCAGTTGGACCTTGAGCAGGCCCTTTACCCTGAAAACTGGTATGGGGCACTGTATGATGGCTGACCCTGTGCTCTAACCTCCAAAGCTCTTGCAAAAAGAGACTTTTCCTTCAAGGATTAACAAAGTATATCAAATCAAATAAAAAAGCATTAAAGTGAAAGTTAGATAAAAACTATATACTATGTTATTTTCCATACAGAAAAACAAAAGTATCAAGTAGCATATTAAATCTGAAGCCTTTTAGTTTGCAATCATCATATTAGTAGTTTACAAATCACAAACAAAATCATTATTATTATCAGATGTTAACTCTAGCTCTAATTCAGAAACCATGACTGAGCAGAACTAATCCTTGAGTGTTGCAGTAAATGCAGATTTTTGCTGTTTTGTTTAGGTAGCTACATCCTGCTTTCATTTTGACAGGGGTGAGGGGTGGATACTTGAAAATAGTACTGCATATTTTTAAGTGCACAAGCCAACTTAACCAGTTAGTCAGGCTGCAATCATATGACATAGGCCCTGAGGGGTGGCAGGTTTAATGATTTCCATGACATTTTTATTAATTTCAGGCCTCCTTGTTATATATATTCTAGTTAAGAAGCAATGGAAATGAATGGTAATGGTAAATGACTGGTAATTCATGGTTTATACTATACAATCTACTTTAAGCTGTAGGAAGATAAGTAAATAAATCAAGGTAAACATTTAAATAACATTCGATCTGGCTTTTATATACAAAGTACAGTGATGGCAAAAGTGTGACGTGTAGAACCCCCATCATCATCTGAGTTCTGCCCTTTCTGTGTTGTTGGGGGGATGGGATGGCTGCTTGCTGCTTATGTTGATTGACACATTTACAAGACAAAAGATGCCGATGGAGAGGTGTGAAGGGATTTAAGGTGGACCGGGATTACAAGTTTTTTCATAGGCTTTGGTAATTCTAGTTTTAAACAGCATTAGCAGTATGAAAAGCAACTCTTCTATGCCCGCTATGTTTTTCTTATGTGCCAGGCGACTAGTCAGTTAATGAGAAGTTGTAATGAGCAGTAATCAATCAGGGAAGGTCTACAAAATAAGCACAAACCAATCAGAGTGCAATTAGAGTACTCAAGTATTTGCCTATTTACATTACAATGCTGATGCTGCGTTTACAAAAATATTTGTTTCTGGGGAGAGTTTTTAAAAGAGGAAAGGCTTAGTGACTTCCACATTTCCCCTGACATGAACAACAGTTGTTGCATTGTGAATAATGTTTAGTGGGCTAATGTCTTTCTTGTCTGTTTACATAATCACAATCATTTTTCCTCCTTTTCCATGCAACAGTGAACCATCTGGGGACCAAAATCACCAGGCATATCATTGAGTTTATTCTAAAACTAGCTTTATAGCTTCTCATTTACACACAACTGTGATTTTGTTGAAGGCTCCTCCCCACTCATAAAGACTGATGAGTTATCATAGAGTGACAAAATGCATAGAAATATTTATGATTTTTGGTTTTTTGCATCATAATGCAATTTTATTCATTAGATCGCAATACAATACTGTCTGATTGTTACTCAGGCTTAACACTACCTTGGATTATAACAGTTAAATTCCAAGAGACATTTGAGGTTTATCTTAATTACATAGAATTCTTAGCCAGAGAAATTCTCAGGGTTAACATTAGAATCCCTGAAGCTTATGAAAATATATTTGTGTTGCAAATGTGTCAATCAGCACTGGCAGCAAGCAGCCTGCTATCACATCCTCCACAAAGGGGGATTTTTTTGTGAAGTCAAGTCAGACACAAAATTGTCAGAGCTGAAGTCTGCTTATCTAGGAGTAATGTGTCTGGAATTGTATAGGATAAATAATATGTTGGTTATTTGGAGTACATATATTTCATGTGTGTTCTATGTCTACAACGATCAGTATAAATGTAGGATGACAGGAAATGCTCGGCAAGAAATGTTGAACATGCAACTAAAACAAACTTTTTTTCATGTTATAGTAATAATTGACAAAATGTTGACATGAAGTGTATAATGTATGAAGATTTAAGTCTAAATATCAAATATACACTTTCACAAAAGTTATAACAAAACAAGTGCACTTTTACTCAAGAATATAACCGAAGAAAAAAAAAATTGTTCAATTTGCACGTTAGTGGTACTGTGTAAGGACGGCACGGTGGTGCAGTGGTAGTGCTGCTGCCTCGCAGTAAGGAGACCTAGGTGGAGTTTGCATGTTCTCCCCTGTGGTGTTATGGGTCCACAGCTCTCTTAGCAGAGGCCAGTTTTATTAAATAAATAATCATCACGCTTGTGGCTTAACGAGGGGGCGTGGTGGCTGTAGCAGATCTCAGGGCAATCTGCAGTGTGTGCGTTTCTCGCCCAAGTGCACAGGTGAGGGACTGCCCACATCAGTGATTGTTCCTTGGGTTGCTAAGGTGCTGCAGCTGCTATGGCCCCCCTCAATATATAGAAGCGCGAGTCGGCTAGAAGGGAGAGAAAAACAAAAAGACAACAAGTAAAAGGAAGAAAAACGAATGGAAAGAGAAAGACGGAGGTTGCTGGAAGGAAGTGAGGAGAAAGCCGGTGAGAGAGAGAGAGCGGGCGCGCGAAGGCGAATGAATGAGAGAGAGCATGCTCGAGTGCAGCTGGACTGTGGGCCCTAGCGTGGTGTGTAGTTAACACCGAGGGCAGTTGAATGTAGTCGCTCCCGCTGAGCATTTGGAAAAGAGAGGGAGTGACTAGTGAGGATGGTGGCTCGCCGTGGAAGACAGCGGGAGTCGGGAGACTTGGGCGTGTAATCTCCAGCGTGGGAGTCCTGGCCGTTTGGAGAGAAGCTGAGTCATGGTCTGGGATGAGAGTACGAACGAAGCTAGGATCGGACGGCCTCCAGACCTATGTGAATGTATGAAGGTCAGCTGCACAGAGAGCGTCTCGCCTGTTGCAGAGCCCAAACGGGAGAAGCAGGTGAGACGCTAGTGTAAAAGAAGCACCGGGCTTGACATTGATTTTTAGAAGACTGCTTCCTGCATTGTGTTTTAACCTCCTCGTCATTTTAAAGGACTGTTTGTTTTTGTAATTATTTTAAACCTCCACGTTTCTTTGATGGATTACTTATTGAACTTTGGATACTGCACTTTATTTATGTTTGTGATTGTTAATAAAAGCACTTTGCACTTTTTACATCATCCCGTTGCTATGTTGTTGCCTCACTGTCTAGCTCATCTCGGTTATAACTATCGACCGTGTTGGGTTCAAGGGCTCCCGGACAGCAGATGGGAGCATGGAGCAGAACCCGCATCGTCACATCCCCGTGTCTGCATGGTTTTCCTCCAGGTGCTCTGGTTTCCTCCCACAGTCCAAAGCCATGCAGGTTAGGTGCATTGGCGATCCTAAATTGGCCCTAGTGTGTGCTTGGTGTGTGTGTGTCCTGTGGTGGGCTGGCACCCTGCCTGGGTTTGTTCCTGCCTCGTGCCCTGTGTTGGCTGGGACTGGGATATAGCGGGTTGGATAATGGATGGATGGATGGATGGTACTGTGTAAAAATTGAAGCCCAGCTATCAATCAATACAAAGTAGACATGTCTGCTTGGCTGGTGCAGAGTTAAGGATTGCTTCCACATAATCAAGAGGTTGTGTTTCTTGGATATTTGGGCTTCACACATCCTACACCACATCAAAATTATGTTATTACTATAACATATGAAAACATTTTCAGTTTTACCTGTGTGTTCAGGATTTCCTGCCTCACATTTCCTCAGTCATTTTATATTTACACAGATCGTTGTAGACATTGAACACACATGAAATGTATGTATTTCAAATCACAATATTTCATTACCTATATAATTCAAACGCATCGCCAGATAAACACGTCAACACAGACATCATTTGTGAGGATTTCAGCAGGGTGATGCCTTCATCTGACTGAACTGGGGGAGGGAGTTTTATTATGCTTTTTGTGCAGCATTTAAAACTGAATGGTGTGAAGATTGCTAATGGTTACTGGAAATTTAAGCAATTAACTATAGAACATATCTGCTTTAGCAAACTTTAAAGTATGCTGGAACAGGCATGGTGGGCAGTAGTTTCTTTAAGAACAAACAAGGAATATACCACCATTTTAACTGCATTAATAAACAAATGAATAGGTAAGTTCTGTTGCTAAAGTATTATTATTGTGAAATGTGAGGAGTAAGATATGTGCACATTGAAATCAAATTGTCTGATAAACTCTCCACATAAACTAAAAGCAAAGTTTTCTTCATTTTATACATTTTTAATAATAACTAAGTCTGTATTATGTATGCACCCTAGACCTTGTTCAGTATGAAAAAGCAGTTTTTAGAACTAATTTTGCATCCATTAATCTCTATAAAAATGGGAATGTAACAGAATAAATAATCAACAACTAATTAATGAGAAATAAGCAATATTGTTTTTTAAAACAAACCATGAAATTATTCAGTAATGTGAAAAATTTAAATGCGCTTGAAAACTCTTACCAACAGGGCAGTCATGGGAGACAGTTTGTACGCTGAATGAAAGCTCCTTCTCTGGGTTATTCAGTAACTCTTTACGCTTGGCAAAAGCCTTAGCAATCATTTTACTCTTCTTAATCCTTTTAGGCTCGTCATCACTACGACCAATAATTCTAGGACAAACCAAAAAAATAACCTTTAAATACAACAACAACAACATTTATTTATATAGCACATTTTCATACAAACAGTAGCTCAAAGTGCTTTACATAAAAAAGAATAGAAAAATAAAAGACACAATAAGAAAACAAAATAAATCAACATTAATTAACATCGAATAAGAGTAAGGTTCTTTGGCCAGGGGGGACAGAAAAAACAAAAAAACTCCATACGGCTGGAGAAAAAATAAAATCTGTAGGGATTCCAGACCATGAGACCGCCCAGTCCCCTCTGGGCATTCTACCTAACATAAATGAAACAGTCCTCTTTGGATTTAGGGTTCTTACGGAAAGGCTTGATGATGATGGTCATGTAGACTTCTGCCTTTTAATCCATCCATCATTGTTGGATTTAATTAATCTTTAGAGTGAATGCATACTGTAAAATTGTTAAAGAAAATGACTAAAATCAATAACTTAAGTACACATTTTGACTTTGCATTTGATAGATTTTCCTAATGTCTAAGTACTTTAAATACACTTTCATAATAAAAATAATGATTTAAAAAAATTTTAATTCCAATTTGTTAGTAATTTTAAATAAAACTGCATTATAATACAGTGGTTGCCTTTATTTGAAATTTGCATAATTGTACGTTGAGCTGAAATAAATCTGCACTGTAGATATATCATGCATATCACCAACAACTGTATTATGTTTGCTAAGGCATCAGTGGAAAGAATTCTTCAGTGTTGTTTCAAAACAATCTATTGCATTTATTGTGCAGGAGAGAGACCTGCCACACAAAGTCCCCACATGTGAATATGTGGATCTGAGCAAATTATGGCTCAGTTAGTTCAAAAATAGATTTACACATGTTTAGAGAGCCCAATGATGTGACATTTGTGCAAAAATGACATCAGACCTGTACACGACTTTCTAAGTACAAAGCTACTGATGGGACAGCTGTGTATATTACAAATGGTGAATTTGAAAGAGAGGCTTGTGCTAGAATAAAGAATGAAGAGCTAAATACGATCCAACCGGCTATCAAAACAAAAGATAGGCATACAAAACATTTGAAATTCATCTGCCCATCATATAGGTCCCCTGTTATGAATATATCTGTGTCCTGTGGAGTTCAGTTGTCCCTTCTGATTTGGCATGGCACACTAAGGTATAACTGTCATCGATCTCCTTGCATTCATGCATCTTCGCATACTATTTGTCTTTTGATTTAACACCTACTTCATTCAAAATGCTGGCCTGTCCATGAGTAAACACGTAGGAGCAGTTGCCTGCCCGCTGTTTCACCACGCACAGTGATGTGATGAAGTCTGTGTTTTAAGGTTGAAAGTGTATTACGGTCATTTTACCGGGGTGCTCCCTGATTGATGGCAGACAGTAAACGTTGTTTAAATGGTATTAAAAATGCCACTTTGTTAGTTGTTACTTCAGTCGTTTCGGCGTGTGCACTATATGTTCTGTTTCCAATAAAATCTTCAACGGGAGTTCATCAACAAAGAAACATGGAAAATAAGATTTGGTAAAAAAAAAATCTATTACTTGACACCCAAGAACTGTGTTCAAAGACATTTTAAAGACAAATTATTAAAATAAATGTACCAATCCACTTTCACACCATACATGGTGCCTTTCTCTTGAACATTTACTCAGGTAGTTTTTTTCGGGAGGGGCGGGGAAACAATTTCAACACGAAAGGCTTGTTTTTGGAACTCAAATTTAACCTCTGTCATAAGAGTGATTAAAACCGTGTGAAAGAAATAGTTTAAGTTCTATGAAAAAAAAATCCCTTGCCTGTCATGACCACACATTTAAATTGGGGGAGGGTCTCATATTTCATTTTTTCAAATTTGCCTGGGTCAGATGTAAGCAAAATGTTTATTTTTTTTATTTCAAAAGTGGAAAAAAAGTATTACTACTACCTCAGATTCTGTGCAGTTATAGCTTTTTTGTTCTTTTCTTTTTTAAGTTTTTGATGTCCCCGTGTCAGAGGTGACCAAATGTAAAACAGAAAACAATGAATAAATATTACTTGTTTTTAAATACATTTATTTGTGTTGATTTAAAATTTTTCATTACCTGCGGCTTACCAGCTGCTGAAAATGTATGGCACAGCTAAATTTCATGGTTTGAAAATCTGGCCCAAATGAAATTGTAATTGGATAGCCCTGCCCTACACAGTCTTGAAAAAGCACCAGAGGCTTCATATTCATTCTCTGATTGCAATAAGCACATCTACAGATGACTTTTCAAGCATTTTCTAACAGGTGTATACAGTTCATTGTCACAGTTGAAACTTTGCATGCATTCACAATTATGCAAATACAAGTGTGCAATGTGAGAAGAAGCTGCACATTGGCAGTACTAACAGTTATACCACTATTTTAAAGGAATATTCCACCCAAAAATTATATTTTACTTACCACATTTATTTTTTTAGTAGTTGCCGAGAAACAGTTTTAAACTCCTGTTTTCATTCAGAATTGTAAACAACAAGGAAAACATCCAAGGAAAAAAAATCTTTAAGACATAAAGATCCTCCTCTCCCTGTTCAGCATTCCTGTCAATAAGCCTTTTCCTTAAGTCTTTCGAACATTTATGTATGTGCTGATAATTCACAAATTATCTATTTAACAATATTTTAGCAAAAAAAACATTCGTTTTGCATGTTCTGAGCTAGCGACTGGGTAAAAGACATGTAGATTATAGGATACAAATAACATGAGATTTATTTATTTTTTTTCCAGTCTGCTGTTGTACAGAACAGGTGAACTTTGACTTCTTTTATGTGTTAAAACTATTTTCTCTCCATTCTGCATGAAAACATCCAATTAAAGTTTTTTCTTGGCCACCACTACAAAGTACATGGGGTAAGTAGCATACAAAATATCACTTTTGGGTGGAGTACTCCTTTAAACATGCTGTTACTATTAGTTTTTGTATATTTTAGATTATTTTACAGAAAAAGACACATTATTTTAAGAAAAAGCTGATGAATTAGGATTTCTGTTTTTGCTGTGGTATCAAATAGGTATCATGTTATAGTAAAACTTTCACTGGTATTGGTAATGAATACAAAAATTCTAGTACAGCAACATACATTTAGGCTAATGTTTTATTCAAATCAACTTAGAAAATCCTCTCTGTGCCTCATCATTATGTAAACTAGATGAATAAATCTAGTGTTCTTCAACAGAATAGTGAACATAAAAATCCTCAATATAAATAACTTTATAATTAAAAAACTAGAATTAAATAAATATGCAAGAATATTGTAACCAAGGACAGTAAGCATTTTACCTAGTATTTCCTGAGTGGTTAAGCAGTGCAACAAACAGCTCTTAACAGTAAAGCATCTCTGCTAAATCAAATTTTTCTAATATCTTTGTCCTGCAGTTACCATGTCCATCTGTAACAAAAGGCACTAGAAACCCTGCCTCAGTTAAGAGTTATGATTGAAAACAAAGATGTAGTACACAAAAACTTTATTGACTTCCAACATCTCATGATAAATTTGTCCTTTAACATATGCTTATGGTTTTGGCTTGCTCTGATTTTATTGCATTCTCAAGGACACCATATCTTGGCAAGCTGTCCTCTTTCAGCATGCAATATATTGTGTTGAAAATCAGCTACCAAAAATCCCTAACATTGACACTGGGTTTTAGGATCATATTTTTGAATTCTACTGCGCTTTAGAGGCCTATGGGAGCTATAAAGAAATAGTACTGAGTTTTGCAAAGCTGCTGTTCCTGTTCTCTAGAAATTGAGGTTTTCCCAGGTTTACTCTTTTCTCTCAAGTGCAAAATAAAGTACAAGATTGTAAACATACATCTTGCCTTCATCTGAAGGCAGAACCCAGCTACAATATATAAACACAATGTGTTTGTATATTTACATCCTTCTTTTAGGTAGCTAACTATCGTTAGAAGAATGGCTCTTTGTTGCCACACTAGTTGGAATTAATATGCAACTTTGGCAAGCTTATTGTTTTTATAAGATCGACTGCAGCTAACTCTGAAGCTGCTTAATTGCATGATAGAATGCCAACTCATACTGTTGGTGACTCATCCCGAGACTGATGCAACATCAGTGCCATTTCCAACGACCACTTCAAACTCCTTTCAATGGCACTCAGACTTCGCTGGGTGGTCTTTGTTTCTGGTGTGGTCACGTTGCTGGTGACAAAAACACATCAGCAGGAGTCTTTACTGCTTCACTGTCTGGCTGCGCAGCATGAATGTTGAGTGCTGAGTCAACAGATGGCAAAGCAGGGATGTTGAGTGCTACACTGACAGGCAATGCAGCAGGAGTGTTAAACATTGCACTTCTGTCACCATCATGTGTGTACAGGTGATACTCCTTGTGTGGTGTTACAGGTGTACCAGTGTTTCAGCTGTCACCTTCACTGAGCCAATACTGCAAATCTCAACTTTGAGATTCTCCCTCCACAGCTCTATAACACCTCTACAATCTACTTTGACCCTTCCCCATGCAGTCTCATTGCCAGCCCTGCCCAACACTGCTTATTTGGTGTTAGTGGCAATTAGATCCTCGGTTCCACGAGTACGGGGCTTCACTGAAATTTGTTTACTTAGGCCAGTGGAGATGGAGAAGTGGCTGTGTAGCTGCAGAGGTAGCAATCTCACTGCAGTCTTCCTTCATGTAATAATGCTGCAAATTGCATTGCAGATCTCAAATCTCAGCCTTAAAATTTTCCAGCAACTAATTATAAGAGCCCTGCAAGTCCATTTTGGGTCTTTTTGGTATTCTGTGCTTTTCTAAGTCGGACTATAGGTTTTCTCCTTATCCCAATACTGACAATAATGTAACCCTGCACCAGTGTTTACCCAGTGGATTCTTACTCTTCACATTGCTCTTTAATGTAGCTCACTGTCCTTAGAATGACGGCTTGCTGCTACTGGACCAGTTGGAATTCATATGTGACTATGATAGGCTTTCTGCTTTTATAGGCTCTGAAGCTAATGATCTGCACGATGGAGTGCCAGCTCATACTATTTGTGACTCAGCACTAGTTTGATGCATCCCTGTTACAATATATATATTTTTTCCACTGTGAAGGTCAAATAATATATACAGATTTCCTCTTATTTTGACCTTATTTTAAAGGCAATTCTCCATTACCTGCACCAGGTTCGTTTCCATATTAGTATAGTAGCTTTAGTCCACACCCACGTGCTCATAGAGATGCCTGTACCAAACATAGCAAAAAGGTTTATCTTCTCCACCAGGAGGCTGGGCCTGTTCTTGATTGTGCAATCAGGAATTGGCTTCTTAAACTGAACAGCTATAGTGACATTTGCTTCACACCTAAAGAAGAAGAACATTGATATAAATTAATTTAGTAAAACACGAAAAAAGGCAGACTTCACACGGTCAAAAATAGAATGCATTACATTTGATTATTAAACATGTACTGCAGTAAATCATGATCTGACTCTTCATTGAAGTTGGAAGAACAAAAGTAATGCTCATTCTAGTTTATACTGCCCTCCAAAAATATGCATCAGCAGTGCTTACGTGTTTTATTAATATTTATCTATGAGTCAAAGTCATCTAACATTTAACTGTTAATTTAGAGCAAGGCTGGGTTTAAACTTCATGTGCTCCTACAGACACTTCTGCTATGCAAGTGGTGTACTGTTTATACTTGCATGTGTATTTTACGTAAATCTAGAAGATTCCACTAGGTGCTAGTGTGAGATATCATCACAGTGAGAAAATGTTCAGCTTCCCTGTGTTGTGAATCACCTGAAACATCCATTAAATTCTGAGCACACCTTGCCACAACATCTCTGAAAAGCATGGACGTTTAATGATTAAATTTATCAATCCAGAGATGTACCCATTCCAGCATGCATCGGGCACAAGGCAGAAACAATCCCTATATGGGACATCAGCTCATTGCAAAGTTAATACTAGCACACACATACACTAGCGTCATTTTAGCATCACCAAATCCTCTTGCATGTCTTTGTAAGGAAACTGGAGCACACTGTGGAAACCCACCAGGAAAACGTGCAAACTCCAGGCAGGGAACACAAGGGACATGACTCCCCGTGAGACAGCAGCGCTACCGCTCCGCCATCATGCCGTTCCCATATGTGTAATTATTAACAGTATTCATTATTTAAATGAAGTTAACAATTTATTTGTAAAATGTAACATACATACTTTAAAGCATTTAAACATGAAAGTGATATCAAGTATAAATCTAAGGATTCTAAATGTGCAGAGAGCTGGAATATCATATACTTAATGTGTTCTGTGCAGCAATGACTGCTTACCGCTGTTGTCAGTTCAGGAGAAAGCCCCAGAGGCTAAAAGCGGTTAACAACTGGGTCGGTTTTAAGATGACGTTTACGATGGTCTACTTTAACAACAAAATAAACTATGAGATTAAAGCCAAATCCACTATAATCACAAAATAGACCTTTTCACTCTGTCCCTAATTTTTTTTTTCTCTGTGGGTCAAATATGCTGCCATACATTATGATAAAAAAAAGATGGCACAGAAAATGGTAAGTGTGACCATTTAAAATCTATTGCGTCACTACGAAGGGGAATATACGACGCTTGAATATAAAAGCACAGCAAATGCATTTGATTGTCAGCATTTTGCTTCACCACATCGAACAATTCATCAAACATTGAAACACGCACATTGATCCTGTAGGATCTGCAAAGCAGCTTGCTGTCACATGTTGATAGTAAATAAAGACTCTGACGCCACCTTACAACTTGAACACATTACACCCCCCGATTTTTTGCTGGTACTGCAATTTGCGCACATGTCACGTTAATTTCTGAGGACATGCTCAGAGAATGCGTCAAATGAACGCTAGGAACTGAACACATGGCAGCCTTGATGCATGCACGTACACATTCTGAGTGTAAAAAACAGCACTAATGCAAATATGAAGATGAACCAGGAAAAATTAAGTAAAAAATGAAATGTAGTCAATTAGGGCTTTGTGATTTTAGAAAAATATCTTATTGCAATATTTTTGATAAATAGTGAAATTGTTTTCTGTTTCTACATGTATTGAATCAGATGGAAGGATGCAATGGCTACAATTATTTATTTAACTAGTGCTATTAAAGAACTATTATAGTTATTGTCACTACAGGAGCAGCAATAAATATTATCTTAAAGGAATAATTACTGAAACATGAGCCCACAACGTCTTATTGTGCATATGGCCAAGCTGGGTATCAAAAAGATTTTTTGAAAATAAATATGTTCTGCCTGGAAACCCGTAAGAATAATGATTTAAAATGAGGTCATTGATATCAAATTCTTTTGCCATATAATCTGCATAGTGAATTAATAATTGAGGAGAAGCTGCAAAATAAACATAAGTTAACTGAGTAAATGACCAAAATGTTACATTCTATTAATGCACTGACAGGTAGATAGTTGTGAAATTTTATTCCTATGGAATTCCTTATGTTTGAAATCAGTAAAAAAAATAGTTTTCATTATCATATGTTTTTTTCTCATTGAAATAAAGTTGTTTTTCAGTGAAGCTGTACATTAAAAACAAGAAATGAATTCAAAATTAAAAAAAAAGTTAATGCTTATTGATGTGTGTCATTATGTCAGAAAGTCAGTCTGCGCATGAAATTTCTTCTTGTCCCTTTAATATCTATCTGAGCAATTTCGCAATGTGAATAAACTGCATCGACTATGGGATTCCTTGTCAATATTCTGTAGTAAAAAGTTGTGGTATGTGTGTATATATGCCAACTGCATAAACGAAATACATTTCTGAAGACCCACAGTTGCAGGCAGGTAGTGCTTGAACAGGTAAATTGGTGTGGTAGAAGAGGACCAGCCTGAACAGAGTAGTGTCTGCTAGTGATTTAAAAAAAAAGTTGTTGGTGAACTATTGATTCATTATCAATTTATTATTAATTCTATACCATCTAAATTATAAACCTATTAATTTACAGAGCGATTTGAAAACTTCACTCTGAACAGGCAGGATGTTAACATCAAATGAGCCTCACAGAAACTCTGAATGACTAGGACTAATGCAGAATAATGATACTATAAAAAGAAACAAAATATGTTACTTACAAGACATAATCTCTAAAACTTCTTTCCCATTCTGCTTGGTTAAAAAAATCATAAAAATGGCAGCCAAAAGTGATAAAAACAAAGCCAAAGGCAAGAAACCCAAATATACCTAGATTGAAGGAAAAAGAATGAAGTTTATTAAAAATAAATAAAATAAAGGTCATTTGAAAAAAAAATACTGGTTGGAAAGAGTCTTGTCGCAAATAGCCAAAAAGACATACATTTTCTGTAATTGTTTCTTAACCTGGTGATAACATCTGTGTTTTATTTGTCTGAGATGCATTTTATAGAGAACAGATAGATAGATAGATTTATATTAATCCCAAGGGGAAATTCACATAATCCAGCAGCAGTATACTGATACAAAGAAACAATATTAAATTAAATAGTAATAAAAATGAAAAGAATTAAAATAAAATTAATGTTCGCATTTACTCCCCCGGGTGGAATTGAAGAGTCGCATAGTGTGGGGGAGGAACGATCTCCTCAGTCTGTCAGTGGAGCAGGACAGTGACAAAAGTCTGTCACTGAAGCTACTCCTCTGTCTGGAGATGACACTGTTAAGTGGATGCAGTGGATTCTTCATGATTGACAGGAGTTTGCTTAGTGCCCGTCGCTCTGCCACAGATGTTAAACTGTCCAACTTTAATCCTACAATGGAGCCTGCCTTCTTAACAAGTTTGTCCAGGCGTGAGGCGTCTTTCATCTTTATGCTGCCACCCCAGCACACCACCGCGTAGAAGAGGGCACTCGCCACAACCGTCTGGTAGAACATCTGCAGCATCTTACTGCAGATGTTGAAGGATGCCAACCTTCTCAGAAAATATAGTCGGCTCTATCCTTTCTTACACAGAGCATCAGTATTGGCAGTCCAGTCCAATTTGTCATCCAGCTGCACTCCCAGATATTTAAAGGTCTGCACCCTCTGCACACAGTCACCTCTGATGATCACAGGGTCCATGAGGGGCCTAGGCCTCCTAAAATCCACCACCAGCTCCTTGGTCTTGCTGGTGTTAAGGTGTAAGTGGTTTGAGTCGCACCATTTAACAAAGTCTTTGATTAACTTTCTGTACTCCTCCTCCTGCCCACTCCTGATGCAGCCCACAATAGCAGTGTCATCAGCGAACTTTTGCACGTGGCAGGACTCCGAGTCATATTGGAAGTCTGATGTATATAGATTGAACAGGACCGGAGAAAGTACAGTTCCCTGCGGTGCCCCTGTATTGCTGCACACAATGTCAGACCTGCAGTTCCCAAGACGCACATATTGAGGTCTGTCTGTAAGATAGTCCACAATCCATGCCACAAGGTGTGAATCTGCTCCCATCTCTGTCAGCTTATCCCTAAGGAGCAGAGGTTGGATGGTGTTGAAGGCGCTAGAGAAGTCCAAAAACATAATTCTTACAGCACCACTGCCTCTGTCCAGGTGGGAGAGGGATCGATGAAGCATATAGATGATGGCATCCTCCGCTCCCACCTTCTCCTGGTATGGTATGGTATATACCACTCTAAAGTTTGTTGTACCCAACATTAAGCTATATTAAAAATATATACATCTCAAAAGTCAAAATCAAAAGTTAAAGACAGACTATGAACTGGTTGTGTGTTTGTTAGTTTCTAGAAATGAGTATTCTCAGCTTTATATATATTGGAAGGACAGGGCCTTCATATATTTACACATTTTAAAGTACACAGATATGATTTTAACATTAATAAGGAAATTAATAATAATAATAATAAGAAGAATAATGAATTTTATTTCAAGGTGCCCTTCTCAACACCCAAGGACACAGTATAAACAATAAAATCATAAAATCAACAATAAGCAAACATGCATATAAACATTCACATATACATATATCTATGGAACTGAAAATAAACAAAGCAAATAAGAATGTAGCCTAAGGTCATATAGTGTAAGCTAATCTAAATAGGTGAGTTTAAGACAGGATTTGAAAATGGGTAGGAAATCTATGTCCCAAATGTTTTGTGGTAGTGAGTTCTAGAGCAAAGGAGCAGTACAACTAAATCCCCTGGAACCCATGATGATCAAGCATGCAGGGGGGTGAAGAGAAGACCAGATGTGGAGGACCCCAGATGTGGAGAACCTAAGAGTAGAGTTGGGGGTATAAACATGCATGAGGTTAGAGAGGCATAATGGAGCAGGGTTATGGAGTGCATTGAAGGTAATTAAAAAATTTTTAAAAATCAATGTGAAATTTTACAAGAAGCCAAATAAGTTGTTTAAGAGATGGGGTAATGTGTTGTATGGATGAGGTCTGAGTTATAATACAGGCAGCTGAGTTCTGACCAAGCTGGAGTTTATGGAAAAGCTTATGCAGGATACCAAAGAGAAGAAAATTATAATAATGCAGGGACTGACCAATGCGTGAGTGAGAATAGCAGTGCTATTTAGTGTGAGGGAAGGTTGCAAGTGTGCAATGCAATGGAGATGAAATAAAAAGACGACCGTATATCATTACTGATATGGGATTCAAAAGACACTATCAAAGTATTATCAAAAATAACCCCCAAACTCTTAACCTCAGGGGAAGACTGAGATATCATCAATGTTAAGTAGGAAATTATTAGATTTTGATAAAGTAGACTTTGAGCCAATAAGGAGAACCTCTGTCTTATGCCTATTAAGTTGGAGGAAACTGAAAGAAAACCAAGACTTTATTTCAAGTAGACTATCATTGATGCAGGAAGGACAGAGTTGGGCTTTGTAGATACACAAAGCTGAGTATTGTCTGCATTTTAATAAAATTCAGAATCAAATCACAATACATAATAAATAAAAATATCAAAAATATTGAATCATGGCCATGATAACATTATATTCTGGTGTCCCTAGAAATTCCCTTCCCACTAAATGTTTAGTTGTACTGTATACAATACTTCTCTTTATTTAGAAATCATTTCTCTCTCTCTCTAACTTTGTGTAATTTCCCTATACTTGAAATAGGTTTACCAGCAAATTGCAATCAAGTATTATTTTAAAAACTCTGAAAAAATAATTTAGTGGGTGTTTATTTGAAAACTGAAAGCAAATTTAAAATACTAGTTTACTCTGTGTCTAATGTCTTCAAACTACCTTACCGTTAAGGTTATTTTGTTTATATAAGGTTATACTGTTTATACTGTATAAGCACTTTATATCTTTTGCATTTTCAGGCTTTAATTTTTCTTACTCCAGTTTCTTGTTGTTTTATTTGAAAGAGGAGTAACATATGCATTTTTTCACCAAAATGTAATATTTAATTGGCTGTTATTGTCTCTTTCATCCAAAAGCGGAGGGTTAAATCTAATAGTTTATTTTGAGAACAGTTTTACCTCATTAAATATGCATGAATGCAAACCAATGCTCAAAATGCTCTCTTATGATGTAAGATATGGTCCAAGGAGGAGTCCAGTGGGGTTGTCTGCTCAGCACTCTTTCTGATGGCCCCAGGTATCCTTGTCAAGATGCTGGTCCACTTTTACAAACAATCCTGTGTGAGCCTCAAAATAGCCTCCTGATGCAACCAGCTACAGCAGGGTGAGGAATTTATAATTTTGCACCTGTCCTTTGATTATACCCACATGCCTTAAATAATAATTCAGTGGACTCTTTAGATTGCGCGTCCCTGGGAAGGTTAAGTTCATAAATTATTGTATAATAATGTGTATTATCTGCTTTGCACATACTGAAACCAATGTGTTTTTCATTTGTTAATAAAATGTACATCAAGAATCATATTAGCACTATAAGGATTACTAGCAGCCTTACCTAGTCGGACCATTGTTTCTGTAATTTTGCTAGCAGCCTTTTCACTTAAAAGACCAGGATGGTTACTTTTAATGGAGAAGAGTGTCATAACACCTTAAAAGATGCAAAAAAAATAATAATAATTAGACATGGTTGAATTCCATTGAACAATCTGTAGGTATTCATATCTTTTATGAATAAAATATTATAGTAATATGTAATCAAAATATTGTAGTAATAAGGAATCAAAAGAGGCAAAGCAGAGGATAGCCATTTAGTTTTGAACAGTGTCACTAACCTCATCTACATGTACACCCCTGAAAATGTCCCAGTTAACAATCTTAAGAATTTAATGGGATCTGAATATTCATGGATGCCTGGAAAACCTGGCAAATAGCACAAATGAATAATACACTATAACAGAGTCCTGTTCATAAACTATAGTTCAGCCTTTAAAATCAACATGGTCCTAGACTTGAAACTTAGTGTTAACCTCTGCAAGTGGATTTTGGACTTCCTAACTGACTAAGAATGCAATGCATGGACTGGCAACATCACTTCCTTCAAACAATCCTCAACACAGGCACTACAAAAAGGATAGTGTTCTTATTGCACTGTTCTTTGTCGACCTATTTTAGTGTGGCCAAATCAGCTTAATTTCTATCATTACACTTTCTGATGACAGTACTACAGCAGAAAAGAAAAATGTTTGCCTTCTAACACAATGGTACAATGATAACAATTTCAGCCTTAACGTCAGTAAAATCAAAGATCAGGGTCTCGTAATAAGCACAAACAAATCAGAGTATGATAAGAATCTGCATTTTTTGCCAGATCACACCACAAAGGTGTATTGTGTTTTCATAAGTATATGGCTCCAGAAAGCGTTTTTAAAGTCTCTGTTTCCTGGGGCAGAAAATGTCGGTGTAGTGTGGACAAAAGGCGAAAACAGATGCTATTTTCTGGCATTTTAAAGAAAAACATTTTAAAATATCTGAAATGGAGGAGAAACACATTTTAAGTTGAGTCAATTAATTTGATATATCTAAAAATATACTTTAGAGAACTCAAAAATGAGTAAATGTGGAGGTATTAATGACACAAGCGATTTGAACAAACTTTATAGTACACGAGATGTTAAGACATGGCAAAAACTTGGATTTTAAATAAAAAGAGACAATTCAGTGTATCTTTTCCCTTAATTTGAAATTCAAATTTAATATAAATGACCGATTATAACTTTGGCCTCCCAATCTGCATAAATGCTCATGTATTGGTAAATGCAATCTTCACACTTTAGTTCTGATTAGACATGTTAACAACTGACTTTTAAATAATTAATTTTTAATTAACCCTACACTTGCACATCTTTCAACCAACTGTACCCTTTAACTGTAATTTTATTATAATATAGTATATAAGATTAATGAAATTTTAAGCACGCTTAATATTAGAAAGCTAAGATTGTAATGACATTGAAAAGAAACATTTTTCCATTTTTTATTTTGAATGTGTAATAGATTTTTCCTATATTTTCTATGATTTGTTTTCCACAGTTTTCACTTAGGTTTTTATTAATATTATTGCACTGTGGATTTTTTTTTACTATGTGTTTGACTTATGCTGTATCCTACCTAGCTGCTCAACTTTCCAAAACAAATACTATAAATATACTGCAAAACCAAATGTACATTGAAGAAAGAAAGAAAGAAATAAAGAAAGAAAGGCAAGCAATTATTTACTTTTAAACTTGGACCTGTCCCTTATGGTTCTATTTGTTATTAATTGAAATGATCTGTTTTAATATTTCACACCAATGTCAAGGAACAAAACAAACCAAAACAAAACAAAACCTTACCTCGTATGAGAAAGTAGCCCCCAACCATCAACACAAGACCAATTGGTGCCAAAACAAAGCCTGCTCTATAGCGGTAGTTCTTATATCCAACAAAGCAGATTCCACTAACAGAATCTCCATCAACCTAAAATTCAGTCAAATAAAAAAAAATAAATAAATAAAAATTTGCTAACAAGTAATTAAGCCAACATGAGATAAAGTACCTACTGTGGTTAACATGCATCTTTGTAAAGTTTTAATGAATGTTAATTAATTTTTAATGTGTGCAGTGATGTCAATTGGGATAGTGCAAATATCACTTATCATGGATTAATGTAGCGTCTTTGTTAGCATTTGTGACAGTGATAGAGTAGCAATAGCCTGCAATGACCTGAATGATCAGGTACTCATATTTTAAAGGTACTAAAATAGAAAAATGGAATGAAAATTAAAGGATTAAATATTAATGGAGGAAAAGTCAAAGTGACAGGTGGAGGGAAAGGTGCATATTTTAACCTATTTTTCTTGTCAGACAATGTTCACTTTGTTTATTTATGGTGAAAGCTAATAATGATGTATATTTGTTAATTTTTCATTGTAAATAAGTGCAACCTTCTGACCATTATTTGTATACTCTTTAATTTACAGAGAATTTTGTATAAACATGTAAAACTACAGTAAAAGGCAATATGTTTAGGTTTGTTATTTTGGTACACTTTACTTAAAGACAATTATCCTATAAAAACAAAGCAGAAAAAGAAAATATACATTCATATTCTTTGAACTAAACAACAAATGGTATCTGGCTGAAGTATTGGGAAATACTGTGTAATTGGACAAATATTCACCTTATGAAAAGTTCATCTAATAGGCAAAGACTAACCCAAACTAGGAACTAAGTTCCTTGTGGAAGGAACTTCAGAAACCTTAAAGAGGCATAAAATGAAAAAAAAATATTGTTAAATGCTGAACAGCACTTTACGTAGGTGTTTATGCATACACTCAAATGGAGACATCTACTTTGGGTATACATGTTCCGCCATGACCATGCCTTTTAAATACAGTAGAAGACAAACTGTGAACAAATATTCTATAAGCAACATTCATATGTACATAGATTTCATCAAACTGATGTCTCAAAAAAAAACCAAAGCCTATTGTTCATATCATAATGTTCAAAAATTAACAATTCATGAAACTATTAGAATGTTGCTAAATACCCTTGTTACTATAATGAGTTTAACAACTGAGTACTACATGTTTCATTTTCAATATTTAATATTATAATCCCTGAAGCCTATAAAAAAAAAAAAACACTCATAATCCTGAGCCAATTTAGATTCCTAAACATCTCTCCATTAGTGTCTTTTATTTTGTAAATGTGTCGATCAGCACAAGCAGCAAGCAGCCTTCCATCCCATCCCCCCACCACTGCAGATCAACTCTGGCAAAAATTTCTCCCAGCTCAAGGCTCTTTATCTGGGAGTGAGGTGCCCAGAATTGTATAGGGTAAATAATATATTGTTATTTGGAACACATGCCTTTCATGTGTCTTCCGTGTCTACAACGATCTATGTAAATGTAGGATGATAGGAAATGCGAGGCAAGAAATGCTGAACACCTACTGTACCAAAAACATAAACTTTTTTCATGTTATAGTACCAATGACAAAATTTTGACATGAAGTGTATAATGTGTGAAGACTGAAGTCCAAATATCAAATAAACACTTTCACAAAAGGTACATGTGTAACAAAACAAGTGCACTTTTATTCAAGAATATAACTGAAGAAAAAGAAATTGGGTTAGGGTATGACAATGACCCGAAAACGTGGGTGGTGCAGAGGAAAGAACTTCTGACTCATAATCAAAAGGTTGCCGCTTTGATTCTGGGTGCTTCCTATCAAACATATATTTGATTTGAGTCTGTAACAGCTGGTGTAAATTTATGGTACTTGTAAAGGTTAGCGTTTTTTTTTTTTTTAATTCATCTTTATTCTCTCAATCACAGTCACGCTCACCCCAATCTGACACTACTCTTTTCAAATAAAGATGTGCTATAACAGAGGTAAACTCGGATGAGGATGAGGGTTCTACATTGGAGAAAGAACAGAAGCCCTCCCCGCAAGAACCGTCCACTCCCACATAAGAACAACGCAGCTGCACCAGACATAAAGGCAAAAGATGGCACCGTTTGGATGCAGCAAGATATCGGGTATAATGCTACCTGTGAATCTGACATACTCATGTCCTTCAATGAAACAGAAGTGCAATCCGACCCCGCCAAAATATCGTGCAATGTTCTGTTTGTGATGGTCTTTATATGCAAAACATTTATATGTTACTTATATAAAAGCCGCACTGAATGTTGTTTACCTATATTTATTTACTTATCTTACTACAGTGTAAAGTCACAAGTAGACTGCAGAGCTTCCTTTGTTTGATCGACACGGGCATGCTGACAAAGTATATGTGCAATGCCACTCCTTATTTAGGAAAGGATCCCAGGCATCCCATGGGAGAAAGACTTTCTGAAACTAAGGTCATAAAGCTTATGACACCGTTTCTGGACAAAAGCAGAACTGTAACAACAGTTGTGTGACATGCAACAGGAGCCTCCACCTGCACCTAAGGTCATTCTCGTACTGAAATAGCACTACACACATCTTTGTCAGCATGTCCGTATCAATCACGATACCTTGGCAAGCTCAGCATGCCCTGCTGTTTTGTTGAAGGAGATGCGTGTGTCAGATTCACTGGCAGGATGATGCCCAACCTCATCTTTCGCCTTTACACCTGGTGCAGCTGCATTGTTCATATGTGGGAGTGGACATTTCTTGCAGGGAGGGCTTCTGTTCTCTTTCCCTGAAGTAGAACCCTCATCCTCATCTCAGTTCACCTCTGTTATAGCACATCTTTATTTGAAAAAAGAAGTGGCAGAGAGACTAAAACTAAATAAAAAAAAGCTAACCTTTACGAGTACCATAAATTTACACCAGCTGTTACAGACTCAAATCAAATGTACTGTATGTTTTCATTCTGTAATAGTAACAATAAGAACAGCTCATTACTCAAAACGGTAATTCTAGAATCAAACCAGCGACTTTTTGATTATGAGTCAGCAGTTCTTAACGCTGCACCACCCAAGCAGTCATGTCAGTGTCATACCCTAACTCAATCAACACATTTACAAAACAAAAGACGCTAATGTAGAGGTGCGAAGGAATTTACAGTGACCCAGAATTATAAGTTTTTTCGTAGGCTTCAGGGATTCTAGTGTTAACTGGCTCTGACTAAATGATACTATTTACGATATAAAATGGAAGCAGAGTTCATACCTGAGCTATTGCTAGTATTGCCACTGTAAGCACAAATGGGATGGACCATGTCACAAGATGGAAGTAAGATGTTTTTCCAGACAGGGGTTGGTAAGTTGTACCAAGAGCTTTGAAAAAGGTATGCCATGCATAGGTCAACATGACAAACCAGATGACCCCAGACATTAATGAGTAGTACACAATTACAAAGATAATTACACAGGAAAGGGTTTCAGTAGACCTAAAAAAATAAATAAATACAGTTAAAATTGTTTAAATACAGCAGAACAAACTTTCAGTCAATATGGTAAAAAATAAATTTATTACTTGGAGTCATCTAATGTTCTTGTCAGTCAGTAACAGCATTATATATGTTGACAATTCTAGGTGCTTTTAATAAGCAACCTATGGATTGTATTAATGCTGAGTTTACAGAAAGAACAGGTAACATTAAGCCTAAAGTGGCTTTGTGCATGACATAAATATGGCAGGAATGTCAGCCTTGCTTTAATGTTCATGCATGAGAGTGGTCCATGTGTATTGAGAATAGACCATCACAGATAAAAA
Source organism: Polypterus senegalus (assembly GCF_016835505.1). Taxonomy (NCBI): domain Eukaryota; kingdom Metazoa; phylum Chordata; class Cladistia; order Polypteriformes; family Polypteridae; genus Polypterus; species Polypterus senegalus. The sequence goes on from NC_053161.1 coordinate 40,670,628, forward strand.
AAACATAAAAAGGCTGTGGTTTTCCTATGGCTGCAAACAAGCAATTCATTAAATTAATGCCAACTCCCTTCTGAAAAGTAATACAAAGGCAACAATCAGTCAGAGCAGCCAACCTGCTGTTTAAATATATGTGTATGCCTCTGGAATGCAGAATGAAGCAGGAATACACACACACACAAAAAAAAAATGAAAATAGATAAATACACAGTTTAACTGATAAACATAAAATTGGCTGGTATTAAATAAAAACATGAAGGCAAACTGAAATATGCTTATGTTTTTTCACAGTATTTTACATTAAAGTCTTGAAACACGATACTAAACCAAACCTACACCCTTGACATACAGACTGGACCCTAACTTGGGCACAAAAGCGTAGTTATGTTTAGTGGCTTACGTTAAACTGGGTTTCCCAGATAAATAAAGCTTGCCCCAAGTTGAACTGCATTACATGTATAATTTCTGCTTTGAAAAGGGTTTTACCAGGGTCTTTCCTTCAATGGACAAAAAATATAATTTTATTTCTTATGGTTATTATTTTAAAATACTGTCTTGCAATACCCAGAAACCGTCAAAACCATTTTATTTATTTAAATTCATATCAACTCTCCAATTCTAACACAAATACCAAGTACCATTTCCAATGCAAGTAGTTCATGAGAATATTATTACATACTGAATACGAACAGCATCATCAGCACAGTAAAACCTTGATTATCTGTCACTCAAATAACCATCAGTCTCCATTAACCATTAGGGCAAAAAAAACAATACTGCACACACCAGTGTCTACATATTACTACGCTGCGAGCTCTGTACATTAGAACAACTCTGCCTTGTCCTTGCATCTAGTGTTTTCCCACGTTTCATGTCACTTTCAAATCATAGTGTCAGTTATGTACCTTCAGTTTTAATAGCATTTTGCAGCTTTTCTCTTTTGTTATAATTAAAATGCTATGCATTGTTGTTGGCCAATGAACGTATGAGTGTGGTGTTGGAATTGTCACAAAAATTTTAAATTATTAAATGTTTATCAAACGGCAAAAATGCTTCAAGCATTGCTTCAACTTACAGAGTAGGAAGAACAACTGTGAATGATATAAAGCATGATGCAGACAAAATTGAAAAATGTGGAAAATGGAAACCATTGACTGTAATGTTATTCTGTATTAATGTCAATGTTCTTCTTTATTGCAATTTTCTTTTAAAATTCTGTTATATTATGTTTTGTTAATATATTGTGATGTGCAGGCAGCTTGTTATGCACTGTGGTTGAGCAGAAAGGGCAGAATGAATGGTGTAAGTGATGGGACTGGGTGAAGGGTTTCTGCTCTGTGAGTGGTGGACATGAGTGACAAGAAAGTTTAGAAGAAAAAGCAAGGTTCAACTGAAGGAGGTTTTAAGTACGGAGTCAGGAGACAATAAGCAGGAGTGTTTGCGGTATAGAGATAGACAGAATGGGAGTGGCAGGAGATAAACCGATTGGTAGGGAAAGCTTTCTTTTATTGTTTTGGAGATGTGCTTCATAACACAGATAACGGAGTATAAAACAGGGCACCGTTTGTTACGGAATAAAGACTCCAAGTAAAACGTAGAAAATTCTAGTACCTCTGAGTTGTCTTTCCTTATCAAGCTGGTCATTACAGTATTATATGAATTAATTTTGTTAATACTATATTATATTTTGTTAATAAGAGTTTTTTTGTAAATAATTATGACTACTTGCTAAAATAATCAACTGTATATCATTTTTAAAGTTAGCTGTTCTGTTATCCATCTTTTTTCTTATCCGTCACGGCCTTGCTCCCGACCCCTGATGGATAATCGAAGTTTTACTGCACATGCATTACATACAAAATTTATTATATATATATAATTTATTATTAATTTATTTCCAAATGCAGAACTACTTAAAAATAAATTGGTACATATTATATAGTTTGAAATACAAATGTGTTTGAAAATGTTTAAGTCTTTATTTGGTTTCCTAGAGGTAGCTGGCCATTTCTTTTTTTTTTTTTTAACAAAATCAGACTATACTGGATTTGCAAAACTCAATATAATTAGCAGGTATCTTTCCTGATTAATACTTTATACTGTATAGTAGAGTCCAAAGAGTGATATAGTGTATGTGAAACAGTGTGCATGTACAGGATTCTTCTAATACCATTCATGCTTTAGGAATACTAAAAACATTTAAATTGTCTTTAGTACAACACTAAAATTTTCACAGTGGGATAATAAATTAAGGACAAAGACAAATTTTGGATCCACAGTGCTGGCTATTTTATCATTAGGTTTTTGGGTGATCACAGAGTCACCTGATGATATAAAAAACAAGATGTCAGTTCCCTACTGTACTGATTAACTTGTGTGCCAAAAGAATTCAGCATTGTAAGCACAGTAATTCAATAGCAATTTATACAGGCAACAGATGGTATTCACCCAGAGTGATGCTTTCCTCCCAGTAATGTCCTTATGACAACCTTTATTTTTCTGTTACTCATCTTTGTGCCTGTTCTACCTGTGGGTGAATCAGCCATCCAAAGATACACAGTATTAACAATTATTTTTAAATGAGACGTTTAAAACTTACGTTGGTTCTCCTAGTCTCATTGTCCCATCTGCTTTACATACAATTTCATTCCGGGCTCCATCCATGAACTGGGCCAGCCAGCCAATGCTCCCAATGAAGAAACAGGCATTAACATAAAATACAATAACAGCAGGATAACGGTTTGAATTCTTCCAGTCAACTAGAAATGTGGCCTAAACAAAAATGAAGATAAAAAAAAAATAGCATTATACCAAAGACATAACAAAGACATAACAGCAAATACTATTTACTTTTCACTTATCATGTCCCCTTTTTTTTAGATTATTTTAAATTTGCTTCCAGTTTTATATAACTTATAGCTAAAACAATTACATAAATACAATTTTTTTTTATTTAATTCTCACTTGTTATCATAAACTCCAATATACAGTACTTGCTTTTTCCACAGAGGACTTTCTGAAAATGTAAACGAATATTGGCTTGTGAACATCCTATAAAATTAGCAATATACTGTACAGTGACAGACAATTTTTAAAACTGAAAATCTGCCTCTATTATTAATTTAATATTCCAGACATAAGGCAAACATATCAGGAAAGAAATATGAACCACAACACTCTCAGTTGACCAAGACTGTGCTAGGCCAGAAACTTTCGGAGTGGGCTGCTACTGTTGTATTTAATGGTAATGGGTCACAGACAGTTTGCGAAGTGGGTCGCTGTGGGTTGATTAAGCAATTAACATTGCTCTGACAATTGACCTTGATTATCCCAAACCCCCTCTGACAATCACCCATTCACAATTCTTTGAAAATCAACAACCATTCTTCAAGTGGAACCATTCTCCACTTCTCCCAGGCATTCTTCAAGGGGAATCATCTGGAGACCCGAGGATGGGTTGTGACAAAAAAAGTTAAGAAACCCTGCTCTACACACATCTAACTAACAACAGAAAATTCCAGATCATTTCCACTATAAAAATATAAAAACATATCTACACAGCCTTGCAGTTTAAATCCCTAGATTGCAAATTACTTACTTTAATTTACAAAAACAGGATTGTTTTCTGAGAGTGGTCTGGTTCCAATCTGCTATGTTTTTAGGTTGTCTTGCCAATATTCTCAAACTGTTTGAACTTACCAATGTAAAAAAGGTACAAAATATGGTTATAGATCCAAAGATGGCAATGTATGTATGCATATCCTGATGTTCATCCATAGTGAACAAAGGGTTCTGACACTGAATACCACAGCCTTCGACATCCTCATACCAGCTGCTAGGATTATCAGTCCTCACGAGGGGAGCCTCACAATGGCCAGAGCTGTTAAATTTAATATTCTGTACTTCTGTCTGTAAAAAAAAAAAGATCAAATGAAAAATATATTTTATATTTAATACTTTTTAGCATTAATTGGAATCAGTTGCTGCACATGAGTACCATGTATGTGTGAGGACAAAACAGACCTTGGCAATGGATACTTACTCTTGAGATGTAAAACATGACTGGAGGCAGTACAAAACACAGAAATGTATAAACTACTAGGTACAGTGCAACTATGTACAGCACTGGATCTGGAACTAGTCTTCATGACCAAGGGTTATCTCTCCACAAACTCGAGGTGTCCCAAGGGAAAGGTCCTGAACAGATGTGGATATATTTACAAACCCCTGGCTGTGTTTCTTACAGATGGAATTTACACTGTTGGACAAGAGGATGGCCTCAATGCAAGCTGTGTTACAAGAGAGAAACCCTTGCTTTAATTTGTGCATATACACTTATAAAGGGATTCAAAGTATGTTGCCAATGGATTTGGTTTTTGAAAGAGTATTACTTGATGTATTTATAGTGCTAAAAGGCTTCAATGCCAAAACTGGAAAATGATGATAATTCTTGGAGGTGCATGATTAAGAGGAATGGTTTCAACGGTCTGAATCCAATTTGAATCTCGTTATTTAATCTTTGTGCATTTGCCCATACTTAAAATCATGTTTGAATATAAAGCTACTCAAGAACTTTCTTTTTTACCACAACCTTGTTCCAAAGATTAATGATGAACTTTGTTTGTGTTAATTGATCTGTGTCTTTTGTTGTTTGAGGCACAACAGCATAGTGGTTATCACTGCTGCCTCACAGCTCCGATCACATTTTTGGCCACAATAATTGGTCCAGCATAGTTGGCAGATGCTGCCGTAGCCCTCTGGGATAATTAAAAAACCATTGCGTCATTATAATTCGATCAAAACTAGTTCTTCCCTTCCCACTGAACTTCATGCATTTTGCAGAGTTTTGCAAACTTCCCAAACATTTCTGTGATTTCTTCAAATACACAGCAAAGCAAACTCTGCAGGGCTTGCTCATCACTAGCAATGACGTGTAACATCCTATTGTGATGTGATGGCAACAATCAAAAAAAAAATATGTATTGGCAGAGCCCACAATAAAAAAAAAAGTGTTATGAAAATAACAAAATGTTAAAAAAAATAACATATACAAAATAATAAAAAGAATTTCAACAAAGTTCGAAACTCAAATTCATAGAACTTAGGATCTTGTTAATGAATGAGGAAAAAGTGATCCGGAGATCTTTAAATTGCTAGCAAAAAGAGACTGTAGGAACATGCTGCCAAAATGAGATACATGTGTTGGGTTACTGTAAACACTCTCTGTGAGGAGATGAAAAATAAAGGAGGACATCACAGTACAACAGCTGCCTCTGTTATTCAAATAAGGCCAGTTGACTCCTCCCTTGTGGAATACTAGTGATGTTCAATGAGGTGAGCCCCCGGCAAACCGAAGAGAAGCTTAGAGAGATTATATTTCTTGCCTTATTTTCCAAAGTGAGTGCATCTTGTTTTGTTCTACTCAGCAGACAAGCAGATGGAAATTAAGATTTCTATAAAAGTGATTCTTTTGTGCCAAATTGTGAAAAGCTTTGCAAATTGTCTTGCAAAAGTGCTAAATTAAACAAAAATCAAATAATTTATAGTTAATTGACTGATGTATTTCCAGTACTATTAATTAGGTTACAGTAATAAAAACCTTTAATGTTTAATGCAGAAAGAGAAAAGAAACTCACATGACATCCAACTGGAAAATTGGAAGATGAACACTTCAGAAAGTCTGGCCATCCTCTCTCTCGTTCCACAATAGCACATGGACGTCTTGTTATTTGGCATAAGCTCTTGCTGGGGAGTTCTACCTTTCCATTCTCACATTTGGGCATATAGACTGAGCAGAGCAGGGGCTGAATGACATCCCAGCAGCGAGGCGCATTTCTCAAACCTGGAAAGGATAACAATTCAATGTTATGAATGATGCAGCTATCCAGTAAAAAAATCTCACTGTTACAGACTAAGAATGCCATTATTTTAAAGTACTGTAACCTGTAGTAATTTATAAATGGAAAAATGATGAACTCCCTACTACATACATAGAACTTTTAAAAGTTGATTGCATTTCGTTATTACTTTCACCAGAATAATATAACTATTTTATTTTGAGTGACATATATAACTTTATAATCTAAAGTGAAACAGTGTAGAAACTCAATGAAGTATAAGATGAGTGACTAAGTGACTGTGTTCTCATCAAAACTTCATGTATGTGTGTATTTTTCCAAAAATACACAGCAGGTAAGAACATTTTAACTTTATTTTTAGGTAGTGTTGATACAAAGCTGAAAGCATTTGAGTGGTAGAATAAGTTAAATTATTAAATAGAAATTAACATACTACTACTATGATTATTTAGGGCTAATGCTATTTTGTTATAAGTATTTGGTGCTGTTTGTTTAATACTTAAAGGAATACTCTACCCCAAAAATGATTTTTTTCTATGTTACTTATCCCATGTACTTTGAATGTATGTCAACAGGAAACTCAAAGGCTCACAGGAGGTATTTTCTGAACTGAAGATAGGACTTTTGACCAAAGAATGATGGGGAGAGGCAAGTCGCTAAGTTTATTCCATATACACACACATATTACATGAAATATTACTAAATCTTATCTTTTAAATTATATCAGTAATATCATAAATTATACTACTACCTCTAACGTCTCTTATAAAACTTTCAATTACTATCTGTTGTAATATATTGTATACTCTTACAGTGTATGAGCTTCCAGGAGTCTTGCTATCTCTTAATGCAGAAAAAGTATTTGAGAGGTAAATAGGGATATACTTTATGTTTACTGTGTTTTGCATATCAGGATTTGAATCTGACCTATGTGCATGGACTAAATTATGTTCCAGACTCACAAGCTTCTATTGTATGAACAACATAGATTAATTTATATTGGCTTTGGCTATCCACCTCACCAAAAGGCTAGAGCGGAAGGGGGTTGTAAGGAAAGGACTTGGAACAAAAAGTAACCCATTATGTCAAGTTGTCCATTGAGTCACAAATTACTGTTGTTAATGGGTCGCTGAATGGAATGCAAACTGGGCCATGCTGGGTCGTCGCAGGATTGATCAAGCAATTGACAGTGCTCTGACAACCAGCCTCGATTAGGTGCAATGATCAAAAACGATTCTCTAAGAGACAAAGGCTTTGACACTAAAAAGGGAACAAAAAAAAAAGTTTAAGAAACCCTGTTTAATGTTGATGATATGTTCCTCTGTATACTCCTCTGTATAATATTATTTGAAGTAATAGGTCAAGAAAAACCTATTGCTGTATCTTTCATCACACTTATCACTTGTCATCTTACTTATTCAGTTAGGAGAACCCTATTTCTCCTCCACTCTGGAAGTGTTTACTTTAATGTTGTATTAAAATTGATAAGATGGGCCCTGTTAAGCTTTTTGAAACAATAGATAGTGATGTTCCGATTATTCATCCACCTATATCAACCTATTTTCATTACAAAGGAGTCTCTTGGTGGTCAGTACTTTGGCTGATCAGTAAAAAACATACTCAGTAAAAATATTTTTCAGTATCAGCTTTTTTAAGCTTGACAGTAATTTAGTTGTTATATATACACAAATGTATAGATTTATGTATGATATGTATTTTTTACATAAATAGAAAAAACTACTTTTATTAAATTAAACATTGTTTCAGATAAGTAAATAAAAGAAGCAATTAAACAATATGGCAACGTGTAATTATGATAAATTTATTTTTTGTGCCATATTTACTGTATTATGGATAAATGTTTTCTTTACATATTTAATTAGTTAAAAAAAATCAAATAGGACTTTGTGAGCAAAATTTATTGGTACTGAATTAACAAGAAAAGTAACAAACAACTATTTAAGATCAAGGAGTATTCACCTTTTTTTTTTTTGCAATGAATGATATTGGACAGTATAGACTTCATACTGTGATGACCACAATAGCTCAAGGAACATCTGTTTTCCAAACGCAAAATAAACATTATTAGAATGTGTTTGCCATGAGCCATTGCCACACTGCGTGTGGCCCTTAAAAGGAAATCAAAAAATGATGGTCCATTGCTATTACAATTAAACTGGCTGTTTGCATTATGTAAAACGAGAACCTCTGTTCTGTAGTGCTGGCACAAAATAGCTGCACATTATGGTAAGGCAAAACACAACACATTATTAGTCACTTATCCTCTTCCAAAGCAGGGCACCAAAAAGCCTTTCACTTCCACACTGATGCACAATTCTCACAGAAGCTTTCGTGTCAAAGTAGCCAAGAAAAAGAATCAGTACATTGTATGTGCTATTTTTGTATAATCAATATTTTTACTTTAATTTTACTTTCTTATTTTTGCTCACAGTGTATGTGTAAATCATGACATGCTTATGACTTATACCCTGCTGAACGCACATGAGAATATGGTCGTTCACAAAAACCTGGAATCTTTGTACACACAAAGTGACTTAACACTAGAATTACCAAAAAAACTTGTAGATCCGTCCCACCTTAAACACTTCTCACTTCTCTGTCAGCGTCTTTTGTCCTTTAAATGTGTTGATAAGCAGCAAACAACAAGCAGTCTGCTATCACATCCCCCACCCCGCACAGTTTTCTCAGCTCAAGTCTGTTTACCTGCGTGTCAGTTGCTTAGAGTGAGAAGTCAAGCAAAATGACACATTTTATAAATACTACATCGTTAGCTGGAACACTTGCGTTTCATGTGTGTTCCGTGTCTACAACGATCTATGCACAGTAAACATATTGTTAAAACAGAAACGTTTTTAATATTTTAGTAATAATGGACAAAATGTAGACATGAAGTGTATAATATGTGAAGCCTGAATTCCAAATATCAAAGAAACACTTTCACAAAAGATACAAGTATAACAGAACAAATGCACTTTTTTCCAAGACTATAACCAAAGAAAAAGAAATCAAGTTAGTGTTGCATGTTGTCCTGACGTCTCGGGTAGTATACTGGTTGGAGCTGCGGACTCCAATTCAGAAGGTTCTGGGTTCGAGTCTTAACGTCTCCCAAAATAAACGTTTTGGGTAGTGAGCTGTTCTTATCCTCTTTAATAAAAGCCCTGTGTGTGTCCAGGTGTCCGTATGTGTGTCTTCTGGTGAAGTGCGCATATGCGGGGCCGCAACGCACATCGCACCGTGCACCGCCCATGCACATGGCACCTTGGTCGCACACACACTCGAAGCTGGGCATGCAGTGAATGGCCTATCCGCGGCAGCGCATAATAAGCAAATAAAGCACACACACTGAAAGCTGGACACACAGTGAATGGCCTTGCCTCGGCAGCGCATGATAAGCAAATAAAAGACATAATTGCTGGGAGAGTGCTGATTAGGTAGTCGTGGCTGCGCACATAAAATCCATTGCTGTGGAGACGCCACACATACAATAATCAGCTACACGCCAGCACAGATTAAAATACTTGCTGGGGAACTGCACAGTACTTGCTGGGGAGACGACACCGTCACGATTATCAACTGCACGCCACACATTACATCAGTTGCTGGGGACACTCTGCTGATTGCCCACTGTTGTGACAGAAAATTAAAGTCATATTACGGACATCAAAGCCAGTATTACTGTCAGAGAAAATTACAGGCATTTTACGGAAATACAAACCAGTATTACTGCGAGAGAAATTTAAAGGCACACAATACAGTGACGCATATTACAGCCACATACAAGCCAGTATTACTGTAAGAGAAAATATTACAGACATATCTACTAACAACATGCCACCCAAAAAAAAAAAAAGGACATGTCAAGTAGGACAAAAGACACAGACAATCAAATCCTATATAAGTAGCATCTCCTCAAAGAACAGTCAGCTCAACAAGTAAACATCAACAAAAGAAAGGCTGAAAGACAAAAAAAAATACGAACAAATAGATCGATTGAAGAAAAAGAAAATGAGCGTCAGAAAAACGCTAAAAGAGAAAGACTCAGAAGAGCAAACCTTACAAAAAGTTGGCATTTACTTGCCAGAACCAGTATTCAGCCACAGTCAGTTATATGTTGCATTATCAAGAGTTAGAAGTTTTCCAGATGTTGTTGTCAAGGTTGTAGATGGTTCTGAACAAGGCAAACTCTTGACAAACTCAGACAGAATATTTGCAAGAAATGTTGTCTATAATGAAAATTTTACAGAAAAATTTCATGAGGTAAAAAAATAGAAAATGTTTCCTAAATATCTTCTTCAGATATTGTGTATTACAGATTGTTACAAAGGTTTACACTAAGGCAATATTAATTATACTTATTGTATTGTCATACGTTTCTATTTTATTTTTATTATTATTTTACTTTAGGCTTCTTGCAAAAATATTTTTGACAAAAAAAAATTAAGACAAGAAACAGAATGAGGTCAAGGTCCTTGCCATTTTATATAGACTGTTCCTACTAATGTTTATGCACTACTGTTCCAGCGCCCGTTATTGTAACGGGCTTAATGTCTAGTTGTTAATAATATACAATGAAAGCATACATTTGATTTGCATCTGTAACAGCCGCTGTAAATGTATAGTACTTGTCAAAGTTAGCGTCTTTTTTTTTAGTTTTACTAGTTTTACTTTATTTACTTATCTTCCTACAGCATAAAGGCACAAGTATACTGCAGAGCTTCCTCTGTTTGATCGTCAAGGGCATGCTCACAAATTACATGTGTAATGCCATGAAAAATACCTGCTGACACTTTAGTACACGAGCAATGGTACGAGAATGCAGTTAGACTTCTTTTGGGTACATGCACCATGCTAGTGTTTAGATCTGGACGGTGTAGCGTTGGCAAGCTCTGTAAGTCGTGCTGTTTCTTTAAAGGACAGGTGATTGGTAGAATGATGCCAGACTTTGTCCTGTATTCTCACTGTGCTATCTTTCTCCTTTATGCCTGGTGCAGGTGTTCAAGCTTCCATACAATATGATCTGACACCATTTTCAAATAATGACGCACTATAACAGATATGAACTCAGTTCAGAGAAAACAGAAGCCCTCCCCACCAGGTACAGTTGCGTTGTTCTTATATGTGAGTGGACATTTCTTGCGGGAGGGCTTCTGTTTTCGCACTAATGCAATATTATTTGAAAAAGAACAGCATCAGATCGGGTTTGAATATATGCTGGTGCTGTTACAGAAGGTGTGAGCTTATTCAGTGCAGCAGGATTAACGCACAGTACATGCAATATTATTTGAAAACGAACACCGTCAGATCGGGCATATATTCAAACCCGATCTGACGCTGTTCGTTTTCAAATAATATTGCATTAGTGCGATGATGTTTTCACATAAATTGTCTCTTTCATCTTGCGGTTTGTAATCAGTGACTGTGTGTTTTTTTCCCCCCGATCTTGCCAGTCCCCACATGTTGCTGTATGCCGTTTCTTTTGTACTCCAGGACATGCAGAGGACAGAATAGTACACAGCAGTAAGTTCAGCACTATATGCAATCATCAGATTCAAATGTTAACAGTTCACACACACACAAGGATCGTCCTTCCTACATTTACAACGTGTGTACCTGTTACAATGTACACACTTCTCTCTATGCTGTGGTTTCTATTACACACCTGAAAGAAAGAGACAATATATGTGAAAACATCATCCCATTAATGCAATATTATTTGAAAACGAAGAGTGTCAGATCGGGTGTGAATCTATGCTGGCGCTGTTATTTAGAGTCAGATCAGGAGCTTATTCAGTGCATTATATAGTTTATGCCTACTGTGATGGATGTCCGGCAAGAGTTGCCGGCCCTCACCCCCAGGCCACCAGGAGGAGCTCTCCCGACAGCATGGACGTGCCCCGAGTTCCAGCAGGGCCTCATGGACTTTGTAGTTTTTATACACAGCCCTGCTGGATACCTTGGGGACCACAAGGAGTCACTGTAGCGAGGCTCGTAGACTCATATGTGCCCTATAACCTGGAAGTGTGTCCTGGTCACGTGAACGGGAGGAATGACGTACTTCCAGGGTGAAGAAAAAGAGAAGTTTTACCTGACCCGGAAGTGATAGAAAGTCATGTGGACTGAGGGGCAAACACTTCCGGGTCAAGGAGTATAAAGGACTATGGGAAATCCCAGACGGACGAGCTGAGTTGGGAGGCAGGGTGGCTAAGCGTCTGGGAGTGGAGGATTGGTTTATTGATTATTGTGTATTTGTTTATTGAGTATTGTGGAGAGGAGTGTGCTTTGTGCACATTATTATTATAATAAATAATTATTTTGGACTTTTACCTGGTGTCTGACGTGTGGTCTGAGGGTACAAGGGTACGAGAAAACCCTAATCTGTCACACTACATTTTGTCATTTACTACTAAAATATGAAAAACGTTTCTGTTTTACAAATGTGTTTACACAGATTACTGTAGAAACGGAACACATATGAAATGTGAGTGTTCCAAATAACAATCTATTATTTCCACTCTAAAACTCCACTTCACTCCCAGATAATCAATCAAGGCATGAGATGGGAAAATTTCATGCACGTTCTAAGTCGGTGGGGGGATGGAATAGCAGGCTGCTTGCAGCTCATCTTTATCGGCACATTCAGAGGACAAAGGACGCTGACGGAGAGGTGTGAATGGATTTAAGGTGGGCCGGATCTACAAGTTTTTTCGTAGACTCTGGTAATTCTAGTGTTAACCAAAGAAAAAGTGTTCTTACATTTATACTTCTTGCTCAGCTTGTTCTACTGACACCACGAATCTTTACCTGCTTTACAAATTGTTCAATCTACTAAAGAATGCATTGTAATGGTCTTTAAGCATTTCTTCCCTATAATTACACATTACTAAAGATGATACAAGCTAATAACTCAAAACATTGGAACAGGCTTAATCTAGAAGTGACAACTTTCTCCTGTTCAAATTAGTAGTGTTATAAAATTGGCACCTCTCTTCGAAATTTTGCCATCACATTAATTATGTGGTGTTGAATACTTTGCTTTTTGTGTGAATAACTTCCAAGCAGCCAACACAACTTTGGTGGAAGTAACGTTAATTCAGAGATATGGCATTTCTCAGGTGCATCTTACAAAGAATTAAAGATGGCACAAACAAACTTACATGAAGGTGTACAGCATCAAGGGGTGATGTGCAAATTTCAGGGCAGTAGCAAAATACATACATTGGTTACATGTAAAATGGAAAAAAAAAAAAACTCAAGCACATTTAAAGAGCTGTCAAATGCTAAAAAATAGGAATTAGCATAGATTAATTTGATCTACTGTATATGTATTTTTACATTCAATTCTTATGTTTTTATTTTGTTATTAAGTATAAATATAGTAAATAGTGGTTTCTTTGTCATTACATTCATCTCAAAGTATTGTTTGCTTGCAGCCCAAACCTGATTAGGTATCTTGCAGTAAAGGGTGTTCCCTCCAGTAACTGACATGAGCATGTCGATGACTTCAGAAATATACCAAGTGGAAAGGTTTAAAACAGTTTTATTTTTCAGATATTAAAAATGGTCCGTAAAATAAATTTGTATGTGACAGTTTTAGTTGAAATAAACTTTGTATTCATAATAGCCCTGCACAAACACAAAGATCAAGCACATAAAGAAATCAGACTGGCATGCGAGTGCCATATGTTTAAAAGGGATTGCTTTGCCCAGCGATAAAAATCCCTGTATTTTTTTCCACCACTACATACTCTTCCCTTCTTTTGTATGAGAAAATTCCACATTTATTCCATACCATGCCAAAGTGCAATTGCCCCACCTACCTATAGCCCCTCCCCCCCACATACTCCCCTGCGGGGCCGCACTCTCACTGCACTTAATGTTCTGGGCCTGGGCATGCTTTCATCATGATCATGCAATTTCGTGTAAAGTCAAAACAAAGTCCAAACACAGAGTGACAGCATGCATGTCAAAACAATTTTCTTATTTTGTGGTTGTTTTGGAGTTCTGTAGGACAAGATAATTATTGCTCTACCCTCTTACAGATTTATTGAATGTGCAGTACAGCGTTTTGCTTGAGCACATTTAGCGATCACACATTTCATAATGCGACTGAACCGTGCTTGAGCCCACCTCTTCCAAGCAAGCCAGGGCAAGGTATGGTTGGCCCAGCACGGAGCAATCATGCTAGTCAAACGAACTAGACTTTGCGGGGTTACATGTGGACAAATACCCATAGTGTCCTTTTTCAATTTTTGCACCAACTGACCTTGATTCCGCTACTCGTCTCAACGGATGCCCTTAGCGGATGCCCTAAACTTAAAAGAATGTTAAGTTATATAGCACGATGTGTGGAGTACGTCCAAGGAGGTTATGCTCAACCTTAATAATGCACTGGTGAGGACTCATCTTGAGTAATGTGTGCAGTTTTGGTCTCCAGGCTACAAAAAGGACATAGCAGCGCTAGAAAAGGTCCAGAGAAGAGCGACTAGGCTGATTCCAGGGGTACAGGGGTTGAATTATGAGGAAAGATTAAAAGAGCTGAGCCTGTACAGTTTAAGCAAAAGAAGATTAAGAGGTGACGTGATTGATGTGTTTAAAATTATGAAGGGAATTAGTATAGTGGATCAAGACTGGTATTTTAAAATGAGTTCATCAAGAATACATGGACACAGTTGGAAACCTGTTAAGGGTAAATTTCGCACAAACATTATGAAGTTTTTCTTAACACAAAGAACAATAAACACTTGAAATAAGCTACCAAGTAGTGTGGTAGACAGTAAAACTTTAGGGACTTTCAAAACTTGACTTGATGTTTTTTTGAAGAAATAGTGGATAGGGCTGGCGAGCTTTGTTGGGCTGAATGGCCTGTTCTCGTCTAGAGTGTTCTAATGTTCATTCTCCAGCTAGGCTTGGAAAATATGGCAATATTATCATGGTTATATTTCCAACCTTGAGCCACAATATTACTTTTTGCTTTGAGAAGATGAACCGCAAATGCTTATCTGTGCACTATTATGGGGGGGTGGAAAACACCCTCATAATTGACAGATCTAGGCAATGTGAACACAAAGACTAGAAACTGGCAATCACTAGCCACCTATTTAAAATAGCTAATTTACTTGTAAAGAAGAAAAATAGTTAATCTATTTTACAGTTTTTTGGCTCTAAGCCAAATGAAAAAAGAGCCTGCAAATTTAAACAACCAGAGTGAGATTAATGAAGGAGAACAAGCACCAAGCTTGTGTGTTGGTCAGTTTTGGTGGTGTAACGATGACAAACTCGTGTTAGTATAAAAGTTAAGTTGTCCTGAATCAGGTACAAGCCATCAGGTGTGTTATGCAGTAGTTGATAACAACAGGCGGGCACCTGCTATTACATGGCAAGATATTAGTGCGTGAGAGTCTGCGAATGCTGCATTGCAGCCAATTGCTGTGCTAACATTATGTTTTATCTGGAGAAGACTGAGCTGATGGGCGATATCAATGTCAATCAATGACTGATTACACACATCACTGATAGACTTACATTTGCCGACGATTATAACCAAGTGATTATACATGTCGTAAATACACTTTGCACGTGTATCCCAATTGTACACTGATAAGCTGTTCAATGCATTGTATTTACTTACACCAGAGAGTTTAAATGCTACTTTAGCAGAAAGCTACAAATCCAAATAAATTTTCAATAGCAAAATATAAGTCAGCAACCCAACAGCCTCCTTTGTTATGGGATTCAACTTAGCAGGTGCACTGTTTTAAAGGCCAGAAGAAGAACCAGTTTGTGACATATTAAGAAAAGCGATGCAGTGGATGTACTCCTGCAATCATGCAATTGTGACAGCTCTAGCCAAAGTCGCAGCTTTGATGCGGTCTGTCTAGATACATGAATGTAATCAAGACTGTTCAGAAAATCCGATTGGATTGTTCACTGACTTCTGTTGCTGCTCAGTCTCCCCAAGTGTTGTTTCACATTTTTCTGAGGAGAAAACACACAAGATTTCAAAAATATATATACTCTTAAAAAGCATGCAGTCTGTGTTATGGTATATTGCCACTGGTACTGTTAATGCAATACCCAGTCTTTTTGGAATAAATAAACCAAAAGTAAGCTAGTGTATTTGGCAAGTGTGTTGTGACTCCAATCACCTCTGCATCAGGCTCCCACAAGCGGAACAACACAGTACGGTGGTGCAATTGACAGCTCATGTATCCCCATCACTGCCCCAAAAAGAATTTGAGACAGATTACTACAACTGAAAGGGATGCTGCCACTTAATTTAACTCCAGGTTAATTTTATGTAGAGGTGTGCCATTTTTAGGAGTTGGAGTCTGACATGTGTGCCTTAGCAAGAAAAATACATATTATGGAAAGCAAACATAATTTATTAGAATAAATAGTATAAAACAGCTGAGGTACCATCTTGCACTGCCCTGATGTATTTTCTGCACTTTCTAAATTCAGTAGCACCAATAAAGAACAGCAGCTGAGATTTGTTAAAAGGTAATCCACTGGATGCTGTATGTATAAATGATTATTTAAGTTTGTGGTGAATCGTTCTTAATAAAAAACCTTCCAGCTTATTCGGCAAATACTGTAACTTTGGTTAATTTGTTTGACTCACAATGCTAGTTTCTTCTTAGCCAAGCAAAAGCACATCTGTGTTTTTTAATATTAAATGAGGCTACTTTTGTACCTTGTCACAATGCATGACAATTAACCATGAAGACACCCTGTGGGCAAACTGAAAACTGCATGACCTGCAATAAAAGCAATTTAGATTTTTTTCTGTTAAAATGGTGATTGATGCTGAAAACCGTCAGCCCCACCGATAATATCGTCTACCAACCTAAAAATTTTACATATCACTAAACTTTACCTCCAGGTTATGAAAACAGGTTCTAAATGTTGTTGTGGCCTTCCCACTGAAATTTATAAAATTAGGCCCTCACAATGAATTGCACTAAAAGAAAAATTCCACATTGTAGAGTGGGCTGCCAAATGGTAACTGCATTTGCATATTTCATAACAAGCTTTGCTTATTTGAGCCTTTGACATTTTGCATTTCTCTCTCTGCTGTAAAAAGCTACCCACTGACAAGTCAGCACTGATCTGTTAAATCCAGATCACAGCATCAGTGACATACTTTCTTTCTGATAACACTGTTCTGTCTCTGCTGTGAGCATGCATGCCTTTGAGGAGGTGAGTTCTAGTATTATTGTTAACTACATCCTCAGCATGGTGTTGCAAAAATCGAGACTTCATAGGAAACTATTTATGTGACAATGAGGGCTTTTAACGTTAATGATGAAGAGTGACGTCAGTCGTACACCCAAACCTTTTAGAATAAGCTGTTACATGTGAAAGCTGTTTTTCAGTAACAGCTAATGTGTAAACACAAGTTACGATCCACAATTTAAGCCAATGTTTTGAAATGAGTAATGATTTTTTTCTTTACAGTAAATGCAGAAAATTTAAATACATATTATACTGGTATTTGCGTGCTTTCATCTAAAGCAAGGGCATTAAATCCAAGGCCCACAGGCTAGATCTTGCCCTCTGACTTTTTTTTAAAGAAGCCTACTTTGTCAATATTCAAAGCATCTTTCTTAATCGTCTCCCTTTAATGTGCATTTCATATACAGATTTTATCCGTATCTAATTTACATTTACACCAAGCATTAAAATGCACCTCCAGTGTCCACTCACATTTATGTGATCAGCACAAAACACCACAGCTGCTAACCTTTAAATAGAATAGAAACTGGCTTCTCATGAAGACCCAACAATAATTAGTGAAAAGACAATAACATACCACACTTTCAAAAAGAAAAGTAATGCTTTAGAATGATGCCAAAGATGTGACAGTCTCATGAAGAAGGTGGTAGGTCAACTTCACACACACCGCCATTGCGCACACTTTTTAAAGCTACACTAGTGTCAGGGCTAGACACTCTTCTGCGGCCTACCTGCCTGCTACCATGGCCATACACAACTCTGTTGTGTTTTCTGACGACTTGATTGTTGTATGTACAGTAATCCCTCGCTATATCGCGCTTCGACGTTCGCGGCTTCACTCTATTGCGGATTTTATATGAAAGCATAACTAAATATATAACGCAGATTTTTCACTGCTTCGTGGGTTCTGCGGACAATGTGTCTTTTTTACTTCCTGTACATGCTTCCTCAGTTGGTTTGTCCAGTTGATTTCATACAAGGGACGCTATTGGCGGATGACTGAGAAGCTAACCAACCAGAGCACGCAGTTAAGTTCTCCTGACTGAAAAGCTAACCAATCAGAGCACGCAGTTAAGTTCCTGCTTACTGAATGCAGTGTTAACCAGGAAGTCTCGTCTCGCTCATTTAGCATCAATGTGTTTCGCTGTGTAAAGAGTTGTGCTTTTTTGTGTTTATCTTTGTGCATAGTCAAGCCCTTCATTATGGCTCCAAAACGATCTGCTACTGCTTCAGGGGCCGTGTCCAAGCGCAAACAGAAGATGTTAACGATTGCCAAAAAGGTAAATGTTTTGGATTTGTTGAAGGCTACGATTCTTTTTATTTAAAAAGTAGGAAAGGAATATAAGATCTACGGCCGCAGTGTCCTTGAAACTAGGGTGCAAAACGAGTTGTAAGTGGATGTAATAAGGCAGTAGTCTGCTTTAGGGATTTGCATTGAAGACTGCCAGAAGAAGAACAACGGCAGTGCTACACAATCGCCTGAAGTGGCTACTTTGGAAGAACTGTAACGCTCTCCCTTGTTGTGCAGTAAAATTAAACTCATTGTTATCGGACAAGTCATCGTGTCATTGTTGGTGAGTAACCATAATTAATTTTCTACTTACAGTACTTAGTACATGTACGTACGTTTAGTGTCACTGTACACACATTTACTGTATACTATTTTTCTTGCGTTGTACGTATTTATTGCTGGTGGCCTGTCTATCGTAATGGCTGTAACATGTGATATCGGAGACACTCAATATCTTTAAAATAATATTTTGGTTTTACTGTATATAAACAGTGTGTTTATATACATAATTTCAATGAATCTTACCTAATATCTAAGAGAATACAAAGGGATTATGCTGTATAACTCTGCGGGGAATATTTATAAACAGTGTGGGAGAGTTTATAAGGGCTTAAAATATATAAAAATAACCATACAAACATATGGTTTCTACTTCGCGGAATTTCACCTATCGCGGGGGGGTCTGGAACGCAACCCCCGCGATCGAGGAGGGATTACTGTATACAGAAAACATATTTGCATTTCCACTCATGTAAAATGTAATCGCCATCACTTTGACTCCAAATGTGGCCTGTGTGCTTCATCACCAGTGCCTTTAAACCTATTTTTTTAATATAGTCAGGTGTCATCTGATCATGAAACATATTAATGCAGGTGTGAACAAACATACTCTGCTTTAGCTACATATTCTCACACCTTGACACACCTGATGTACAGTTAACTAATGTTGATCTGCAAACTTCTGAGGGTACACACTACGATAGGCACAGATGGGATTTGGTTGAACTGCAGTGGGTATAAGTGGCTTTGATTTTCAGTACCTGTGCCAAACTCTAGTGAGAACCCACTCTGAAACAGACAGGACAAATTATTTTGTATGTTTTGCAGAAAAGTAAACAAACTGTGCTGGATACACCTCCATAGCATGCAGTGGCTTAACTAATGTCAAGGGCCTGCCTTTGGCTTTGTCTGCTTGTGTGCCTATGCTTGACTAACCACATCTGAAAATAAGTTTATGTTACTAATGGGTACAGACTGGATATGTTTGTTCCTCTTTCTGCTTTTAGAAAATGTGTTACCCACAAGTTGGTTCCTCTTTCTGCTCCGGTGTTAACTAAAGTAAGTTTTTTGAAACCTGTTAAAAGAGTGTGGCTAAGATATAAATGTAGCTGTTGGAAAGTTGAAGATTAGAGATACAAACATTTTGAATAAAGCTGAGTTACCCAAACCCAGTTCCAGTTCTTTGGGAAGAGTTCTTATATCCATACAAAGTGGGCATTTAAAAACTATTCACTCACTCTCCAAAATTGCTTAGGTATATGTAACTTTGCCCGATGCTGCTCTCTACAAAAAAAGTTTTTAATCACAAAAAGAATTCAACTTTCTGACCACATGAGAAACAGTGCAATTCATTTTGAGGTTCTAGTATTACTAATATAAACACAAAGAATACTCCAAAAATGTTTTAGTTTAACAAATACATAAGAAGGAATTTCAGAGTACAATTGCTGAGATTAAGAATGCAATTATCCTCTTTAATAAAACTCCTGTGTGCATCCAGGTGTTCATGTGTGTGTCTTCTGGTGAAGTGCGCATGCGCGGGGCCACACAGCACGTGTTCAGTCTCTTCCTGTGCATTCCTTGGGGGGGGGGTCTAGAGAGAGAGAGACACAGGCACGCGCGAGACAGACACACACAAAGACAGACACAGAGGCCCGCGCGAGACAGACACACACAAAGACACACACAGGCGCGCACGACAGACACACACACATGCGTGCGCGCGACAGACACACAGACACACACACACAGGCGCGCGACAGACACAAAGACACACAGGTGCGCACGAGACAGACAGACACACACACAGGCGAGACAGACACACACACACACAGGTGACACAGACACACACACACACAGACACAGAGGCATGCGCTTAAGAGAGACACAAACACAGGCGCGCGCGTGCATTGTTACAATGTTACTTTTCTTGGTTGTTTATTAAATTACGGATTTTTCAAATGTTCATTTTTTTCTCTGTGCTTAAAATTAATTAAAAAAAAGTGTTTTTAGCGAGCGGGTCATAAGGCTATAGCGCGAACTCTTGCAGTGTTAGTTTTCTCTGTTGTTCAAGGTTTTCTTAGTGTTACTCAATGTTTTTACATTTAGCTTACTATTACGCTGTACATTCAATGGTATAATTAACTATATTTGTGCTTAAAACATTAGAAAAAATATATATTTACATACAGTTCGTACAGTCTGGAACGGATTAATTGTATTTACATACAATCCTATGGGGGAAATTACTTTGGTTCACAACCAAATCGGGTTACAACCAGAGTTTTGGAATGAATTATGGTCGTGAACCGAGGTCAGACAAAATTACAGGCATTTTACAGAAATACAAACCAGTATTACTGAGAGAGAAAATTAAAGGCACACAATACAGATATTACAGCCACATACAAGGTCCCTCGCCATTTAATATAGACTGTTCCTACTAATGTTTATGCACTACTGTTCTAGCGCCCGTTATTGTAACGGGCTTAATGTCTAGTTCTTGAATAAAAGTGCACTTGTTTTGTTATACTTGTGCCTTTTGTGAAAGTATTTATTTGATATTTGGGCTTCACATATTATACACTTCATGTCTACATTTTGTCAATTATTACTAAAACATGAAAAACATTTCTGTTTTAACGATGTGTTAACATATTGTTGTTGACACGGAACACACATGAAATGTATGTATTCCAAATAACAATATATTATTTACCTACAAAACTCCCAGCAACTCACATGCCGGTAAACAGACTTGAGCTGAGTGAGCTTTCTGCCCTTTCTGCGTTGGTGGGGGGATGGGATAGCAGGCTAATTGCTGCTTATGTTGATCAACACATTTACAACACAAAAGACGCTGACAGAGAGATGCAAATGGATTTAAGGTGGGCAGGGATTAAAAGTTTTTTCGTAGGCTTTGGTAGTTCTAGTGTTAAGGAACTATAAGACTACACACACACATTTAATTTAAATAAACTGAAGCTCATGCTGATTCCTGGATAAAACAAATGCCACAGCTTGATGCACAGTGCATAGAGGCGATTAATAACCCATTAAGACTGTCTACAATCGGCAGGTACAGTAGAATTTTATAAAAAGCTTGAAATTAAATCACCTCCAGTAATACAACTACTTTAAAGAAATCTAAATAAGATTACATATTACCAGTAACACTACACCATGCATCAGTAACTGTTTTTCCAAAGAATAAAACAAATCCTCTTGCATTGTGCTTCCTATAGACCCGTTTACCTATTGAACAAGAAATATAAAGATCTTAAGACAAGGGGGAAGTTTTAGCCCAAAGAAAAAAAAAACAAAGTGCACACAAGTATAAAATTACAACGTAAATATCTGTTATTGAACATTTAATAATAGTTTAGTTTAATATATGTTCCTACAGTAGCAAGTTTCTAGAGATTTAATTATCTGTGGGTGCATAAAAAAGTTTTTATTGAGCTGAATGGGCATATTTGTTCACAGTGCTGTGCAAATTTGGGTTTGAACAAATTGTAGAACTTGATAGGAATGTATGAGCAAAACTAAAGTACACAAGGGACTACTATCAATTTGAAAACCTGTAATCACTTTCTTTATAATGAAAAAAAGTCACAACAAAATCAAAAAGAACCTATTGTTTTTTAATTGGGAGATAATTTTAAAAGGGCTTGACTTTTAATGTAGAAGTGCAGGAATTCAATTCATTATTTTAAAAAAATCAAGCATGATTTAACATAAACTAGAAAATTCCACGTTTTCAAGTAAAAAAGAGAGAGAGTTATCAAATTATGGAATTAGTAGTAAAACATAAAAGCCTGACTTCTACATAATTTTAAAGTATGATGATGTAACCAGTTAAGCTTGGTGTGTAACTTGTATTATCATACTTTTGAATTAAATATGTGAAATGTTGGGGAGTGTAATAATTTTGTTTCTTTAAATGCAACACCATACACAGCTCTGATAAAGTAATTTACAGTATTGACATTCACACAACAAGACTGCAGTTATCCCACCAACTCTTGATTAATTTATCCATCTGATCTGATTATAGGCTGTCACACACGTGCCAGGAGGCAGCTAAAGGGCTTGAGTAATTGTAAAACATCCGACCAGGGGGCAGCAGAGTGTGCTGACTGTCTTTCTCAGTTACCTACAGACCTTTCCCAGGAAATCCTGCAAGGTTCCGGCACCTCAGAAGATGTCACTTCCGAAGTTGGCCCCTTTGATGACATCAGTTACTGTCCAGACCTTTAAAGCCTCCATCTTGGGCTACTATAGCCAGTTCTGTTTGGCACTCTGTGATATGCACATCGTGTATTTGATTCATAAAACCCTTTTGAAGCTTGGAAAAACAATATATGGGTGGCTGACCCAAACCTTTATAATGTCTTGGACTCGTATTTATGACAAGGCTTATCCAGTTCAGGTTCACTAAGAGCGGGGATCTATCCCAGCAACATTGGGCATTCGCCAAGAACCAAGCTATATTACCATATTTTCATATGGCTCAGTTATTATATGCCTGAAGCATGAGGCAAATCTTTCTAATGATACAACACTTAAAGTGTTAACTAAAGTGCAAAATCACAGAGACAAACAGATAGGAGGGGCTGACAAAGCGGCTTATTTCATTGCTGAAATCAAATCAACAAAAACTAAATTTGTCATTAAAACCAAATACTTGTACATGTTCATTACTCTAACAACTAAATCTGACAAATTCAGTGAAAGTACTATTTGGATGGTACAGAAGCTAAAGGGATGCATTTTCCAGTTCTAAGTAATTACTGCAATTAAGATCGTGATGTGAACTCTTGTAAAATACCCTTTGTTGTGTGGTTTTCAAAGTATCTTGCATGACTAATAAGACTGTTAACCTGCATACAAATGAAGCATTAGAATATAAACTGAACTTGCAGAGTAACTGCATTACTTTCACCAACATGCCTTTCAAATTTAAGACATAATTTGCTCTCACTACATTCATCACATTTTAGGGGTTATACTCATGACACACATTAGATTGACTTCAACAATCAAACAATTCAAACAAAAAATACACTCCACAACTCCACGTAGCCAAACAAAAAATAAGAACACCGTTGGCCTCAGAAGCTGGTATTGCCCCCTTTAGCTGAAATGATTTCTTGAAGGCATTTTGTATAATTGTTCACTTGTCTCTGACAATGACTTGGTGAAATTTCAGACCACTTCTCAATGGACAATTCCTTCATTTCAAGATGTCCGTAGGTTTTCTTGCATGAATGGTATGTTTCAAATCCCCCAACAATATTTTAATGGGGTTCAAATCAAGGCTTTGACTAGGCCAGTCCATAACCTTCCAGTTTGAGCTATTCCCTAGTGGATTTGCTTTAGATCATTATTATGTTGAAAGGTCAATATCATCTTTATATTCCCTGCTCTGTGCTCCATGAAATACAAACTATCGTCAATACACTAATAACCCAATTGCCCTTCATTCACTCAGAATATGGAACCAATGTCGGAAGCACTTTTAGACAGAGAAGCTCTTATCTCTTGCTCCTCTACATGACAAACACTTTTTTCCACCATCTAAAACATACACAGTTATTTAATGCCTGGAAAATGTATGGAATTAAAACATTTAGAGACTTGTACATCAATAATGTTTTTGTTTTCTACAATTAATTAAGCTTCAAATTTGACTTCTCATCAACACAATTTTTCTACTACTTTCAAACTAGAAACTTTGCTAAACTAAACTTGCCCAATTTTCCTCAGGCTTTACAAAGGCAGACTCTGAGGAATTGTGTTGTACCTGCTTCTTTGAAAATTCTGTCCACTCTTGGGTTATTAGGGACAGGAGCTTTTCAACGAGAACTTGCTGACCAATCAGGTATTTCACAAACATCAAGGAGTCACACCATGCCAGCTGTATATGATGGTATTATCTGCTTGTCATCCAGATAAATAAGATTTTCTGAGGTTGAACTGGGAGACATCAAAGTACAATTTGCTGTAACATCCGGTTTTCCAAATGTAATCGGCTTGGTCAACTGCATGAACATTGCTATTGCAACAGCAATGGACAAGTTACATCAGCCAAGGATTAATAACCAAAATAATGAGCTGGTATTACATCATCTATAGCAGGAAAACCTGTAAAAATGGCAACTCCACACAGTCGCAGATGCTTTTTTCCAACTAGTGCAGCAAAAGGCAAGACGTCCTTTTAAGGACTGTGAGTCACCTCAAAAAGCCATGTAAAGAGCAGAGAATCAATTAACCATAAATGCGCCTTCAGAGAATGAATTTGCTTATGTAAATAGAAAGCATTTCCACTCTATTAATGTGCTGCTCTATAGTGCACAGAAAGTGTGTCAAATTGTGCAAGCATGTAGTGTGCTGCATAATGTGGCACATAATCATGGCTTGCCTGTACCTCAAGAGATGCAGTATGATGAACATGACTCAGACCCACCAAATGATCAGCCAAATTGGACAGCCTTACAGCTTCTTTTGAGTGTAATTGGCAGAATATAAAAATAGGTAATCAAATGCTGCATTTATTTTTTAACCAATTCATTTATTTTGGGGTCAATATCACATAGTAAAGCCCTTATATTCCTTAGTTAATTGGCCACATCTCTTACAGCATTCACTATGGCATTATGTGACTTCAGAACAGCATCCATCTATCAGCACACAGCCAGATGGTCGCCAAGTGGTTTCCGAGGCAGAGGTGTATGCACAGCCAGCATCTGAAGATGTTACAGTATGTCCTCGGCACAGGGATCAGCATTTGTAATATTGTCTGAAACAGAACAAACAGATGGTAGGCTGCGACTCTCTTTCACATCAGCTTTGATATCTGACCACTTCTTTTTTTATTCTGGGCACTGTGCAACTTTCTGAACTTGAACTTTCAAGTGTCTCTGCCACGCTGTATCACTCCATCACTTTCCTTTTGTTGCTTATACCACTGCTTAAGCCAACATATATGTTTTTCCTTGCCTCCACTTCGCATTCACTAAAATTCTTTTTTCCACATGGTTTTGCCATTGTCTTTTAACAAAACACTAAAAGGAAGGGGCTATTTATATTGATTTGCATACTTATATGTGGAATTCTGGGAGGAGTCGGGATGTGGCTTAAGGCACTTGCAATAAATTTCACCTTTATTTGGATTTATAAAGGGGAAATGTGTTGAACTTGGTTTATGCACAGTTTTATGCATCTGGATTTTTTGTGCATTTCCAGTTTTGGCTATATGCCATCTTTTAGTGTGAATTCTATGCACGGCTTTTTACATGAGGTGCTGGTCTTTATCTATGTCTTCAATGGCAAACTATAATTTTTGGACAGCACAGGCTTTTTCCAGAATACCTCACATGCATCTCTGATTTGTGCAGTGCAACTTTTTCTGATTGTAGATGTATGTACAGTACTTTTACACCAACTTTTATAAGAGTTACCCACAGATTTTGGGTTATTGGGGACTTCAATTAGTATCAAAAAGTCAGCTCTTGGATTGATTTTGCTAGGCCAGCCACTTATGGACAAAATTATGCCACTTGCAGATGATTTTCCTTACAGTGGAATGACTGATTTCAGATAATTTGGTGATCTTTTTAAATTCCTTTCCATACTTAATGGTATCCTCATTTTTTCTTAGGGGCTTGGAGAGCTCTTTTGATCTTGGCATGATGACACCAAACCCAAGATATCTGTGGTTTAAATATTTACTTTCATTTTCAGTTTTAGCAGCCTATACTGATAATGGAATTTGAGGAATTCAACAATTATTTCTTTCTATTTCCAGTATTTCTGATTACTGGAATGTGTTTTATTGTGTTTTATTATTGTTTCTGAGTTATGTTTTATTTTTACATTGTTTATAATAGTGTACTGCCACTATAGATGTTCTTATGTTCCTTTTATCATTGCATGTTGCAGCCAAAGTGAGACAAAAAGGTCAAGGTGTGGGAATTAATCATTAAGCATTTTGTAAGTATTGTGTTCTCTTTGTTGGATTTTCTGGCTTGCTTAAATATTTTTGCTCTCATTAAAGGATTTTGATTTTTGGTTAACATATTAGGAGTAATTTGGTTTAAGATTACCTTTCAAGGATCACCTTGTGCCTCTTTTTGTACCACTGAGCATTTTCTTCAGTTTTGTGCAGTAGCTTCTATGTTACTCTGCCTGTCCTGCGATTCATTAAATTTGCTTTGTGCTGCTGGTGAGTTCTGTATTACTCTGTGATTAATAATTTGTGTTCCTGGATTTTTTGCTCTGTTTTTGACCTTTCTTTAGGATTTTGTACTGGGACTTCTTTGCTCGTGGATTGCCCATTTCAGTAAACTCCTTCTGGTCTTTTCAGCTCCTCCAAGGATCCTTTGTGTAAGAGCATTTTTGTAAAATATTTTTATTCATAAAGATACATAAAATGTGCATTTTACTTCAAGCCAAAGGTTGAATGATCTTTCCTCTTATGTTGTTTTTTGCAACAAATTTAGCGACTTGTTTGAAAGAACTCCCTAGTTCATGGCAGTATTTTGCTATTTTTGTAAACAAATCCTTCCATTTACAAAGATCCTTTGTTTACCCTTCAAATACAAACCAAGGGTTTATACTCATCGATCTGCTTATGGGACTTTTGTTATTTTTGAACACTACTAGTTGCTCTGCCAGCTTCCCATTTTTAAGAACTGCTTCATCCGAGTTCAGCAGGAAGCTTTAGGAGTCTGGCTGAAGTCAACATGGCCTCTGCTGTTGTAGATCAAATATATTCTGGACAGCTCCCTGGATTGTTTTGGAGGCCTTACCCACTTACCTTGGAGAAAACTCCATTATACAAGGGGATGAAAAATGAGATGAATTTACAGCACAGTTTCAGATTTCCAAAATACTGTAGGCTATCAATATTTTGATAGCACTGATAATATACAAGTATTTTCCAGTTTTCAACAGTAGTCTCAGTCTGTCTTTTTCATTTTTCCAATCTGCTATGGCACGACAAACAAGAGATATTAAACAGAGAAGTCTCTTCTGTTTCTCTGGTCCAAAACAACTACTACCTTTCTTTCCTTGAGGTCACACTGCATGCATTGTACTTTTTGACAACAGTGCATTGGTGGGCATATGCTAGATTCCTATCCTGATTACAGTCAAGAGAGTTTTTCACATTTTTCCTATATTTTTTCTGAAGGAAATGGCAATTCTTAACTAGCCTGAAGTGAGTGTGTGTTCTATGGTGGTATGGCACACTAAGCAAGACTGTTGACTCTTTTGCACCTAATTCTGCCAAGATAGCCCATCTTTCTAAGTGACAAAATACTGGAATTTATTGGCTGAGAAAGTTAATAAATGGATATTTTGAAATGAGAAAAAACTGAGCCAGATGCAATTCATGATATAGCACATTTAAAAAGATATACATTAATTTCTTGACCTATTTATAGCAATTCAGCTAATCCATCACAGAACGCAGGAGTCTACCACAAACAATCTATAGATAGGAAGCCAGTACAGCTAGGCAATGGATCATTCGTGATTAATATGATAGATCACGGTTCACAATACAGTAAACTTCATAATCGTGTATATTTGATGATGAAAGTGTGCACATGTAATTGTCAATCAACAGACTGTGATTATAAATCAACAAAAAATGGCAATCTTTAAAACTGATAAAACTGCCTAGGCCTAATCAAGTGAGTGAAGCCCCATGTGGTATATGGTTACATAAATCATACACTATTCCTGGCCTATTCAAATGGCAGCCCGTGTGCCACATGCAGCCTAGTCTGTGGTCTCGCCAGAAACACAGAGAAAAAATGAGAAAAACACACATTTTGCGAGCCTTCAGAAATTCCTTACAGATAATGAATGCAACACTCCACATAGCCAAACAACATTCAACCCACAATGCAGTGCGTTGTTGTGTGTTAAGAAGTGGTGGTGGTAGTCTACGATACTGTGACGACCTGTTGAATAAGGAGGACACAGAAACCACTTCTGTGGGGGAACCTTCAAATGGTGACCAATTCTTATTTCATGTGCCATGCTATAAAATATACCCTGTGGTACAGTGGTAGCATTGTTGCTTCGAATTAAGTGGATGATGGGTTTACATCCAGTGTCCTACCTGTGTGTAGTTTGCAAAGCGCTTCGAATAGTGACAAACGTGCTATACAAATTTAAGGAATTATTATATTTACTGATGCATCGATATATGGAAATTCTGGGCGATACCGATAACCGATGAAGTAGCAACATCTCCCCGAGTGCAAATCTTTTTCTCTTGTTGTTCACTGTTGCTCTTTGCATCCCCTTCACCAGCTGACTTCTCGACCAGTTGTTTCTCAAGTGCTTCTTGCGCTTGTTTTTTTGGTATCTCTGTCACAAAATTGAACTTTGTACCCATGGAGCAAGAACAGTAGATAGAAAGTATAGTGGCTCGGAAGCATTTTGTGACAGTCTCCAAAAGTGTGATTTTCGTCACCTGACCTCCAGAATCTGTCTTGTCACACTTGCTAAGCAGACTTTTAAATGTTTCAAACAGACGGAATCGCATCCGCAATTGAATTGAATTATATAATTATAAATGAATGCACGCTTATGTCGGCACGTCCTGCTGAAGTAACAAGGTCCGTTTGTGTTTCTCTCAGCCGCGTGCTTAAAATGAGTAACTATTCACCTCCCAATGGCAAAACAGTCGGAGATGCTTCTCTGGCTCAATAAGCCTTCATTTACAGCAAGCTACAAAATGTGAGCCATGCAGCTTAAAGTTTTAATGCCACTTTCTTCCAAAGCATTTGCCATATTGCGAGTGTTGTCACGCAGCACAACGTGCACGTTACTTTTCGAAATGTTCCACTTTATTAACAAGGAATTGAAAGCTTGTGCAATGAAAGTTGCAGAATGAGAACTCTTTTTGCCTCAACATTTTTGTCAATCCAGTGTGCCATTAGACTCAACATACTCATGAGGCGGACTTCTGAGCTCCACATATCTGTAGTAAAGCTAATGCTGGTGACATTGTTTCTTAAAAGCTCGAGGATATGTGTAGCAGTCACATCATATAATGCAGGCAGTGAGACATCTGCAAAGTATCCCCAGCTTGGAAGAATGTACCGAGGTTCTGAGTGATGTAGTAGCTGGCGAAATCCCTCATCCTCATTTAGGGAAAAAGGTTGGTCAGTAGGTTGGTTTGTTGATATGCCTTTAGCTCTGGTGCTGTCTTAAGGAAATGTCTTCATGTTCTGAAGTGTTTGCTGTATGAGGCTACCGCTAGTGTCCGATTTAACTTTCGTTTTGGTAGCATTAGTTGCTAAAAATTCTGTGTATAATTCGTTACAGTGGATCTTCAGATGGGTAATTAATTTTGTGATATTGAAAGATTTAATTCTAAAGTCTCCTCACATTATCTCATTTTTGCAGGTGGAGCAGACAGCAACTATGTTGTCTTCATTTTTCAAATTTG
The DNA here is from genome assembly GCF_016835505.1 of Polypterus senegalus. Classification (NCBI taxonomy): domain Eukaryota; kingdom Metazoa; phylum Chordata; class Cladistia; order Polypteriformes; family Polypteridae; genus Polypterus; species Polypterus senegalus. The sequence goes on from NC_053161.1 coordinate 40,700,782, forward strand.
CCCAATGAGTAAACAACACGCATAGTGCTCCTGTCAGCAAAACTAGGGAACCCCGTTTTTTGTTTTTCTGAGCGCAAGGGGCTGTGCTTGCATGCATGTTTTTCTGCAGCTTAATGTCTGCCTCACCAAACAATGAAACCAACATTTAATTATTTCGTGAATTGGCAATGTTGATATGCCCAAATTATATCGGTTGGCAGTATTGGTTTAAATGTACACATCTGACCAATTTTGATGTTGTCATTTTTAATGAACATCGGCCGATAACAATACAGTTTGCGATATATCATGCAACTTTATTTTATTTTGTCTTCCTTGTCTGGGCCATTGGGGCACTGATAGCTTTGATAGCATTGATAGTTCTTTTTCATTCTGTTAAAGGTACTTTGTGATGTGTTTGGGTTATAAAAAAAAAATATTTATTTTGAAAAGAAAACAAATCTTATTGCTAATGCTGTGCAATTTGTTTGATTTTATACAGTTTCAGATGTGGCTTTTTCATATAAATGTTAATTTTATTTCAAAAGGGAAACAAATGGTATTGCTAATACTTTGCACTATTTTATTTTTAAGTATTTTGAGATGTGCCTAAGTCAGATGTGACATGTGATGCTTAATTTTTTTATTTCAAAAGTGTAAAAAAAGTATTGCCACTACCTACGATTCTGCTCAGTTATAGCTTTTTTATTGTTTTTATGCACATTTTAATGTGCCTGTGTCAGAAATGACCAAATTTAAAATGTAAACAATAAAGAAGCATTACTTGTTTTTCAATGCATTCATTTGTGTTGATTTAAAATTTGTCATTACCTGCTGCTAACCGGCCACTGAAAATGTCTGGCCCAGCTCAATTTCTTGGTTTGAAAATCTGGACCAACTGAAAATATAATTGAATAGCCCTGTACTATGCTATCCATATGGTAATATAAAGGAGCCTTATTTTTTTCAGTAGTGTGTGGTTTTTGGTTTAGACACTAGATCAGAAAATGCTGATTGTAGCATGCAAGACTGAAGGTGAGCTTACTGTTTTGGGAGTCTGCCTAAGCTAGTGCAGATTCTTTTGTCAAACGTGACTTGGAAGAAAAAGTATAGAAAATCATAACAGAATGATGTCCCAAGCAAAGACATTTTGGTCAAACGTTTCAGAGCTGTTGAGTGTAGCACAGAATGCTATGATGGGTGAGTTGGCAGCTTCTGTTCTTATTCACAGAAGTGCATATGTGTCGTGAAAAGTGGATTTTCAGTGTGATTCTGGTGAAAACCACAAGGCTTTCATTTTGTTGACTTTTTTTATCCATGTATGACACAGTAGGTCTACTTAAGATATGCATATCCTAAGTGACAGCATTCTATACACAGTAACTAGTTGTATATTCCATAATACCAGAGTAAAATTTCAAGGTTCAGCCAACAGTAGTGCACTTATGAGATGACCTGATTACCGCAGGGTATTTCACACACTGTACCCAACTGTAATCTACTTGTCTCTACCTCTAGGGCAGCGCTTCCCGATTCATTTTACCCTCGAACCCCCTGTGACGCACGAGGCCGATTTCGCACCCCTTTGGTTTGAGAAAAGTATGAAAAAATATGAGGTTAACGCAGAAAAACAGATCACCAATTGAAGCTTTATGAATAATGGATACTTTATTCTCCATCAATAATTGTTTTGGTAAAGCCATACTTTGTAATCCTCCTTCCATTTTCTAATTTTTTTGCGACTAGCCATGATTAAATGAACAGTAAAAAAGTAAGAGCGGCGGTGACTTATTGAGGCAGGCAGGCGAGAGCACAATAGCACGCGGGCTCGATGTAGTGCACGTCAAGTCGATCTAAAATGCGAGGTCAGATTCGAAAAAATATATCTTTTTATATATATATATCTTTATATATATATCTTTTTATATATCCAAGTTCTATTTGGATATAAGTAGGTTCTATTTAGTCGACAGAAATATCTTTGGTAGGAATGTAAGTTGAATTTAGTCTTTAAATTTCTATGGTGAAGAAAAATTTATGCAATGATGACTAAATTTAACTTACATTCCTACCAAAGATATTTCTGTCGATTAAAACTTACTTATATTTAAAATTTAAATAGAACTTGAACAGATACGATAGTTCATTATACCCACGCAGCACTAACTGCGCGTAAGAGCGGAAGTCATCCGTTTTAACAAGCAGCGTATTGCACTGATACGAAATAGCCTGCCCATTTAATTATTTAGGAATGGATAGATAAATTAAGATTTTGTACAAAAAATGTTATTCATTTTTCTTCCTCGATGGATTCTGGCACCCCCAGCAACAGTTGCACCCCCAATCGGGAAGCGCTGCTCTAGGGACCAGAGTCTCTTCCCACACCATTCCAGCTACAGACACCTCTGCAAGTACCTGTTGTTCTCTTCTACAACTCAGACTAGTTAACTCCTCCATACGTTTAGAGAACCTGTAGTGAAGGTGCTAAATTAGCTGGAATGTCTCATAGTCACAGCCTAAAAGGAACCTTCCAAAATGTCCAACATCATACAAGATGTTGTGCCAGTCTTATTATTAAATCTGTTGTGTGTTACTGTGTAACCCTTTTTAGATTAATAATTTAAATATAGATGTAATGCAACTGCAACCAGATGTTTTACATCTGAGCCAGTATCACACCCTGTTGTATAGCTTACTACAGTGAAATTACTTTCAAATGATTCTGGGCCTTCATCAAATTTGTCACGTTTTTTTTCTTCCCTTGCTCACTTCCCAATATGACTGGATCTTGTAACATCAAAATACTTAACTGCTTTTTAGAATGCTTTGCACCATACACTGTGTGTGATTTAAATGTTTTAAAGTATATATTTTGCCCTTACTCCCCTTCTCATTGCATCAGCTTGACTAAGATGCAACTGATATATTTGTTGTTACATTAAGCAGCAAGGATGCTAATGAATTACTTAACTTTTTACCCTACCAGATACCCCCCACCTATGCCAGCTTTCTTGCCTCCTATACACATTGTAAAGTAAATATGCCTCTTCAGCTGCTCCTGCTCCCCTTTATACTCTCAAAAAAAAAACCTTTAAAAAGAAAAAAATGCTAAACAAAGTTCTACACAACCCTTTGATTTTCGAGCAAATGACCACAAATAAAATTTAAACTTGCACACTGATGAAAACAAGCACAAGCTTTCCTCAATCACTAAAAAATGCATTATGTCAGCACACAACACATGATTTTTATATAACAAAGCCAAAATTCAATTAAAAATGTGTGTATTAGCTACAACAATAATCTACATAAGAAAACATTTAAAACATTACATGCAGAGAAGCTATGCGCATTCACTGGCATTATCATGGAAAGTCATTCTGTAAACCATGCAGTCCAGGATTGTCAGGACAGGCAAGTGGATAGATAGAATTCTATGGAAGATTATATGTGCCAAAATTAAATGCAATCCAATGGATGGAAGGATGGATTGATACTTTATTAATCCCAATTGTGTTCACAATGTGTTAACTACATTGAATTGCAATGCATGTGCACGTGGTTCACTTAATTCTGAAGTGGTTTTACCACATTAAGATGAAAAACATGTCAATCAAACGATCAAATGCTTTCCATTACAGCACAAAATTTTCATGTAAGTTTAAAATGCAATACAAAATCATATTGCACTTTGATTCATGCCTATAGATTGTGTGTCAAAAGTAAAAGCAAAGCATATTGGTTAGTAGGAGATTCAAGTGTACTGCATTTTGATGTGATGATGCATTAATCGTGCAAAACTAAATGTAATCAAATGACCAATCAGCATTAAAATGTGGATAAAGGGCATCAACAGTTGGGCTACGAGGTACACAGCAGCCAAAATATGATCAACCTCCAGCAAAACAAAATGAATTACACAGGTTTAAGGCAAAGCATGCTAAACAAGTTTTAAACCATTTTAAGTTAGTTATGTCATTATTTTTTTTTTCCAAGTGTTAACTTGCAGTATTTTTTGTTTGGTTACTGTGATAATTTCTGATTTGTGTCAATACAGGAAACTTGTCCTCAACTGTCTTGTTTATATTATGTACTTAAGTTGAAGTGTGCTGTTCTCAGACAGTCCAAAGCATTCTACTAAGTGAATAGGCAACTCCAAACTTGTGATTTTGTGGTTAAGTGTTTAATTGTTAGGACTGACATAAAGTCTGGAAGAGGAGAACAATATTACCTTTTACAGTACTTATATTGTACAAAGAGCATGGATGGATTGGTGTCTTGACCACAGTGGACCACAGCGATCTCATGGCCTGGAACCCCTGCAGATTTTATTTTTTCTTTCCAGCAGTCTGGGATTTTTTTTTTCCTGTCCTCCCTGGCCATCAGACCTTACTCTTATTCTATGTTAATTAGTGATGTCTTATTTTAAATCTTATTTTTCTTTTATTTCTCTTTTCTTCATCATGTAAAGCACTTTGAGCTACATTATTTGTATGAAAATGTGCTATATAAATAAATGTTGTTTTCTTGAGGCAATGTCACTGCACTGGAAGTACTCCTGGGTCTAGTCTGTCTCACCCGGGCAAGATGAAGTCAAGAGAGATGAAGGACTAAACTTGCCTGAGAGGATTTGAGAAGGGAAAAAAAAAGAATTGTGTTGCATTACATCAGGATGAAATGTGGTGGAGAAGGCCTGGAAGTCAATTCATGTCAAACCAACAGATTTCAGAAAAAGTTCCTGACTGACTAGGATTTATTTCTTACTTGCTGAAAGTAATGTCATTGTACTCTAGTATGTAAAATTTTTGGCTTGTTTAATAATCTACTGCCCTAAATTTATCATTCTGCCAACTTTCCGCTTTTTAAGAAATCACAGGCTAAAATATGTGATTTAAATAGTATCATGAGATATACATATACTGTATTTAGATAAATCAAGTATTCCATGCTACATATATTGTACCTCTAAAAATGATCTGCTGAAACCGTCCTCCAATTTGTTGTTTCAAGGGAGTATTCCTCCCTCTACTGAAAATGAAATTCAGGGTGTGACATGATCAGATAGTAGTTATTTTTGCTGATGCAGCATGTGAGGAGGCAACTCTCTTTTTGCTTTCTGATGTAAACTAACTCTCTTTTGAATAATTTGTAATCATGTTTTTAACAAAACATTTGTCATTGTGCCCTACAGTAAAAGGTGCTGCAACACTTCCAATATCATCTCCTGATGCCTTTGCAGATGAGTGCAGCATTAAAATAAAAACTGATTAAGACCAATCGTTTTTGCTTTCTGTCTTCCATATATCTTCTATGAAGTCAGGACCAAAAAACATGCTTTTTAGAATAAAAAGAAAGTATTGCCATTAAGATCATAACCAAATACACTTCTGAAAATATTTTTTTTTGTTTGTATTTTTTTAACCATACTGCCAATCCCTAGATGCCAGCCTTACATATGCCACGGTATTAAAAATACTGTATTTTATGTTTGAGCAAGCATTTTCACTAAATGTTTCATATAAATTGTCTTATGTGTATATTGTAAGTTTATGATTTCATGTAATGTGATTCGATTCAGGAGATGCATTATATGCTGGGTGTAGTTTATTATTATTTTTATGTATATGTTTTATTATATGCTAGCATGCAAGTTATTTTAACCAGCAACTCCAAATTTTCCAACTGTGTATAAGAATTTCACTTACCCAGAAACAAATGTAAGGAGAAACGAATTTTTTGGGTGCTGCTCTGTACAGTGAACCAATGTGTTCAGGATTCACACAACTGTAAATTAAGAACAACACCATGGCTCCCTTTCTGCACGTTATAATGATTCAATATTCTCGGACACTTTAATTTATCAGAACAGCTACAGAAGTGCTCGCCATCATGGTCCGAAACGGCCAACATGTTTACCTTGAAGCTTCTTCTTCAAAAACATCTTTTAAAAACGTGTACGTAACCAGAACTGCAGTTAGTCCCAGACCCTTCACAGCCATCAACTAACAATAGGACACCAATCAATGCCGTTTTACGTCACTCAATTTGAAATCCGCTCAGTAAAAAGGTTATTGAACCAACGCAAGCCTATTTCGGCTACTGTTTTCAACTACGTGACAGTAAAATGCTGTTAAAAGCATATTTAATGTAATCTACTATTACCTGTAATTGCATTCTATTAATCGCTACTTTTTAACATGACTATTACAAAACTATTTATATCTTGCCTGAAGTAGGGGCCTGAGTTGCCTCGAAAGCTTGCATATTGTAATCTTTTCAGTTAGCCAATAAAAGGTGTCATTTTGCTTGGCTTTTCTCTAAAACTACTGTATTTAATAAACAAAAAACTGGTAAGTGGCACTTTGGAGTATTATACATTTTCTACTTTCAGGGTAGTTAACCAAGTCCCCTTGCCCACCTGGAATGTTACGCTATACGTACGTTTTCAGTCCCCACCACCATTCCAACACTGCAGCACGGGGGCGCAGTGCTTAACGCGAAGGCCGTAGGGCTTTGGAGTTCTGTTCACTGTATTGAGTGCCAACATTTAAGTCACACTCTCCTAGACGTTCTCTGTGCATGCCAAAAAGGTTAGTTTTAGCTTAATTAGCTCTATGATGGAGCCGCGTCCATATCCGTTAGGATTTTGCCTTGCACCCTGAACAGCCGGCACCGCCTGTGAGCCTGTCATAAGGAAACGAGGATCACAACATGAGTAGACCGCTGTTTTGCATTCGTGTGATGTAAACAGCGCAGCGATAATAACAGAGATGTACTAGTAAGGAGCTAACGTCGTTCCACCCACGCAGACTCTTCGTCACAACAGCCCAGCTCCCCTCAACCCCCGCGCGGTAGGCAGGCATAGTTCAAACTCCAACCCCCACCTCCATCACTACCTCACTGAACACCGAGCACAAATGTCTGTTAAGGAGTATGTGTTTGTTTTGTTTTTTTTGTGGCCCAGCACGAAAATCAAAGAAATTTACATGCAGTAAAAATACATTTCGGAAAAGCATTTTCATCACATAAAAAATATCAATGAATCTGAAATGCACTCTAACAAATAGTCTTGCGTCCAGATTGCATTATCAAAGTTTATGTGAAAGTTTCCTTAGTTTCATATGGCAAACGGACTTCGCGTGATTTACACGTCCATTAGTTTCGCTTAATCATTTTAACTAAAGTCAAAATCGATACTCACCCGACCACATTGCCAGCTTCTCGGAGGCATCCTCCTGAGAACTGGAATCTTCGGCTAGGATTACAGAAGTGTACGTGTAAGGCAGCGGTGAGCCGAGGCATGTATTATACTTTAAAACTTCACAAGTTGTTGTCTTCTTGCAGTCATCTGAAAATACACTGTCGTTTTTCTGGGCTATTCCCATATGGACGATCAGAAATAAAACTTCGAAAATAAAGAACATCCCGAATCTTTCAACAAAGGAATATCCTCGGGAGGACATCTTGGAAAAAAAATCTAAACTTCTACCAAACTTTATCTTCAAAAAAGGAAAGGCCCCCTTCGCTAAAGTGGAATGGGGGTGACAAAAACCAAGCAATTTGTTTCCACTTCCACCCAAACGAAAATATCGTTCCTTATCTAAAGTGTACTTGCAGACACGCGAAGCCTCATCTTCTTATGAATTTTAACGCCTTCCAAGAATCCAGCTTGAAACTTTGGCCAGCCTCGTACGTATGGCTGCGTGGATGGGCGCCCCTTCGTGTGCATTACTTCTTTCTTTCTCACAAAACTTTTGCTTTTTTAGTGGTTAAGATGCATTTCTTAAATCGGAGGTTAATTCGCATTCTCCCAGTTTCATCTGCTTTCTCCAGCTATCACGAAAACGTGTTTCACACCAAAACTCGGCGAACTGTAACTTGATCCACAGACATTCGCAATCGCTATCCAACGCACCTTCAAATAACAACAGAACAGCGTAACCACACGCACTTTTAGTGCACTTTTCAGAAAAGCCCATAAACACTAGCGATTGGACTCTGCTTCCCAGTCCGTTACTTTCTTTATGGTATTTCTATAGGTGAGTTTCACATTTTCTCTAAATTCTCCACAATGCAGTGTTAAGGAGTCAAAGCGGAACCCGTCCCCCCTTCCGATCCTCCTCCCCCACTTTGAGGGGGAAAAACAGATGGAGACGAGAGCCTACGATAGCTAAAGCTTTACTGTTAACTTTTGCTGCTAAAACCCCATCAATTTTCGTTATGATATTGTTCTTAATTTGGTGTTGGTAGTCATCATGAAATTTATTTAATTCATTCAGTTTGGTCAGCCTTCCAGTATTTCTTTTAATTTCGTTACTAATAGATCAGGATGAAGCACTAGGAAAAGTCTTTTCTCCACTATCTCTTTGCAGACTTTGTTATGAATATTTATCAGCTTTTAAATATGCAGTCCATTAAGATATTTGACTTTCCTTTAACAGTGTAAAGAGGTGATGGATCTAGTAGTACAGCCCCTGCATCCTACTTTCAATCCTTCTTGCTATTATTATTAATTATTTTATTTCTTTATCGGAAGCCTTTATCCAAAGTGACTTAC